>NW_016107343.1:8618425-8656454 GCF_001604975.1 Cebus imitator
TTTTTTGAGACAGAGTCTCACTCTGTTGCCCAGGCTGGAGTGCAGTGGTGCAATCTTGGCTCACTGCAGCCGCCGCCTCTTAGGTGCAAGCGATTCTCCTGCCTCAGCCTCTGGAGTAGCTGGGATTACAGGTGCGTGCAACCACATCCATCTGATTTTTGTATTTATAGTAGAGACAGGGTTTCACCGTGTTGGCCAGGGTGGTCTTGAACTCCTGACCTCAAAGTGATCCACCCATCCGGCCTCCCAAAGTGCTGAGATTATAAGCATGAGCCACCACGCCCAGCCAGATGAACTGTTTTCTAGAATTCCTTCCAGCTCAAACACTCTACAATTTTGGGAATTTGAGAATGGCGAGATTAACTGGGAGGCAAGGGAGAAGGTTAGACAGAAATTTGTTTATAGTATCATTTAAATAGCCAAACAGAAGGATCTAGAAGCCAGTTTCAGTAGGGACAGCTAAGTTCCCCTCAATTTGTCTAAGCTGGAAAGAGAGAGTCTGCAGCATTAGTTTGGGGCAGAGTCCGTATGTCCTTTTGGCAAGCAAATGTGAGAGGCCCATTAATAAAAGAGCCACATGTGCTGAGGGGAAAGCAAGTTACATGGAAGAACAAGGACAGTTGTAGGCTTGCAAAAGAGTATTCGCTGCCAGGCAGGGTGCATCAAATGAAGAAGGAGCTGAGGGCAAAGGGGAAGGGCAGGAAGAGAGAGTGGAAGATGATGGACGGAGGGTCTCAGGAGTGTGGTGGCTCAGGCCAGCTCATCCTGGCTCAGCAGCACTGCAGAGGCGTCCACTGTTCCCCATGGTGGGAATGGGGTGCCCTTTGTTGCTTATTCTTTGGGTTCCAGGCGGCTCCGGGACCAAGGGACAGATGGGAGGGGAGTTGGAGCAGTGGAGGCAGGAGACTCGACAGAGGCCAAGGGGACTCAGTGGCCTGATCCAGTGTCTCTGTGGAGAGTGAGAAGGTGTTGAGGTCCATGGTTCCTGCCAGATGTTAGTGGTGGAATAAAAGTGGGAAGAAAGAAAAGAAGCAAGGCAAGGAGGGGAAGAAGCAGCAAGAGAGGGATGGAGAAAGGGTGAGGGAGGAAGAAAACATATACCAGTCAGGTAGTTTTGTGATGCAGGTGAACTTGGGCTGGAGCAGAGGAACTCTGTTGACTGTTTTGCTCTGTAATTGCCTTTTAAAGAGATTATCCAGAGATGGTCACCCAGTTCCCCTCCTAGGCCTCCTGGCCCAACATGTAGCAAAACTGGGTAGGTAGCAAGGCCATCCACCCCGCCTGTAGCCTCCTGTCCTTACCACTCCCTGGAGCCTGACTTAGTTCAGCCAACACCTGCTTCCTAAGCACTGCTGCTAACATCTGTCTGGATCTGGGGGCAATAGCCCCTGCCCTCAGGAACGCTGTCTTCTGACACTGGCAGTTTGCAGAGCACTTTTATAGACTTGTGAGGCAAGGACTGCTGCTTCTCTTTTACAAATGCAGAAATTGTTGCTCACCTGGAGAGATTTCACGTGCCTGGGATCACTTAGCACATGGTGAGGGGCTGGGACCTGGACTCTGGGTTTCGTGTTCACGCTTTCAAGTTCTTTCCTCAGCACCTCACCATCTTGCACTGCTGACGCTCTGCCTGAAGAGCTTGAAAAAATCCAAGACAGCATCCCTCCCTCCAACCTTGGAGGGGCCAGTGTCCCAGGGCTGGCTAGGAAGGAGGCGAGCTATAAGAAGTTGGTCACATGGAATGGTGCCCTCACAAGGGTCTTACATGGGACCCTCACAAGGGTACTGTCAGTTGAAAGAGGAGGCTTGTAAGGGGCAATGTTGAGTTGCCAGTTGTGGAATGTTGTGTTTCAGTGAAGGAACTTGCCTTGTAATGGGACTGTGTGTGGACTTCTAGCCCCATAACACCACTCTTCCCAGGAGGCTTCCACCTGCCTTCCTGGCCCCACTCAGGGGCCTGGCACAATACTGAGTGTATAGTCAATTGCACTTAGTAGATTTGTTTGTTTGGTTGGTTTTTTGCCAGGGACCCTGCGTACATTAACAGTGTGTGGTATTATCTCCTCCTTAGATTGCACGTTCCTCAAGGTCAGGCAGCTTCTGTCTTTCCACTCCTACCACCTCCACAAAGATACCCAGCTCTGCCCTCCCCACAGGCTGCGAACACTGTATCCACTCATTGGGTAGTAGGCAGACTTCAGCCAGAAGTTAATTCAAGTGAAGCAACTGTCTTGGGGGCCAGCCACATGACAAGCCCCATGGCAGATGCTATGCAGAATATAGAGATTAAGGTCTTGTTTAAGCTTGCAGTTTAATAGGGAAGGTGAAAGCATAAACACACAACTGTGCTGACCACTTCCCTGACTTTCATACCCTGCACGCCATAACTCCTGCCATGTGTCTGATAGACTACTTCCTCTGGCCCCCACCCCCACCCCACCCCAGGAGTGCTCCAACTCTCCACCCCCTAGCCTTTGTTCCTGCAGATCTATGCTCTGGAATGCCTTTCTCTCTTCCCAGCGGCTCCCCATGCTTCAGTGCTCAGTTCCAGGGCAGCATCCTCCTCGACAGACTTTCTTGGTTGCCCCACCAGATGTTTCCCTCTTTGGAACCCGCCCCCGCCAAGACCTTTGTGGATGTGGCTCACTCAGTCTCATGTTCTCCTCGTTTGTGCCCTGTCTCCTTGTACCTCCCCTCCCTGTCCTGCTGTAATCACAGAAGTAGGCTCTTAGTCATCTTTGGGCTTTGAACTTACCATGTGCTTCATACCTACTCATCACGTTGAACAGTACAAAGTGGACTAATATTGGGTACATTTAGGAAGAAATAATATTGTTCAGGTCTTGTAGGAGGAAGTGACCTTTAACTGAGCCTTAAAGAACAGGCAGATACGGGGGCAGTGGCCAGGTTCCTTTCTCTTCTCTTCTTGAGATAAGCAGCCCTGCCCTCTTCTTGAGGACTCCTGGGAGCCACAGCAGTTGCTTGTTTCCCTGGAGCAGAGAAAAAGGATGCACTTGAAGTCATTTGGGGTCCAATGGGCTAGCTGGAGGCTTCAATCCCAGAGCAGCCTTTGGCACCATTGTGTGCCTTGGGTGAGCACTTGGCTGTTAGATGAAGTAGAACTGGCCCAGAGAAAGGATGTGGGCCAAGGGCAATGAAGATGCACCCTTATTTCCCTTTCTTTTGCTTTCTCTTTTCTTTCTCCATTCCTCTTATTTTCTCCCTCCCCTCCCTTTCTTCTTCTCCACCTGTCACTCCCTCTGTCCGCCTGCTCCCGGGCCTCTCCCAGCTCTCCTCCGCCCTGCTGTTTGATGCGGTCTATGCTGTGGTGACTGCGGTACAGGAATTGAACCGGAGCCAGGAGATCGGCGTGAAGCCCCTGTCCTGTGGCTCGGCCCAGATCTGGCAGCACGGCACCAGCCTCATGAACTACCTGCGCATGGTGAGGAGCGGCGGCTGAGGCCCTGCAGGGCTGTGCCCAGGCTAATAGGGTTGGACACATGGTTCAAGGTCCAAGAGTGCCTCAGCCCCAGGCTTCTCTGAAATGTACCTGTATTATAGCCCCAGATAAATCAGGGATCTCTGGCGACCCCAGTTGAATGGATCATGAGCCACATTTCTTCCCTAAACCCCAATAACCACTGAGAATCCATGGAAGTTTGTTCAGAAGGCAACAGCCCTGGAGCCTTCCACTATTAATGGGCCCCTGAATTGCAGACTTAGTACCTGGCCTCTCTGTTCAGCGGTGTTCTCAGCAAAGCTTCATACAGCTGGGAAAGGGCAGTGCTGCTGGAGACTGGCATCCCTCTGGGAGTTGCAGGCTCAAGACTTCTGGCATGGCTGGGTTTCCCATTGTTGTCCTCCCCAGCCGTGCTTCCTCTGGTGGACGAATGTGGATCTCTACCCCACACAGAAGACATCTCCTGTCAGAGAAGCCTGCCGCAGCACAGTGTCTTGGATTTTGCGTGTAGAGTTAGGTGGAGAGTCATCCAGACCTCCTGTGGGCCTGGCGGTGGGTGAGCACCTGCCCAGAGAGGATGAATGCTGTGGGCAGCCAAGGGCCTGGAAGAGGGGCCGAGGGGAATCTGAGCTCAAGTTAGCACCGTGACTGGGTTGTTTTGTACAGTTGGTATGGGGTGATTGGGAGAGCATTCTTCTCCTACTCCAGGTCAAGCCAAGTCTGAATTATCCCTGCAGACACCACATTTATCATCTCAAGATGCCTTGGCTGTGGGTGGGCAGGAGAAAGATCTTAACTGCATTCCCTCTTCTGGGCATCCTTAAATAGCCCCTGTGTAGAGATCTTGTTGGGGCCAAGTATAACATGGGGCCTGTTTGGTGCTGTAACTCACTCTCTCTTGGACAGGTAGAATTGGAAGGTCTTACCGGCCACATTGAATTCAACAGCAAAGGCCAGAGGTCCAACTATGCCTTGAAAATCTTACAGTTCACGAGGAATGGTTTTCGGCAGGTAAGCATAGCTGTGCTGTGGTAGTGGCAGCTCCCTCCCCTCTGTTCCTTTCTCTGACCCCAGCCCATTTCTTCCATGCCTTGGTGTTTGGGATGGCCTCCTGGTCCCAGTTATCCCCAAGAGCAGCAGGCTGGATCCTGGGGGAGGCTCCTGGCCTGCACCAGCCACCCTCTTCCTGCCACCAGAGGGAACTGGGATGAGAGGGGAGGCAAAGGGGTATCATGTGCGGGAAGAATTTCCAGGGAAGATTTTAGTACCTGAGTTTGACCCTAATCCTAGAGCCCGTGTTATACTCCAGGGAGCCTGCCGGCAAGGTAGACGCTATATCCCACGTAGGCCAAGGAGGCCCTTCAGTGCTGAAGTGCATAGCTGGGTTGCTCCTGTCTGCTCTTCTCTGACCAACTCACAGCTCTCACCCCCATGCTCCTCTCCTGGCCACTCCCTGCCTGCTGTGTCATTGGAGGGATGGTTGTCCTTCATAGTTCCTTTCAGCTCCCCACTCCTTTGCTCATTCTCTGCCATTACTTTTAATTCACTTTTCTGAGATCCTCTTCCATCAGAGGATACAGGGATCTGACTCTCAAAGTATCTCTTGAAGGTCTCCCACCCTCACCATCACCCTAGTAATCAACTCCTTATTATTTGGCTAACCCTTCTGCAGCTTTAAAAAAGGCTAGTAAGCAGGAATCCAGGCACTAAATACAGCAAGAAGTGGGCACATTGAAGAGCTCCCTGTCAGAATGGCTGAACAAGGAAGCACGCTACTGAAGGGTTGCAAATCACCTTTTCCAGGAGATTATGAAAAATCATCATCATCATCATTACCACCACCATCACTGTCATTATCATCACCACCATCATCATCACCACCACCATCACCACCATCACTGTCATCACCACCATGACCGTCATCATCACCACCATCACTGTCATTATCACCACCACCACCATCACCATCATCACCACCACCATCACCGTCATCATTACCACCATCACCATCATCATTACAACCATCACCACCATCACTGTCATTATCATCACTACCACCACCATCATCATCACCACCATCACCATCATCACCACCACCATTACCATCATCATCACCACCATCACTGTCATCACCACCATCACTGTCATTATCATCACCACCACCACCACCATCATCATCACCACCATCACCACCACCATCACCATCATCATCACCACCATCACCATCATCATCACCACCATCACTGTCATCACCACCATCACTGTCATTATCATCACTACCACCACCACCATCATCATCACCACCATCACCACCACCATCACCATCATCACCACCATCACCACCATCACCGTCATCATCACCACCATCACTGTCATCACCGTCATTATCATCACTACCACCACCATCATCATCACCACCATCACCACCACCATCCCATCATCACCACCACCATCACTGTCATCACCACCATCACTGTCGTTATCATCACTACCACCACCATTATCACCACCACCACCATCATCACCACTGCCACCAGCATCATCATCACCTTCACCCCCACCATCACTGTCATGATCACCACCGCCACCACCACCACCATCATCATCACCATAACCACCATCACCACCACCATCACCGCCACCACCATCATCACCACCACCATCACTGTCATGATCATCACCATCACCACCACCATCATCACCACAACCACCATCACCATCACTGCCACCAGCAGCATCATCACCACTGTCACTGTCATCATCCTCACCACCATCACTGTCACCATCACCACCACCACCATCATCACCACCACCACCAGCATCATCACCATCACTGTCGTCATCACCACCATCAGCATCATCATGATTACCATCACCATTGTCATCACCACCACCACCACCATCACCCCACCACCATCACTGTCATCATTACCACCAACACTAGCATTATCACCATCACCACCACCATCACTGTCATCATCACCACGACCACCAGCATCATCATTACCACCACCATTGCCATCACCACTACCACCACCGCCATCACCACCGCCACCACAATCACACCACCATCACACCACTACCACTATCACCACTACCACCACAACCATCACCGTCATCATCACACCACCACCATCACACTGCTACCACTGTCACCTCTACCACCACAACCATCACCATCATCACACCACCACCATCACACCACTACCACTATCACCTCTACCACCACCACCACCACCACCATCATCACCACCACCATCCTCATCATCACCACCATCACTACCACCACCACCACCATCATCATGACCACCACCACTCACCACCACCACTGTCATCACCACCACCACCACCATTGTCATCATCATCGCCACTGTCAACATCGTGATCACTACCACTGCGATTGACGTCATCATGGCAGCCTCCATTTATTAAGCTCTTACCATGGGTCTTATGCCATGTTAAGTGTCTTATATATATTTTCTCTTTTAACCTTACAAAATAGATACTTTTGATTATTCCCAATTTTATAGTTGAAGAAACAGAGACTCAGGAAGACTAACTGACTTGTCCTTGAACAAATAGTAATCACAGAGCTGGTTTTGGACCCAAATAGGTCTACCTCTAAAGTTCTTAACCATTACAACAAATTATGCCTCAGAATCACCTTGGAAAAGCATTAAATACACAGATTTTTAAACTCTATCTCACAAGAATATGATAGGCCTATGATAGGCCCCAGGAGCTGATGCTGTCGTCAAGCCCCCAAGGTGATTCTGATGAAGCCCTACCCCTATGGAGGCCCCTTCACGTCTGCCTCCTGATCCCCTGTCCCTGCATCTGAAGGTTCTGATCAGCTTTCCTTAAAGGCCCAGTGGAGTTCTTTCCAGGAGATCGTAATTATGCTGGGCCCTGAGGCCAGGTCACCCTTCTTGGAAGATGATGCAGTGAAAAGAAAGAGTCCCAGACAGAGTGGAGCCCAGAGTCCTGCTGCTGACTCTCAGCAGCGCCTCATATCTCTGGGCCAGAGCTGTATTACCTATAAGCAAAAAGAGCTACCATTTTGCATAATTTCTCAAATCAGAGCAGGGTTAGGTAGGCAGCCAGAAACTACGGGGATGGCGTTTCACAGAATGGCCATTTTATTCATTTAACAAGTAATATATTGAGCATGCACTATGTATCAGGTACCATGCTGGGCCTGGGGGAAACGAAGCTGAAAAAGATTCAGACCCTACACGGAGAGAGTGCTCACAGTCTAGCCAGGGAGCCTGACATAGAAAACCATAAGTGCAAATTTGGGTTATTACACTCAGATCGTGCCCTCGGGCTCCTAATTCCCTGAACAAGTGAAGCTGCCAGCCTGTGGGGAAATTGTCAGGCAGACTTCTCTCTGAGCCCCAATGTGCTTGGGGGATGTGAAGAATAGTCATTCATTCTTTCAAGAAATCTTTGTTGAGTGCCTTTTATGTGCCAGTCTGTCTTCTAGGTATAGGTTTTTTAAGATGGGGAAAGTGGCTGCTTTTGTGGAGCCTGTATTCTAGTAGGGCACAGGCAGTTGGCAAACAAATATGTATGTGACATATAAGAAGAAAAAGAAAATGGGGCAAGGAGAAGCGGGTGGAGATGGTAACGATGGAGGAACAGACAGGAGAACAGGTTGCTCACTCCATGGAAAACCCGATCCCAGGCTTTGAAACTCTCCCCTTGGACCTCAGTCCTGCCTGTGAGTGCTCCTGGGAAAAAGTCCACTTCCAGCACCCCTCCATCAAGCGACACCTGCAGTGGCAGAGCTGGCTGGTAGCCCTGATTCCACTCTCCACTTGAAGGACAGCTGATTAGGCTCCAAGTACCTCTTCACCTTCATTCTGCTTCTCCAGCAACAGCCGCTCAGGCTGGCTTGTGCTAGCTACAAGGCCAGAAGACTGCCTGAGTCATAAAGAAACAACATCATCAGCCACCAGGACTCGTCCTTCAGCCCCCAGCCCAGGCCAGCAAGGGATTGTGCGTTGAGGCATCCTCCTTAGCGGCTGCAGTTTCTTCAGCAGCAGCACATGTGAGCCGTGCAGGGCGGGCTTCTCAATTGTAGACATGCACCAGGATGACCACAAGTGCTTCATAGAAATCAGACATTCCAAGGTCTCACAGCTATATTCTGGTTTAGTAAAACTGGATGTATTCCAGGAATCCGCATATTTTTAACCAGCACCGAGATAGATGATTACAGTGCAGGTGGCCCACAGCCTACCCTTTGAGAAATACTGCCCTAGTAGAAGAGTGTTCATGAACTGCAGGCTCTACGCAGAGAATTTTTTTCTTGACCTCTCCACATCTTCCCCCCATCCACTTGAGCCAGTGTTGAATGGAATCTGCTGCAGAAATGACGGTTAAAGAGGATGTGTTTTTGACCTTCAGCTACTCTAAGGGACACATACTCTTGATTGGACTTGTAAAGTGGATGGTGATTATTCTCTTTATGCCCCCCACTTTTTTTTCAACAAATCTAGTGAATGTCCTGCTGCTTTCCTGTCTCGTTTAGGTGCCGTGAGTACCGAGTGGAAACTGCGTAATGTATCATGGACACAGATGTAGCTTCGCAGCTTTGGTCCCCAGGTCCCATCCCAATCACCGCCCAATCTTTGCCTCTTGACAGATGTCCTTCCCCTGCTTATTACAGGATGAAGAAATGGTTTAGGGAGTGATAATTAATTGGGTCTCTCTTCTAGGGTGGGAAGAATGTCAGTGTCTCTGAGCGAATATTCTCCCAATTCCATTCAAGGTGATGCTGGGCAGGGGAGGAGAAAGTGACAAGGAGCAGGGAAAATAACATCTTTTGAGTACCTTCTGCATACCAGATACCACATGGGCACTTGGCACAAATCACTTCCCATCTCGAGGACAGCCCTTCAAGGTAGATCAATTCCCGTTTTACCAATAAGAAGACGGGAGCTCAGGGAGTGGAAGGAACTTGGTTCCGCTATTAGCAAGGACTTCAGGCAGAGCTGGAATTTATGCTCAAGCTTGTCCAATGACAAAGCCCATGCTCCTGGATCTCCCACTCCTAGCCGTTCCTCACTTTTCTGGAATCTCTAAAACCCCGAATCAAAACTCTTCAGCCAGGTCTGTTGCTTTGCTGCCACCTGCTGCAAACCAGGACAGCCCCAGGGTCGTGACGGTCGGCTGGGCTGGGCGTTCATTAGGAATGGCATCTTCTCACCGGAGCTTGGTTTTATTCTCTCTTCCTTTCTGGGCGAGTGACTATTAAGAGATGGTTTTGATTATTTAGAAAGCCCCACACAGGGACCCGGTGGGTCGTAATTGGTAAAATGTCTGAACCAAATACCACATACTCTGCCGGTGGCTGATTAAAGGATTATTGCCATTTTAAAAATAGTCTTTCAGAACTCAGGGTTGTTTTTCACTATTTTAAAGATTAGTATTTTGATTCTGTTCAGATACAGGATTTTCCTTCTTGGGACTGATTCTATGGAACTTCTGTTGGAGACTCTTGTGCCTTGTCAGTGACGTTTCTGAACCAGGACCATCTCCCAGTTACTGGTTTATGGGCATAGAAGTTGGCAGTATGGTTTCAGCTCCACCCTCCGGTTTTTGCGCATGCCAGATCTCCATCATCCATCTTGTATCTTCCCTTTTTGTGCCACGGAAGATGGCCTGAACAGTGTTAGGAAAGTATAGTCTCCTGATTTGAGATAAATCTTCTTTGGAAGAGGCAAGGAAGAAGGAAGTACAGCATTAGACGGCCCTGAATTTCCTTCATTTAACTTGGTCTAAAGATCAGAGATTCTGAGCAGCCCCCGAGCGACTTTGTCAGTGCTGTAATAAGACGAGCGCACCTTTCATCTGAGGATCGGAAATGGCTTAACAGGCTCTAATTAAGCCTTTGGGGTTTGCTATTCGTAGTTAAAGATGCAGATCTAAACTTTTTCCATTGTCTTACTGTATATCACTATGTGGATACCTTAGTCTCATTTCTCTGAGCAGTGAAGGTCGTAACCGCTCAACGTTTGACCTAGGTGAGCCCAAGAAGTATCCAAACTAAAACTTCATGGCACAGTCTTGTGCTTGCCTGTCCTTACAGAGAAAGCCGGCTCTACGGACATAACAGCTAACATTTATTGTCACCTACATGATGTGCTATGCTGAGTGGTATATGTATGTATTTAAAATTTCTCATCATTTTATCAACCCTGCAGGAGAGCTATTCTCTCAGCTTGTAGGTGACAGAATTGAGATAGAGAGAGAAGTGATGTATCCACATACCCACATTCATACAGCCAGTAAGTGCCAAATTTAGGAACTGGGTCTGAGTCCAGGGTCCATCTGCCTTCAAAGTCCAGGGTCTTTCCACCAGGCAGAATTGCCCCAGACCATGCTGGAGGGGACCTTCAGGCCTTTCATGGATTCCTCCAACCCAGTGCAAGAACATTGTCCATTGTTTCCCTGAAATAGATAACCATCCAGCCTCTCCTTGAGCATGTTCTGGGCTGAGGAATTCATTGTCACTCAAGGGACACATTCCAAATGCTTCCAGGCACTGGGTCAATATCCATCTTCTAATTCTGCCATAATAGGATTAGTCTGCTTCCTCTTTCTTACCAGCTCTTCAAATATTTTTTAAAAGTTCGATTTTCCTTTATTCATTTATTCTTTCATGCCTGAATTTAGCATAGAATTTTTGAGCACCTTCTCTGTGTCAAGGGCTGGGAATGCAAGATTCATGAGTCATAGTTCCCTTGAGAGCTCATAATCTTTTGGGGAAGGCAAAATTGCAGCCAGGTCTTACTGTACAGGGCCGATGTTTTCATGCTTTTCCATTTTTCCTTTCTCAAGCAGTGATACCCAACATGACATGACTTCCACGTCTCTTACCACTAGTGCTTTTCAGGTTGTCTATTAAAACACAAGGCCCAAATCGAACACCACACTCCACATGGGGCTGAGCAACATAGAGCTGAGCGTGCTTGAGGATTATGAGTTTCCTCAAACTGAACACTAAATTTCTATTTGCCACATTAGCTTGCTTACTGGAATTTGTTTTCCAAATTTGTATTCATTCTGAACTCTGGGCCTTGGGATCAATTAATTATTCCACTTGCCTTTCTCCTCACCAGATACATAGGGTTCTTTTCAGATGAACTTTCCATAGAAATTAGACCTGAGCCACACTTTCCTTAGACCATGTTTTTATTTCACTCTGTTCCTATAGAGTTGGAGAAACAGGCAAGGCAGTGAAGGAGAGGGCCAGTAATAAGTCTTGTGAGCTGACAGCCAGACTTTTGTTTTCCAAAGCTTATATCAACTCAGCTTTCAAGGGGCTGGCTCTCTGGAATGATCTGAGTTCTAAGCCGAGGAGGAGGTTGAATGAGTTGGCTTTCCTGAGTCACCCTTGCAAACCAGGAACTCAGGGATCCAGTGATCCTGAGTTCAGAAGGCTCAGAGAATTCAACCCAACTCCTTGAAATTCCTGGGGGTCCCACCCGTTGCTAGGAGGTCAGGCAGCCTCTCTTTAATTTCCTGTCCTGCCACCTTGCCTGGCAGAAGCCCACGCAGAGACAGCTCTGCCCCCTTTCCGGGGGAGTCGGGATCCTCCTGTATTGGCAGCGGTGGAACTTGCTTTGCTGCTCTCCTGAGTCACGTCGAGGCAGCCACATTTCTTACCGTGGCCCTGTGCAACCGAGAACTACGGAAAACAGCTTCTGTTGCTCTGGTGGGAATTTTAGCAGACTTGCTTCTCTGTTGAGAGCCACTCCTATCTTCACATCCAGGACCCTTTCTCCATTTCAAAAGCAAACAAACCTAGAACAACAGAAAACCATAAAAGCGCCCTGCCTGTCAGATGAAATTGTGCTCTGACATTATCTTCACATGGCGTGGAAGAATAGTGAGCATCCTGTCCATGGAGAGGTACCCCCGGCATCTGTGCCCTTAACCCCAGCCCCTCGTATTATGAGCTGCCCCCATCATAGCTCCAGCCCTTCTGTGCTAAGGAGAAGGACCATTAAGGCTCAGACAGGTTGCAGGGTGGGAGTGGGGAGGCAGCTCTGAGAGTGCTGATTGCTAATGTCTAATACATTTTCAATTTGAGGAAGGAGTTTACCATAAATATGCAGATCCTTTGAAGCTGTTTCTGTCGGGACCTGGCTCAGAGCGCTGGAGCAGGGTTTGGTTGCTGGGAATCAGCAGCCTTGAGTGCCAGCTCTCAGGCTGGGGAACAGACCTCCGTGGCCAGCTGGGGAGGCTACTTGGTGGGCGATTCCCCCAGAGCCAGTGGGAGTGACTTTGCCTTTGATGAGGAAGCTTCAAGGCCAGATCCAGGTGGAGGGAGCAGAAAAAAAGATGGGTGACTTGGGGGCTGCTTTGAAGGTTACTGAGAAGTCACTTATTTCTTCTTTTTAATTAAGGAGCCAGGAGAAGGGGAATTGGATTGAGGTTTAAAATAGTTGACAACATCTCATAGAACGTAAAAAATTCTTAGAGTTGGAGGACAGTGAGTCCAGCTTTCCTACCAGAGAACACATCTGTGGGCTTAAAACCGTTTGGTGGCCCCCATTTGCTTTCAGGGTGACAGGTGCTGGGTGCTGCTTACCTTTGAGTCCCCTCTTCTGCATTGGCCCTTCTGACACTCTGCCCTGGCAATACTAGATGATGTGACAGTCAGGCACGCCAGGCTCTCTTGCATGCCCGTGCCGGCGCACCTGTACCCACTCCCATTTCTCACCCGGCTACTCCTACTCACGTCTCCAAAACTCAGCTCAGGGAGGCTTCCCTAACCCCCAGCTCCTGCAAGTACCGGTCCAGTGCTCCGTTTATGTGCTCCCTCTACTGTAGCCTTTTCACACTATTATTCAGTGCTGGGGCACCCTGAGCCCGTTGAGAGTGGTGCTCGGTGCAGACCTGGAGAGTGAATACAGGAGTGAACTAGGGACTGGTGTGTGCACAGCCCCCCTCCCTGGGCCCTGGGGAGGCATGCAGGGGGCACACAGCTGTGCTCTCCAGGCCCTAGGCGCTCATAGCCAACAGGGACACCAGAGCCGTGGGGACCTGAGGATTTTGTGGCGAGAGTTCTCTGAAGCTACTGTTCGCCAAGTTGTTCAAGAAAGATTTCATATGACCACCCCGCTGACAGGTGGAATTTTAAAACTGAAGCGAAAGTCCCCTCTAATCACTGATACCTTTCCTTCTTTCCATTTCTTTCCATTGTCCAAGAACAGTGCTCCCCTCATTCACTAAAAGACCCTGAAATACTTTTTCTCCTGTGAGCGATCCAGGCTCTCCTGTCCACCCCAGGGACAACAGTCAAGGGGCAGATGAGCTGGCTTCGGCAGGGTGTAACCTGAAGGGCATTTTCTCTCCTGCCTCCCTGGCACACATAAGTCTGGTTCTTTCTCCCAAAGCACAGGGACTTCCTGCTTATCAGCTTTGATGGAAAATTCACTGACTGCAGAAGCTTATTCACACATCAGCCGGCAAACAAATTAGAGCTGCTTAAATTTTCGAGCTGGGGGCTGCTTTTGGGCAGAAGAGCAGGGTTTTAAAGTGATGCATTTTAAATATATTTCTTATAATGTGCCCGATCACGCTTCTGCCTGAGATCAGCCTGGGGAAGTTTGCCAGTTCCCAGTGACTCTTTTCCGTGTCTCTTCAGCCAGCTCATGCCTGGAAGAGCTGGAAGAGGCGGACCTGCTAATTCCGTCTCAGGAAGCAGCCTGCGTCAGTCAGCTCTGATGGGAGGTGGGCCAGGCCACCGGCCAGAGGTGTGGGGTTTGCAGGCAGGCAAGTCTGGGGAAAGAACAAAGGTGGATCCCAGGAGGCAAGGGAGCTGCATGCAGAAGCAGGGAGTGTGGGGCAATGCAAAGAGCATAAGGCTTCATGGTCAAAGGCGCAGGGCAGAGTCCCAGCTCTCCCAGTTCCTATTCTAGCATTCTGTGTCTCAATTTCCTCCTCAGTCAAGCAGGGATGGTGATCATCATCATATCTGCTTTATGTGCATCATAAAATTATTGTGAGAGCAAAATGAAACATTGTTTATAGCTGTACTTTGAGGATTCTACTATATTTGCAAATTTTAGTTCTATCATCTCACACAGAGATGACTATCTATGTATCTGTCTATCTTTGTGTGCGGTATTCCTGGAATCTCGCTTCTAGGCTGGCACAGGGCAGAGAGTACAAACCGCGGGTGAGCGAGACGCCCAGGGCCAGGTCACTCCTGCTGTAACCACATAAAGACTGGCCTTTGCCAGCCGGGCCATGCACACACTAGTTCTGCCAGGCTGGCCACTCAGGGCTTCAGGACAGCCTCCGCACAGCCTCTCCCTCCCCTGCCTCTCTCTTTCCTTCATCCCTGACCCCTCCTTTTTCCACTCTCTAATGTGGCAGCCTCACTGGTTTCACTTGGCAGTGGCTCTGGTTAGGTGTGAAAGCCTAGGGAAGAGTCCTGGGAGAGTCCCAGCACCTCAAAGGCCCACCTGACAGAGCGCTGCTCAGACGAGAGCTGCTGACACCCCCAAAACTAAAAATTCCCCATCCAGCCAAAGCACAGCAAGGCCCGGGCACATGCCAGCTGCCTGCTGCGAGTCAGCTTCCAGCTAGTGGCAAAGCCGCACCATGCTCAGGCCATTGCAGAAAGCTCAGAAGTTGCACCCTCCCCTGCCCTCCAGCGTTCTACTGACTTCAATGTCCTGAGTTCCTGAAGGACAGCGAGTAACCGGCTTCCTTCCACCCAGGCGCTTCATTAAAACCATGAGTTCAATTGGCATCTGCCACTCAGAGCGCAAAGTTGTGTTATTAATACAACCAGCTTTCCCAAGATACTTCTGCACCTGGTGCGTTTAACAAATGAAGCCAGGCATGGCCTGCCTGTGTCATGTTCTTTGGCAGTAATTTTCTTGTAAGATGAAAAATCTCCAGCATGCCTGAGCTCTCTGATAAATTCTCTCCTCAGAAGCTAATTCGAAATACCTTCTAGCTTCCTGGAGGTGAGAGAGCAGGGTGTGCAGATGAGTCCTCGTGTTGATGGACCCTGCTATGCACTCCACACATGGCAATTTGAGGCAGGCCATTTGATCATCCAAAATGTTTAGAAGGGAGTCTGTGAGATTTTTGACTATGCAAGAAAAGAAGAGGGAGTTGGGGTGTAGGCAACAGAAATTCTTTTTTTTTTTTTTTTTTGAGATGGAGTTTCATTCTTGTTGCCCAGGCTGGAGTGCAGTGGTGCAATCTCAGCTTACCACAACCTCTGCCTCCTGGGTTCAAGTGATTCTCCTGCCTCAGGCTCCTGAGTAGCTGAGATTACAGGCGCCTGCCACCACACAGGGCAATTTTTGTATTTTAGCAGAGACGGGGTTTTACCATGTTGGTCAGGCTGGTCTGGAACTCCTGACCTCAGGTGATCCGCCTGCCTCGACCTCCCAAAGTGCTGGGATTACAGGCCTGAGCTACTGAGCCCGGCCGGTTTAGACGCTTAGACGCTTCTGTCCAAAAAGAAAGGAGATCTGAGCATCCTCACAGCTTACCTCTGGGAAATGTAACTTCAGAAACCCTGAGCTAGGTGGGAAGTCTATTAAGTTCATACAGGCATCATGCGGGGGTGGCATTTTTAGTTAGAGCCGACTGGCGTGGACTGAGCTCCACTCCTGCCCTATTACTTTTGCTGTCACTGGAGTCTCTAAGAAGAGCCAATGTGGTTTTATTCTCCTTGGCAGGAGGAGCAGTGAGGGCTAGACCCAATTCTGTTTCCTATGACAGAAGTTGGAGATTAGAGATGGAAGTCTGGGCACGGCTTGGCACAAGCCACACATTCGAGCACAGACAAGTACGGTTGATCCTCATTATTTGTGGATTCCATGTTTGCAAATTCGACTACTTACTAAAATCGATTTGTAACCCCCAAATCAATACAGTGCTTTTGCAGACATGCACAGAGCAGCAAAAAATTGGAATCACCAATGTGCACGTTCCAAGCTGAGGCTGAATGAGGCTGTGCTGTGTCTTCTTGTTTCAGCTCTCATCCTGTAAACACGTGTCCTTCTCACAGTCCACTTCATGCCACATCTTGTCTATTTCTGCGCTCTTTCTCAGCAATTTTTCTGTTTAAAATGACCCCCAAGCATAGTGCTGAAGTGCTATCTATTGCTCCCGACCTGCAAGAACACTGATGCCCCTTCCAGAGAAAGCGCATATGTCAGGTAAACTGCATTCAGGCGCTAGTGAGAGTGCTGTTGTTTAACGTTAATGCGTCAACAATGTATTTTAAGAGAGGTGTCTGCAAACAGCAACACAAATAGAGCAAAGTTATTGATTGATTGATGAAAGCGATGTGATCAGAGGCTCACAGGAACCTAGCCCTGTATTTCCCGTAGGAACAAAAATGGTTCAATATTCCCTAATTTAGTGTTTATGGCAACTTTATAGGACAGAACTACCATGAATAATAATGAGAATCAACTGTAATGAGTTTCGGCCAGGAGAGAAGACCAGGAATGAGCAAACTTATGAGTAGCTGAAGTTTTCCTACAATGGCCTTTTCTCGGCCTTCACTGCCCCATAGACCGACTCTCCTGTTTTCTTACAATGTGCAAGGCCTTCATCTCCCCTTGATGTCCTGCCTTTGTCCTGGTTCCCCTGATGCAAAAGTGGAATCCAGATCTTATATTCCTGGGGTCAAAAGGAATAATAAAGATCCTCCAGATCAGCACTCTAATCGGCTGCTTGGATTCTTGCAGATGGATCATCATAGAGTCCGTTTGAATGCCTCCGGTGTCGGGGAGCTCATCACCTACAGGAAGAGTATATTCCATCTTGGAAAGCTCTCATTCCTAGAAAGTTCTTCTATGTACTGGGCAGAAAGCTTTCTTCCTAAAGCCTCTTCCCTTTTTCCTTAGTTGGGTTCCTTGGGTCCACATATCTATTTCACCTTTCCTGTTACTACCTTCATTTCATGGAGCTCAGAGAGGGCTGTTTTGTGGCAGATTGGAGAGGAGCCTTCCTTGTATCCCTCACATAGGTGGCCACCTGCTTCACCTTCATGCCAGGGAAGCAGTGCTGCTAGTGGCCTCCTACTGTCACCTGTAGGAGGCCTTTTGGGGTTGCCTGCTCAGGCAACTGCTTAGACAAGAGCTGCTGACACCCCCAAAAGTAAAAAAGAATAAGCTCGTCTCTCTTAAGCTCTACCCCAAGCCGCTTTGCAAATTTACATCACTGTATAAATATACTCAGCATTTTCAGGAATCCTGTTTGAGCTGCAAGGAGTAAGCCTATACCCTTCTTTTATAGGTAAGATAACTAAAGATAAAAAGAAATGACTTGCCCAAAGGAACTTCGTAATTCAATTCAACAGATATTTATTGAGCACCTGTTATAGGCCAGGCACTGCCTGGGAAGCTGGAGCCACAAAAGGGAATTTATTAATACATCCAGCCAATATGTAGTAAGTGTTGATTCCATGCTAGTTATCGGACATATGATAGTGAACAAGACGGAGTCTTTTCACTCGTGGGATGGGTTGTCTAGTACGGGACATGGACACGAAGCAAATAATTACCTAAGTAACTATCTGATTACAAATATGATGAGTGCTACAAAGCGTTCAGGGCACTATGCATGAGTCTGTGATGGGGGTCTTGGCCTAGACAAAGGACTGAGAGGGGCCTCCCTGATGGGTGACATTCAGGCAGAAGCTTGGTGGATAACCGAGAAAACTCAGGGGAAGGGGAGTATGAGGAGCCTGAGCAGGGGCCACTCAGAGAAGGTTGTGGTGGATGGCAGAGCTGGTTGGGAAGCCAGAACTCCCACCCTGCTTATTTCACTGCCCCCCACTACCCTCTTCCTCAAGCTTTATTTACACATCCTCTTCTAAATATGTAACCCAGAATCAAAGACAAGGGATAGCAAAGGCCATCTTCAGGGATGTGGGATCTCAGGCAGGAACGCCAATGGCAAATGCCAATGGATAAAGAATAAGGATTTGAATGTTTACTAAATGTTTAACCATATATTCCCAACCCAATAGAATTAACATATTGGGGAAGTGTAGCATAGCAGACCTGCTTGGGTTTGAATCTGCATTAACTATGGAGCTTTGGGCGAGAAACCCAAACTCTCAGAGCCTCAGTTTTCTTATCTATAAAACAGGGGTGTTGGCAGTATTTCCCTTGTAATGTGGTTGGGAAGATTAAATGAGATGACAAATATAAAGGTTTTAATCCAGTATTTGGCATATGGTAAGTGTTCAAAAGTCTTAGCTTGTATGATTTTCTTATACTGTAGTTAGTCCTTCAATTATAACAAGTGACCAGGACTAGGAGTTCACTGATGCCAACAAAATATATTCGTTGAGCACCAGTTATGTTCCGGGTACTCTGCTAAGGGCTGATGATAGAGTAGTGAACAGATAGAGCCTCCAAATCTCTTATGCCAGGTACTTGCGCACTTCTTTAGTGTGACTTACATTTGGGTTTCCATTAAGGAGAAACGTAAAAATCCATCTATATGTAACTGAAACTAAAGCTTGTGAAACAAGTTACCCCTGCTGTGTGCATTGCACTCTGGTCTATTCTAGGTATAGATTTGCTTTTTAAAATGCATGTCTTGACCCACTGAATTGATTTCATAACCCACTAATGGGTTGCAACTCACAGTTTGTCAAAATACTGCCTTGGACCAACTGAGTTGCAGGCTTAATAAAGCCCAATTAGAGTTCACTTGATATGGAGTCTTCCCACCCTTCCCTGGATTGTTTTTGATCTCTTGCCTTTGGCATTTACCTTTTTTTTTTTTTTCCGATCCAGAATTTTCAGCAGCATTCTGCACAAGCCACGTATTTGATGGTTCCCTCTGCTACTAGAATGCAGCCTTTGGCCAACTTCAGCAACTCCCTTTGTTCCCCAGATCACCCACTCCAGTACTCAGTTGGGCTCTTGCTTACTCATGACTCAGTCTCCTCTGTACATGGAACTTTTATGACTGGAGATACTAGATTTAGATGCAGTAAGCCTTTATTCCTTCGTGCCAAGGTGTTCACCATGGAGGCTAATATTGCAAACCTTTTTAGTTGGTTTTGTTTCAAAGTATAGCTCTGTATGATATAAGAGACTTTGATGCTCTAACAATGTCAGTTTATTGCTGGGATTCCTGGCCTTAGTGTTTTCACCCAAATGTCACTTTTCCTGCCCACATGTCAAAATCACTTCTGTGCACTCAAGAAGCCACAAATACGTTATTAATATGCATCTTTCCTAGTGAGAACTTCAACGTAGTACCCTGAACCTGTGAGTTTAAAAAAGGAGTCATTGGTTATGGTTTATCTGACTTTGGATGTCCCTGGAGAACAAGGATCTGAAATAGAAAGAGCTTGCTTTCTTTCTTTTTCTTTTTTGAGATAGAATTTCACTCTTATTGCCCAGGCTGGAGTGCTGTGATGTGATCTCAGCTCACTGCAACCTCTGCCTCCTGGGTTCAAGTGATTCCCCTTCCTCAGCCTCTGCAGTAGCTGAGATTATAGGCATGCACCATCACGCCAGGTTAATTTTGTGTTTTTAGTAGAAAATCGGGTTTCACCATGTTGGTCAGGTTGTTCTTGAACTCCTGACCTCAGGTGATCTGCCCACCTCGGCCTCCCAAAGTGCTGGGATTACAGGTGTGAGCCACTGTGCCCAGTCAGGGCTTGCATTTGGATAGGTCTTGAAACTTTTGTCACATCTGTAATTGCCTCAGATCATCCTAATAAGGGGAGAAGGGAAGGGGAGCTATTTTGGTAGCAAAATCAACTCCCCAAGACTATGTGGTAAGTTACAGGGTGGAACTTGAACCCAAATCTCCTGACTTCTGGCCAACTGCATTCCCACCACATACACAATGGTACTGTTAAATGGTACCATTATCCTCTGTTCCCATGGCTTACTAAGGCTCGTCAAGGGCCATCACGTGCCTTATCTCAGTTGCTTAACAACAACGCTGTACTATGGGTATGCAGGTTCATTTATTTCCAGATGGAGAAGGTTTAGAGAGGTTAAATACCTTACCGCAGCTCATACAGCTTATACATGGCAGAGGAGGAAAAAATTGTGGGTCATCTTGTACCTCCTGAATCCCCTTGTGCAAGCTCCTAAGCAACCAGTCCAGGCCCTGGCCAGAGACGCTTACATGGACTCTTGGAAGTGACTCCCTTCAAGACTGTATTCAATAACCAAGTTCATGATGATTAGAGAGGAATGTGGGAAGGCCCGTGTCTTAAGACCAAGAATGCACACACCTGTCCTGACTCAACCAGGTGGTATAGTAATAAACAGAACCTAAGTTCCGATCTCAATTTAATCCTCTGTTAACTGTGTGACTCTCAGCACGTTGCTTGACATCTCTGAGTCTCACCTCATTCATTCATTCATTCATTCATTTATTCAACAGAAACTTGTATGAAAGTGCCTACATTAAACATTATTATTGTTGTCTGATGTACCGCCATTAAGCCTACATTTCTCAGGTGGGAATAATAACAAGGTTGTTGTGCAGAATCAAGGAAATTTATGTAAGCAGAGCACATGGCTGAGTGCCCAGAATGCAAAGGTGATCAATAAGTGTTTGCAAAATCTGAGTCTGAAGCTGAAGGACTTACCCGGGCTTGGGGTTACAGTGGCCTCCCTAGAAGAAGCTGGATCCTGGCAGTGCTGAGTGCAAAGAACAATCATCTAAATGTACATAAAATATTAAATGTTATAGTGCTGCGTGCACACCCACGGATGCAGGCAAAGATGTGAGGAAATCCCTCGGGGCTTTAAAAATGAATCTCTTTTTACCTACTTGGGAGGGAACAAAGTGGCAAAATGACAACCCTGTGAGATTCTAGGCAGGAGTGAGAACTGTGAGCAGGCAGGATTGTCAGGGCTCCCCGTCAGCAGCAGGGCATGCAAGTCCCAGGGATGACATCCAGGTGAGCCCATGGGCCTTCAGGACTGGTCTACAGGAGGGCTCACTGACTGCAGCCTGGAAGGAATCTGAGCCACAGAGAGGGCAAAGTTCATGTTGTCCCTGCTCATGTGCCAGGCACTGTGCTATGCCTGTTCCCATTGCTGTCTTGACCCTGAAACAAAATAGCACAGTGGTTAGGAGCATATGCTTTGGGGATGGAGAAAGCATGGGTTTACACCCCCATCTTGGTACTTAGCAGCGTGTGACTTTGGGAACATTAATTACATAACCTCGCTAAGATTCAGGATTTTAAAATGTATAAAATGAGTATAAAAATAACTGCCTCTTAAAGGTAGGCTGAGGGTTAAGTGAGATACTATATGCAATGTTGCTGGTGAATTCACTTAACTCAATTTTATTGAGCATCTGTGATAAGCTAGGCACTGCGCCAAGCTCTAGGGATAAAAGGGCAGGCAAAGCCGGCCATGATCCCTACTCTCATGAAGCTTACTATCTAGTAAGAAAGACAGGCCATGAGCAATAGTCACATCGATGTATGTTTGGAATGAAAAGAACCTGATTCTGGAGGAGTCCGACTCAGGGATCAGCAAGGAAAGGTTTCCTAGAGGAAGGGATCTTTGAGCTGAAGCCTGAGGGGGGATTAACAGATGTAAAGTAGATCAAGATTTGGCAAACTTTTTTTCTACGAAGGTCCAGATCATAAATATTTAGACTTTGCAGGTCACATGGCTCTGAGCAAATCTGCTGCTGTAGATGAAAGCAGTTACAATGCACAAATGAATGGGGAGAGGGTTATCTTCTAGTAAAACTTTATTTCCAGAAATAGGGAGTGGGCTGAACTCCACCTGTAGTCCTGGGTTTGCCAACTCCTAAACTAGGTGAGAGGGGGCTGGGGAGCAGGGGTTGATGCAGCAAGGAGAGTTCCAGACAGGGAATGGCATGTGCAAAGGTTGTGGCAGGAAGGAACCTGTTGCACTTGAACGCGTGAACAAGGCGGGTGAGGCTTTACCTGGCTACAGTACAGGTAAAGCTGGACAAAAGAGCCTGAGAAGAGGATGGAGAGTGGGCAGAGGACAGACGTCTGGGGGCTTTGCAGGCCATGGTAAGGGTTTTTGTCTCTATCCTTAAGCCAAAATGGGAAAGAATTGAAGGGTTTTAAGCAGGGACTGGAGTGTATGTGAGATTTGGTAGTGACGACTGGCTGCTGCTGTGTGAAGAACAGACAGGGAGGCCCAGAGTGGATTCTAGTCCCAGGCAAGGTCAATGGGGGTTCGGATTAGGGTGGAGGCTGTGGAGGGGTGAGGCTGACTTGCTCGGGGTCACCCACCTATGGCCAGAGTGCCAGATTCTAATGTGGGTCTCCCGATGGCAGATGACACACTGCAGCCTCTGTCAGGAAGCATCAGAGGACCCCTGCGGTCCTGGCCTCTGGATGCAGGACTTTCTGCAGTGCATTGCTGCAGAAGTGACCAGCTTGCTTATACTGACTTGGGGTCATGCGACAGACCAAATCCATGACACTCATTTAGTTGTATAGTCATCACCTTTCCAAAGGACTATAGGTAGTCCCTATTGATGGCATGGAACCCATTCACTACAACCCTGTGGCCCCATCAGCCTCCTTGTCTATGCTCTCCTTCAATTCTTTCAAGCTTGGTCCCTGGCTGCTCTACCCAGGGGTCCTGGAAAGACAGAGGCTCAGAGACAGCTGTCCTAATAGGAGCAAGAAGTGGTGGCTCACAATGAGAAAGGAAACAGACACTATGAGAAGCAGACAAACTAACTTATAAAAGCACAGAGCTGCTGAGAGTGGCCCTCTACATCTCAGCAACCCCAAGACCAGCACTGTATCACAGCACGGTGTAATAATTGGCTTCAGAATGATAACACTGCATATTAAGGTAGACAGGCTCCCTATTTAAGAGGACAGAGGAACATAATAATTCCTTTAGAAAGGGGTTTTGGAAACAATGGTTTTGAATAAATAAACTCTCCTGAATGTTAATGGTTAAGGAGCAAGATCATTATTAATTTATATCCATCTGTGTCCCTTGGGGATGTTAGGTAAATGATACATTCTGTGTACGTGCAAACACATCCCATATTGGTTATATTTACCTAAATTTTAATATTTGACTAAGCACTCCTATCATAAAGTGTTTCTTGTAATGGCATTAAGAATCTGTAGATAGAAGGACTACACATTTGTTTTAAATATTGTGGAACCAATTAAGCAGCCATTGGCCTTGTTTTGAATACTAGTTTTTCTACTCACCGGCTCTGCAACTTAGGCAAACTATTAACTTATCTGGACCCTGCTTTCCTTATGAATACAGTGGGGTGGCAATGGGATTAGTATGCATGACCTTCTAGTGCCCAGCACAGAGCCCGTGTGAGTATGGTGGGCCCCAGTCATGTGCTAGAGCTGGCTTGCCCCAGCCTGCAAGAATCCATTGTACATATCCATTCCCAGCTCTGTGCTTGGTGACAGGATGTTGGCAGCTTGGAACCAGCCATAGCGGGAGTGTTTACACCACAGAAATTGGCAAATGCTACACATCAGGGCCTTTTTGCCTTTTTTTTTTTTTTTTTCTGGGAGAGCCAGTTTGTAAACATTTCCTTACTGACCACTGGTAGGCGTTGAAGCACTGTTAATCCCACACCCTAGCCTTTCTCGGTCATCCTATTTGTCCTCTGAGTTGGTCTTTCTGCTCTGGTCTGACTCAGCCTGCCCGACTCCTAAAACTTCTGATTTAGTCAGTTGGGGGTGGGGCCCAAGAATTTGCATTTCTTTTCATTTTTCATTTTGTTTTTTAAATGTCTGTCTCAGAGAAGAAGAGAATTTGCATTTCTAATGCTGGTACTGTTGGTCTGGGAACTATACTTTGAGACACCGGCCCAATCTGCCTAATCAACTAAAGCCCACAGTGTGAAGCTTTTCATAGAGCACACAGGAGATCCCACCTTCTGTCTTGGGCAATGGTATTAAAAGCTTAGGTGTTGACACAGTACTTTGTACATATACCATCTCGCTTAATCTTAAGAACCCTATGATGTAATAATTACTATTTTAATTCCCATTTTATAGATGGGGAAACTGAGGCACAAACGGATTCAGTAACCTACCCAGGGTCACACAGCTCATCAGGAAAGAAGCCAGGTCAAACTCCCGTCTAACTTTGCATTGGTGTCTCTGGTTGTGCACTGCCCAAGGATGAAGTCCAGCTCAAACTCTGCATTCCCAGGGCACACTGGCAGGGCCACATCAGCCCAGAGGGGTGCTTTTTTCTTCCCTGCATTAAGTTGCTGTATGTAGGCTAGCAGTGGCCCTGTCCAAATCCATACCTTCTCCTCCTTC
This sequence comes from Cebus imitator, assembly GCF_001604975.1. Taxonomy (NCBI): domain Eukaryota; kingdom Metazoa; phylum Chordata; class Mammalia; order Primates; family Cebidae; genus Cebus; species Cebus imitator. The sequence continues at coordinate 8,643,187 of NW_016107343.1, forward strand.
ACTGCAAGCCCTGGGGCCTCTAAGCAGTGGAAAGGCAGAGCAAGTGCAAGAGACGCAGTACAGAGGGAGCCAAGGAGAGACGGTATTTGAAGCAAAATCAAGCCTGCACGTGTGGGCATGTGGAAGCGGCTTACAAAACAGCTGTTCCTACAGGAGATTTGGGGGGCAGGTGTCACAGGGTGGAGCAAAGGGATTTGGCTGGAGGCAGAGCCACAGATTGTCAGTGATGAAAGAGCTATAGCTCCTGCCCACTCCTGGCACTTGTATGGCTTTGAGGGTGCCCAGTGGGTGGGGCAATTAGCCTGTATCCCAGGGTGCCTGGCTCTGAATCTCCCTTTCCCTCCCACTGCCTTTCTGCAATTAGATTGCACTGGGTAATAGCTGCCAAGCCGCTTTGTTGGATCTGATGAGTTTATTAATTTCTTGGGGGGTAATGGGAGGGTGGGTGGGGGATTCATTTCCTGACTGAAGCTTGGGGGCTAATTAGTCTCTTTGCCATGTCCCCAGAGGAGGGAGGCGGGAGGGCGCGTTACTCAGGCTGTTGGATCTGGCTCTGGGTAAATCGTTTCTACCCCTGGCTTTTACCTATCTCGTGGCTTGGGTAAGACCAAGGAGTCTGGGGATGGGGCTTCTTTGAGCAAGTGGTTGGTGAGGATTAGATCCCTACAGAACAGGGGCGGTGGGACAGTGGGTGGCAGGGAGCCAAGGTCTCACTGGCTCTGTCGGTATGAGGTTTAGGGTGACAGAAAGGACTCTCAGGAGTTCAGTCCTGTTCCAGACATTCCAGTGCTGACATCTAGCCCAATTGTGCTTTATGTTCTTTCTGCCTAAAATATAGCCTCTCAGCCTAGGAGACCACTGGGGACCAATTCTATCCATTTTTCAAACAGGGAAACTGAGCCGCTTCAAGGACAATAATTTCACCTGTCTTTGTGGAGTGTGAAGATCAAAGAGAAGAAAGCTATGTGTCTGGACTTCCTAGTGGATGGTGGAGGCCCTTGAAGCCATTCCCCGGTTGGCCTGGCCTGCTTAAATGAAGGGCACATTTGTATCCCCACTCGAAGAGACAGCAGCAGAAACAGGAAACATTACAGAATTAAGAGTTAGACAGATCTAGGTTCAAGCCCATGCTATACCTGCCAGCCGGGGGACGTTAGGCAAGCCATTAAACCTCTCTGAGCTTCAGTTTCTTCAGAACTAAAACAGAAACACGTGCAACTACTTGAAAGTGGTGATGGGAGGATTCAGAGATGATAGGCTTGATATGTCTAACACATCAGGCATCCAGTAACTATTGCCTCTTCCCCCTTCATTTGGAAACCTAGCAGCTCATCCCTCACCCCTGCAGAGAGGAGGAGGAAAGGGAAACCCGGGCTATAACATGGCCTGGCTGGTTCATTTGAGAGATGATAGGCACTCCAAAGGCCAGAGGAGGGCTCAGAGAAAGAAAGTGCCTTCTGCCCATGCTTCACCACCAACAGCAATCTGCTGATAGATGATGGTTTCCCCCACTTCCAAGGCGTCCCAGACTAAGAGTACAAGCATAGGTAAGGCCAGCACCTGATGTCCTGAGCCACACAGGCTGCTTGTGGGGAAGACACACAGCTAAACATGCATGTGCAGTTGAACGGTGGAGGAGTCACACAGGATGACCTGGCAGGCTTCCTCGGGAAGATTCATCTGCGCTTAAGTGTGCAGGACTTAAAGCTCAGGCCTCTCAGCTGACAGGCTCTCTGACCTCAGGCAAGTTGGGTGGTCTCTTTTATTTTGGCCTTGGTTTCTTTTTCTGTATAATGGGGCTTATTGAATGGATATGCAGGAGACCTTGCTTGTAAACTGAAAAGGACCGTGAACATGCACAGAACCATGCTTCCCTTGCAGAGATGGGGGAAGCTGCCCACCCTTTTCCAGGTGGCATTCTTGCAGGATGTGGATGGGAGCATTTGGTCATCTCACCTTTTCCACATGAAAGGCCCAACTGTGGAGACTGTAAGGCTCCTGCCTGGAACTAGAGGCCCATGAGAGCGCCCAGCTGATGGTCCAGGGGAGGCCTGGCTCCACCTTCTGCAGACTGTGAAGGCAGGGAGCCACTCCCTCTAACTCTCAGTCCTCTGGGCCCATAGGGTGAGGGCAGCGGGAAAGTGTATGACATGTCTTTATTGTCCCTGGAAATTCTGTAGGAACGGGGAGCCCAGCTCTGGGGAATAGAACTGCATGGCATCTGTGGAACTTGTGTGGGTCTTCCAGGGAAGCTACTGCTGATATCTGCAGAAGCCTGACAGAGAAGGATGTGTGCGTTTCATTGGGTTTTTAGCCAGCCATCTCTCCTGGCTGCCCACCTAAAAACAGTAACAGCTATGATTTGCCAGCGGCTCTAGCTAGTAGAGATGTATTGGGATTTTATGTATATAGATATGTGTGTGCGTATTTTTATATGTATAAAAAGAGTTCTGGCCAGGTGCAGTGGCTCACGCCTGTAGTTCCAGTACTTTGGGAGGTCAAGGTGCGAGAATTGCTTGGGGCCAGGAGGTCAAGACAAGCCTGGGCAACATGATAAGACCCCATCTTTTATTTAAAAATAAAAAGAAAAAGAAAGAAAGATCCATTGGGAAAAACAAGCAATCTAAAACCCATCACTGTTGAGTTTAGGTTTAGGTAACTTTCTAGAATGAAGAACTCAGTACCTTGTGGATTTTTTCCCACTGGAGATCTTTGAAACAATGGGACAGTCAACAGTAATGTATTTTACATTTACAAACTTGGTGAAAGAGTATATCTCATATTAAGTGTTCTTATCACAATAAAATAAAAATAAAATAAAGGAAACAAAACACAACAGAGAGAAAAAGACAACATGGAAGGAAAACAGCTTTTATTGAATGCCAGGTTAAATACATTCTTACAATGACCCAATGAAGTTTCTATTATTATCCCCATTTTGTAGATGAGGAAACAAGATCAGAGAAGTTCAGTAACTTTCCTAGGGTTTCACTGTTGAGATCTGTGCTTCTGGGTCTGGGTAAATAGTGTAACGCCCACTGGCTCATACATGATCTCTGAGGTCATGAGAAGCTCCGAGAAGGCAGGACAAACATTATCATGCCCATTTATAGATGAGGAAACTGAGGTTCTGAAAGATGTGAATAACTTGCCAAAGTTGGCAAATGAGTCAATCTGGACTAGAACCTGGGTCTTCCCTATTTAGGTACATTCATTCATTCATTCAACCATCCAGCAAACAAAGGGCATAGTTCTCTCCAGTATAGGCTTCTGATTCTTATTTCGATAGAATGATTGAAGGCAGGCCAGATCAAAAGAGCTCTGCAGCCCATCCCTGCCTCAAAATCATATGATTCCACATGTTCCATTGCTTTCTATGTGAGAGGGCTTCACCAAACTGCATTCATTCCTGATTTATTTTTCCATTTTCCTTGCCCACATCTCCCCGACATCTTTATTCCTTTCTTCTTTGACTCTCACAGCCCCGCTTCCCTCAGCCCCCCAGTCCTGGGTAACAGTCTCCCTGCTGCAGTCCAGCCCCCTGCTCCATACTCCACAGCCCTCCCTGCTCACATGCAGCCCAGCTGAAGGCAGGGGCCAGCCTCTTGGCTCCTTCCAGCCCTGGAGGCCACAGGACCTCCATTTCTTCCCAGTCCTCTCCATTGGTCTCCTCAGATCGGCCAGTGGCACGTGGCGGAGGGCCTCAGCATGGACAGCCGCCTCTACGCCTCCAACATCTCGGACACGCTCTTCAACACCACCCTGGTTGTCACCACCATCCTGGTAAGTGGGCTCTCCCAGGATCCCAGCTGCAGCTACCTGGGGTCCCTCCCCAGGTCTGAGTGCTCGCAGGCTGCCCCTTGAGCAGAAGATGGGAGCTGTAATCACAGCACTGAGCCCAATTTATGACAGTGAAATTACACTCAAGTTGCTGTTTCATATGGAAATGATATTTGATGAGTTCCAGAGCAGCTGGGGGGAGGGTCGGGGAGGAAAGAAACCATAGTTTGTGGATGCCCCTTTGGGGCTCCCTGACAGCTGGGGCAGCTGTTCGGGGCCAAGGGAAGGGGACCCATGGGAAGGACACCTGTGACACAGAGCGGGGAGCTAGATCCAGACCCTTGCAACCCCTACTTTCCAGAACCCCACCTTGCTGGGTGCTTGCTGTGTACAAAACAGAGCCTTTCCCCACCACATCCTTAAGTGGACATGGGAACGTCTGTGGGTTTACACGGCCTGTTTCTTCATTTCCAGGTGGTAAAAAGAGAGTTATCAATCTATGGGACAAGAGGCCAGGTGCAGTGGCTCACACCTGTAGTCCCAGCATTTTGGGAGGCCAAGGTGGAGGATCACTTCAGGCCAGGAGTTTGAGACCAAGCTGGCCAACATAGCAAAACTCTGTCTCCACTAAAAAATATCAAAGCTAGTCAGGCAGAGTGGCACACACCTGAAATCCCAGCAACTCGGGAGGCTGAGGCACGAGAATCGCTTGAACCCAGGAGGTGGAGGTTGCAGTGAGCCAAGTTCGCGCCACTGTACTTCAGCCTGGATGGCAGAGTGAGACTCTGTCTGAAAAAAAAAATCTATGGGGCAAGAGACCATCTGCCCTTTTTATTTGATTCTGTTCTATTTAGTAATTGCCATGTTCACCCTCTCTTCCCTGCCCCCCCCCCCCCCCACGTGCCAGCCAGGCTCTGTTCGCAGTCCTGGAGACCAAAGATGAGTAGGACTCAGTTCTAGTCTCTGTCCTGAGGTTGTAAGTTAGTAGATGCGATAAGTCAAGTGCATACATGGCCAAGGTATTATTTGTCTTCCCCTCTGAAGACTTCATGCTTAAAAGATTTGTCAGTTAAACCAACTGCATGTATTAAGCAGTCGTTAGTTTGTTCTTCCCCCTCCCACTTTTAACTAATCTAAAGCATTTTTCCCTGCCTGGCCCAGCATCTTATCAGCAGGAGATGGCCAGTAGTGCCACTCTGATATCATTGCAGCCCAACGCAAAGAGGTGATGCCTGAGTTAGCCTCCTCAGGCTTATCATTGCTAACTGTGCAAGGTCTGCAAATGTGTCCATTTCTTTTAGGCTTTTGGAGATAATAAAAAGAGTTCAGGGACCTCCATCACTATCTATGAACTCCTGGAGCCCAGGCACCCTGGGCTAAAATGATTGATCTACTGTAAACACAGGGAGATAAAAGCCAGCAAAGAGGCGCACATGTGGGGCTGTGGGGTTTGAAGGAGAGAGAGGTCCCCTCCCATGGGGAGGTCAGCAAAGCCTTCAGGGAGGAAGAGAAATTGATGATGGGCTCTGAAAGACAGGGAGTGAGTGAGGAGGAGGAGGTGAATGAAGGAGGGCACTGTCAGGTGTTCAGGAAAAGCTGAAAGGTACAGGTTTTCCTGAGAAATAGGCACTGGTAAGAAAGGGAAGAGGCATAAGCCAGAAAATTGGTTTGGTCCATAGTGCTTAGGAACTTGAATGCCAAGATACCAAGTTTCCCTTCATTGTTAGGAGACGGGGTCACTGAACATTTTCATTTATTCATTCATTCATTCACTCATTCGTTCATGCAACAACTGTTTATTGGGTGCTGCTATATACTGGGCACGGTTGTCAGTGCTAAGGGTGTGTCCATGAACCAAAAAGACAAGAAACCCTGCCTGTAAGGAGCTTACATTCCAGCAAGGAATGTATGATAGACAGTAAGAAGCAACGTAATCAAACAATGAATTAGAAGGTGGCAAGGCTGAGGAAAAAGAGCCAGAGCTGGGAAGGGCCTGGGGTGCTGAGAAGACCGGTGGCGTTGATCCCCAGTGGTCAGGGCGGCCTCTCCGAGAAGGGGAGCATTGAGCGGAGACACAGCCAAGTGGTTGCCTGGGGAGGGGTATTGTTGACAGAGGGAGTTGTCCAAGCAAGGACTGAGAGAGCAGTTCCAGCACCCAGGGTTTCAGCCACTCCCATCTCAGCCTTAGCTTATCCAAACCAATGTGAAAATGCCAGAAAGATGAGGCAGTTTCGGTTTCACTGTCCAGCAGAGAGCTGGGAACAGCCTGGCTGAGTCCACTTTGGGGGAGAGGGTGCAGCACGCAGTGTGATTGCTGGGGCCTCCTTCCCACTGTCTGCTTAGCCTCTAAAAAAACTCCTGGATCTGCCCTCTTCTATCCATCCTCAAAGGCCTTGCCCTAATCCAGGATTGGGGCTTCTCTGCCTCCTTCCCTGGAGCCGCTCCATGGCCTGCTGGCAAGCTCCCTTCTTACTCACTCTGCCTGTTCCCTGACCCTCCTGTCTGTCTGGCCATTTAAAAGTGAGCATTGACCTGGAGTTTCCTTCCTTACAATCCTTCAGCCACTACCCAGGCCCTGCTGCCTCTTAGCTTGGGGTATAACCCTTTGTAATCAGACCCAGCCCGCCTCACCTTCTCTTCCCCATGCAGCGTGGGGTCTAGTGCCGCTGGATGGCTCAACACCTGCTCCCTGCAACGTGCCCCTCCCTGCATCCTGCCCCTCTCTGCCTTGGCACATGCTATTCCTTATGCCTGGGTTACCCTTCCCTGTAATTTCTGTTTCCAGCTGGAGATGCCCATGTATCCTTCAATGCTCTGCTCGAGACATCACGTCTTCCACGAAGCCCTCCCTGCTCTAACGCCTGTTTTCTCCCTGCCTCCAGCATTTTGCCCTGCCCCCTCCCATGTCTTATTAGAGGTTGTTGTTTAAAGGCCTACCTCCCTTCTAGGATGAGAGCTCCTCAAAGGTAGAGGGCTGGCACAAAATAGGAGCTTGGTAATTAGAATCTGAGTGAAGGAATTCCTTCCTCCAGGGTAGGCGTGTCCCTTAAAAGCCAACAAGACTTTGGGAGGGAGATGGGGAAGTAGCTGTACCTCCTGCCTCTCCGAGCCTGGTATTATCCTGTGCTTGGAGCTCTGGCACAGATCCACAGCTACACCGAGTCCACAGGGTCCTATTGCTAGTCTGGGAAAGTGACCCTGATTTGTGCATGTGTGCACATGTGCTTGTTCACATACGTGCACATGCTCATGAGGGGTCGGGTACAGCCAGGACACTGGTGTGAGGTGACATTTAACAACAAGGTAAGTACAACTCAAACCACTATTAGCCTTGGTTCTTTTCTTGTGTGTGTGTGTGCCTACAATGGCTGATCTGAGTCAATAGCTCTTTCCAGGAATGAGGATCTTAATTCAGTCCCTGGGTGACCATTTGTGGGTTTTCCCTGGCAAATGATGATCCCGAATGATTTATCCCTTAAAACTCAGCACATATCCACGCTGTCTCCCACTCTGGTCAGGGCATACTTGGGGTGCGTGGATGATTTACTGATTAATACCAGCAAACACACAGAATTGGCTGCCGTTCCCATTCCCTGAACACCTTTTCTGTATGAGATCCTGTGTTCAGCACGTTGCCACGTTCTCAGCACCCCTGCTCCAGGCCAGCCCTCAGTCCCCCACATTCGCCAGGGTGCCAGTGAGTCCCAGCCGCCCCCACCCTTGGGCTTTCCAATGCATCTCCAAGGCTGGCCTTGTGTCTGTTTACTTGAAATATGTCAGTGAGTTTTTAATTAACTTGAGAGTAGTGAGTGTTTGGGGAGGAGCGTTTGTGACAGCCCCTTGGGATGATTAAAGATACACTGGGACATTGCCAGTCCTGAGATGGAAACCCCCAGCCATGCCCTGTTTGTGAAGCCATTTGTTTGCTTCTTACTCACATAATGGGCACATGCTTAGTGCTGAGCCAGGTAGGGGTACTACACAGGTGACGAGTCAATCCCAGGCCCCACTCTCATTCCACCTGGAGCAGGTGCAAATCAGAGTACATTGGAGGGCAATTGTGTGGGCCCTGGCCTGAGACCAGGGGAGTTGGGTGGGTTGGCACAGGAGGAGGCAATGTGATTCTATGGTCAAAGACGAGCTAGGTGAAGCGGAAGTTGGGGGAGTCTGTGGACAGTCTGTGCGGGGAGAAGCTCTTGTGCTGAGGACAGCATGTATGGAAAGCAGGCCAATTGGCCCTATCTCATTGATGTGACAGTGCTCTCATCCTGAATCAGAATCAAGTCACCGTCCACTCAGAGCTTCCTGCTCCTTGACATATGACCTTTGCCTTCCCATGTCCCACTGCATCACACCCACAGTCTGCTCCCCTGCAGGGTCCCTCCATGACCTTGGGTCTGTCTGGCCCTCCCAGAGTGAGCTGAGCCATCAGCATTTCAACGCTTCCCTCTCCTAGCTCCTAGAATCGTGATGTACAGGCTGCTCCACGCATACCTGTCCGTCCCCAAGCCTGATTGTCCCTGCCACCCCTACCCCCAGCTGCCTGTCTGCATCCAGCCTCACCTCTGCATCTGGGCCCTGGAAATCCCTGAACCCAGGTCTCCCCACTCCCTGTACATCCCCTGAGCGGTACTGCTGAAAATCTTCCCACACACCAAGCCTCCAAGCCTATCTGCCCCACTTTGAGCATGGCTCTGGGGACAGCACGAGCTCCCTCCTCTCTGTGTCCCCACCCACACCCTCCACCTCACTCCAGGCTTAGGCCTCAGCCTCACCCCTGCCCCCACCCTGAACTTCCTGGACCCTTTCTCCACCAGCTAGCATGGCTCTTTCCTCCTCTTTTCTCCCTGTTTCCAGGGATTTTCCCTTCCTGCCTACAAATACGCCCTGGACTGTCCCATCCTAAAACACCATCGCCTTCACCCTTCCTACATCCTGCTGCTCTTCAAGCTGCCCTCCAACATAGGGAGTCCCAGAATCACAGAGTTGGGTGGACCCCCCCCGGGACCCTCCAACCCTGCTGTTTGCAGCGGGGAACGAGCATGGAGGAGAGGCTATCTGCCCTCTGCTGTGCCTGCCGCCTTGCCTCCCTTAGCTCCTAACCTATCAAAATGCTGGACCGCCCTCACCCCTGCAGCACTTGCTCACTCCTCATCCTTATGGAGTCCTGCTGCCCCCACTGCGCCTACCTTCGCAAGGTCGGCAGTGACACATGACCCACACGCTGGTTCCCAGCCCTGCTCAGTCTGCGGGAATGGTGGGAATGGCTACATCCTCTGTCTTCAGATTCTCTCCTCCTTGACACTAAGACCATGTTTCTCTGATTTTCAGCCTTCCTGGCTGCTTCTCTGTTGTCTTCTGTTGATGTCCTTCATTCCCCCACTCTAAGACCAGGTTCTCCTGAGGGCCTTTTCTTCCTCTTCTGCCCTTTCTCAACCCTTCCCCTCACTGTCTGACATACTCCACAGCTTCAGCCTTTATCTCTGTACGACATCTCCAATCTCTGGCCCTTGTCTTACCCTCACTCCACATTTTAAATAGCCAGTTGATTATTTCCTCCCTCATAGCCTGCCAGCACCTCAAATTCAACCTATTCCAAATCCCCCTCCCCTCCAGGCATTGGAGCCAGTCATGAGACCACCCTCTGTCAGTCCATCCACCGGGCTCCAAGGCTCTGAGGACCCACACCCAGCCAGTCATCAGGCCTGCTCCTTTCTGTGTCTCTTGCATCCTTCTGGCTTTCTGCAATTCAACCTGCAGCACAGGATTCAGGGTCTTATCTCAGGAGAGGGTCTGCCGGTCTGTCCCCACCCCTGGATGCTTCCTCTCCTGCTACTTAATATTCCTTGCTCACAGCCTTGCGTCTTTAAAACGCTTGATGCTTCCCCACTGTATCTTGTGTAATGTGCAGCCACCACATCCTGGCGTCTGAGGACCACCCTGACCCTAGTCCATTCATCTCTGTTTCTCCTCCCACCTCGCCCCTGCTCACAACCTGTGCTCTGGCTACCCTGGAAGGTCCATCGTCCACTGAGCAGCCACTCAGGATAGTTTGATTGTGCCTTCCCCCAGCCCATGCCTTTCATTCATAGCCCTTCTGTCTCTCAGTGTTCTGCCTCCTCCTGGGCCCAGCTTGGATCCCACCTTCAGCTTGGAACCTTCTCTGGACATCTCACTGGAGAGACCTGCCCTCTTCCCAATGCCCTCCTTGGACTGCAATTGCTCTTGTACTTTTATTCTTACCTAGCTGCTGTATTGAAGACATCCTTGTATCTCTGATAATGCTCTGCCAGAGGTCTGCCTGGAATAAAGCAGAGGCAGGAAAAAAAAAGAAAGATATAGAGGGTGGGGTCAGATGATGACCTTAAACAAGGTGGAGCAGCTTGAGCCTGACCCTCTGTGCAGTGGGGGCCACTGTGTGTTCCTGACAATAGGATCACCTTGAAGAACAACTTTAAGGAGCATTTCAGGAGAGGAGCTAGTCATCACCCCAAAGTAGCCCGTTACCCATGCCACTTTCCTCCTTCTGCCCCATCTCCTCCCTGACCCTCTGTGCTCCTTGGCCTCCCCATCACATGTGGCTGAGACACCAGGGCTAAGATGAGAATGACAGCTGCCCAGTTTTGCTGCAGGAAAACCCATATTTAATGCTGAAGGGGAACCACCAGGAGATGGAAGGCAATGACCGCTACGAGGGCTTCTGTGTGGACATGCTCAAGGAGCTGGCAGAGATCCTCCGATTCAACTACAAGATCCGCCTGGTTGGGGATGGCGTGTATGGCGTTCCCGAGGCCAACGGCACCTGGACGGGAATGGTCGGGGAGCTGATCGCTAGGGTAAGGAGAGGACAAGTGATCTGGGCCTGAGGGGGTGCTGGGAGGGTTTGGAAGGGCATAAGGTTGTGCTGCACGCTCATGAACCCTCTCTTTGTTCAGTTAGTCATTCATGCATTTGTCATTTACTTGTCCATTCATTCCATAAAGCTTGCCTGGGCTGGCACAGATGTGCGTTGGTGGATAAGCCTGCAACGATCCCTACCCTGTGGCTTTCCCAGTCCTAAGCCCCTGACACGTCATGGAGGTTTTGACTTATGAACACAGATTAGGGAGGTTGGGTTCCATTTTTGGTGCTTTCTGATTGTTCTGATTATTTTGTGGCTCAGTAGCACTCCCTAGCAGAACTTGAAGAGGCCCTGGGAGAAGAGAATGCACCCACATCAGCTGGCTTGGATCCTTGAGAGACTGCCAAAGGAGACGTGGCTAAGTAACAGGGCAAGGGGAGTGACTGGCAGAGGAATTGGTCACAGCTACAGATATTTTCTTACTTCTTGTATTATCTTTGGTGAGCATTAATGTCCCTTTACAGACTGAGGGCCAAGGTGTGCTTGGACCTGCTGTGGATTTTCAGGGTGAATGTGGAGACGTGATTATCATGCAGGTGAGCATTGTAGAATGCCAGTCATGTGTTAGGTTAGAGCAAGGGTATAAAAAGTTCTTCCAGGGGGAAATCTCTTATATTCTTTGTACACACTATTAACAATGGTAAAAATTAATTAAATCATTGCTAAGCCACTGTCCATATTTCCATAACTGAGTTTTGATGATCAGGCTAGATGATAAGGGCACAGTGCAGAGAGCACAGACCTGGGTTCTTGGTGTGACCTTGATCCAACTCTTTTCCCCTCTGGGCTTTCAATGGTAGAAGGAGCTCCTGCAGCTCTCCTGCAGCCTCCCGGCATGTGCTCATGTGCAAGGTGTTTTACACACATTATCTATAATCCTCTTTAAACATGCCTTTTAGCTAGTTGTTAGCCCCACTTTACAAATGAGCAGTCGAGCCCAGAAAGCTTGAAAGACTTGTCGGGAGCTATACTGTTAGTAGGAGACAGAGCTCAGATTGGAACCTGGATCTTTTTTGTTGTTGTTGTTGAATTAATATGATTTTAACCCTTTATATCAAACAAACTTGGAAGATAAGATAAATTTTCAAAATCCTCTTCTTCAATGATGAAAATATTAGTTGACGTATTAAATAAGTAGTCCTTGACAAGGCATTGGGAAAAGTTCTATGCAGATGAGAGCTATGGAAAAGGTGTTTAAGAACTGAGGAGGGAGGATACTTAAGAGTTTGCCTGGCAGAGTATCCACGGCATCTGCAATGACCCGGCGGGGTAAAATGGCAAGCCTTGTTCTGTGAATTCTGAATGACCCAGGGCAGCTGCAGTCCACAGAAGGCTGGTGCAGAAGTGAGGCCCTGCTCACAGAGAGGGGCTTGCAAGCAGAGGGTTGACAAGTCAACAAATAGCTGCAGAAGGCCTAGGAGCCCTGGAGGACTGCCGTGGAGGTGGGGCCGGCAGGGTGAAGGTTTCATCAGAAAGCCCTCTGCAGTTCTCGAGCCTCACTTTTTGAGATTCAAGCCTGATGATGCACGTGCTTAAGTGGAAGAGGATTCGCAGCTTTCTCTACTTAATCTTTCAGACTCACTCCTGAAACATTCTTCTTATTTGGTTTCCACTGTGAAGGTGCAGCTCAGTAGTTAGACCATAGAAACCTGAAATGTCAGGCCTTTTCTCTGCCTTCTTGCTGATGTCCTCGATTACCTTGAGCTGGTTTCTTCAGTCCCCTTGGGCTGCCTGATGACCGGTAGAGTGACTTCAGGGACGACAGTGTCAGTGCACAGCCATCTCCTTGTTAGCCCCCTAATGAGCTGAGACACAGACTGGAGGACAGGAAGAGGAGTCTGGGACTGATAGACCTGCGGCCACACACTGAGTGATTTGGACGATCAGAAGGGGATCTTAGAATTCACCCCAGATCGTCTTTCAAGCAAAAATACTGCTGCTTTGGTCTCATCGAGACTTGGCTAGTTGACATGAACTAATTAATTAACCCATTAATTCAATAAATATTTATTGAATATCTTCCACTGTTGTGGACACTGGAGATACAATGGGGGACAAAATAAACATGGACACACCCTCACGGATCTTCTGAACTAGTGAGTGAGGTGGAGATCAATGAATGATCACATTCCTGTACAATTTCAAACTGTGATAAGTGCAAGGGAGGCAGAGTGCAAGGAGCTGTATGAGAGCATCTGGAGGAGAGCAGGGTGCACTGTGGGCACGCAAGGGGTCTGTAGGGGGAAGGCTTCCCTTGGGGAAGATTTGTGCACTGGCTTATGAAGGATGGGTGGGAGTTTCCCGAGCGAGGAAAAGGTAGACGGCTAAAGGCTGTTTGTGTGCCACAGGGGCTGGTCCTGAGTGGGAGCTGATGACACTGGGACTTCATCATCCCCAGATTTGAAGGTTTCAGATGTCTACCAGGATGTTTCCTTAGGAGTGTGGTTGCCCTCATGCTCAGGGCGCTTTGTGACCCCTTTCCCAAGCTGCACAGGAAAATACTAAGGCTATAACAGCAAGCAGAGTCCCCCTTGAGGCTCTTGGGGTTATTGAATGCCCTGGCTGAGAGAGGCCTTGGAAGCCATTG
>NW_016107343.1:8656479-8773180 GCF_001604975.1 Cebus imitator
ACAGATGAGGAAATGGCAGCTCAGGGAAGTTAGGTAGCCTGACAAAGGTCACAGAGCTAGTAAGTTCAGAGCCAGCATTTCAGCCCTGGTCGGTCTGATCTCAGGACCCGGATCTGAGAGAACACAAATCTTGATGTTAGACAGAGCAAAGCTAAAATTTCAGTTCATCCATTTACTAGCTGTGTTTACTTAGGCACACCATTTTATCCTTTTCGCCCCTTCCTCCACAGCTCTAGTGTTTACCTGCAAAGGTTTTTTTGTTTTGTTTTGTTTTTTTGTGAAGACTTAAATAACACACACACACACACCCATACACACACAGAGTATTTGGCATACAGGAAGTATGAGAGCTGTCTTAGGCCAATCTCCCTAAAAACAGAGCCCAAGGTCAAAGCTTGCATGCTAAATCAGGGCGTGCAAGTCCACAGATGCAGAGGTGAGGGGAAGGGAAAGGTGGCAGGCAAGCGGGGAGAGTATACAGAAGGGGTGTGTTAGCTGCTGGTTGTAGTATTTTATTAAGCCTGGCTGCCTGTTCAGCCTGCAGAGGCCCTGTGAAATGGTTGCCTCACTAAACAGTCCACCGCAAGGAGGGGGAACTTGCATCTGAGTCCCACGTCTCACTGGCTGAAGTTCACACCACAGGAAGTCACCTCCCCAACACTCCTAGGTTGTGCAACCACACCCTTTGGCCACCTTCAAAGAATTTATCTCCCAAGACACTGGTGACAGCACTTGGGGTGCAAAGCATAACCCATGGGCTGATCTAGCTAGTGGGTGAGCGCTGTGACCCTCTCATTGCCCGCAGCCTGGCCTGCAGCTGGAATCTCTTTCTTTGGAGAGTTTGAGGAATATAGTGGGTAGCTGTATGTCTGAGTGACCTGAATTAAAGTGTAGAGGCCGGGGTTATCTCCAGTGGAAGTTGTAGAGCCTCAGTCTTTTCATATTTGTTATAGCCTGCTTACCCAAGACAGTGGATGCTGTGGTTTGAATGTGTCCCTCTAAAGTTCATGTGTTGGAAGCTTAAGCCCCAGTGCAACCCATGACTGGGTCATGAGCACTCTGCCCTTAGGAATGGATTCATGTCATCATTGAGGAAGAAGGTTAGTTACTGCAAGAGCATGTTGCTATAAAGTGAGTGAAGACTCTGGTGCCTCTCTCTGTCTTGTGCGCTCACTTCTGCCATGGCTGACCCCTACCGGGTGCTAGGGCCATGCTCTTGAACTTCCCAGCCTCCAGAGCTGTGAGCCAAATACACTTGTATTGTTTATAAATTGTCTAGTCTGTGATATCCTGTTATAACAGCAGAAAGCATACAGAGACCATGAGCTTAGACACATGGCCATGTATTCATTATGGAGGAGAATTCAAGCATGTTTTCTGCATATGCATGAAAATCATCAGAGCATGACTTTTGTTGTAATCCCATTAAAAGGGGAAGTGTGGTTGGAGTGAAAGCAAGTGTATTCACACAAACTGTGCCAGTTTGGTGGGCCTCTCACCCTGGAGCTGTGTCTGGGCAGTAGAGATGAAAAGGATGGTTGTTTGGGGAAGCTCTCAGCTTTGAATTTGTTTTGCCTGGTCAGCTCCTTCGCAGCTGAGCCCACAGCAGGACTAAGTGGCAGTGATGATGTGTCTCAGTGGAGGTGTGCTTCCCAGAGAGGAGACAGACTGGAGTAACTTGAAGCAAATGCCCCAGGACTAATCCCAGGGGCCCTCTGTATCATGCCAGTACCTTTATATCAATGTATAAACAGTTTTGGCGAAACTGTTCAAGCCATTCAGGTACAAAGATGAATCAATAGTCTCTAGCCTCGAGAAGGCCACACTTTGATGGGGGCTCCATTCATTTAAGAGCAGGGTGAGAAGGACTGTGATGAGGAAGTGCAGGGTGCAGAGAGAAGACTGGAAGAGGGCTCTGAACTCTGCCTGTGATACGTGGGGAGGGTCCCTGTGGGAGGTGATGCTAGGCTGAATCTTTAAGGATGAAGAGAGATTGACCATCAAAGAAGAGACATGGAGAGAGAAGAGCATGTGAGGAGAGAGCACGAGAGCCAAGTCGTGGAGACTGGAAGGTGCAGGGGTAGTTTCCACTCCAGGAACCACACATAGGTGGGTCTCCCTGGAACAGAGCATGGCAGTAAGGGAGTGTGGCCCGTGGGCAGAGGTCATTGGTGAAGGGCCTGTTTGACCTGTAGCATGAAACAAGTAGGCAGGAGGGCAAGACTAGAGAGGCAGGGGAGCCGGGAAGGAGGCTTTCACTGTTGCAAGAGAACCAAAAGTAGCTTAGGAGTTAGAGAAAAGTTCAGATTTCAAAACTCTCTTTAAAGGTTATAGGCTAGGCCCACAGTGGCTCACGCCTATAATCCCAGCCCTTTGGGAGGCCGAGGTGAGTGGATCACCTGAGGTCAGGAGTTTGAGAACAGCCTGGCCTACATGGTGAAATCCCATCTCTACTAAAAATACAAAAATTAGCCAGGCATGGTGGTGCGCCCTTGTAATCCCAGCTACTCGGGAGGTTGAGGCAGTAAAATCTCTTGAACCCGGGAGGTGGAGGTTACAGTGAGCCGAGGTTGCGCCATTGCACTCCAGCCTGGGTGACAGAGTGAGACTGTCTCAGAAATAATAACAATCATCATCATCATCATAGTTTTTCTCTTATACGGAGGTATGCATGCTTTTTGAAAAACAGATAAAGTTTTAAAAAACTAAAAATTATTTGTAATTCCACCACCCAGTAATACCTATGGTTAACATTTCTATATCATACCTTCCAATTTTTAAATGAATATGTGTTTTACACAACTTCATTTCGTAAAAACCAGATCATACTATATGCAGTGTTGTGTAGCCCATTAAAATCTATTTAATAGAGAAATCATCAGGACTAGGGGACCCAGTGGATGTGGAATGTGGGAGGGAGGGAGAATATAAGGTGACTCCCTAGTTTCTGACTTGGAGGTAAGGATGGTGCCTAGCATTGAGGTGGAAAAACAGGTCTGGGAGGAGAGAGAGCATGCGTTTATCTTTGGAAATGGTAAGTCTGAGGTGCCTTTTGGACATCTACTCAGAGATGTTCAGCAGAGCGTTGGCTAATGTGGGCTTCTGCAGGCTGAAGGCATAGACTCTAGGGTGAAGGGTGGATGGGTGGGTGCAGATGAAGATATGAATAGAGAAGGAACCTTTCAGGGAAAAGAGCACATGTTCAAAGGGAGGAAGACAGGAGCCTGTGAAGGCTGCCGAAAGAGAATTGGTAAAGAAGTTTTCTGCCTCTTGAAAGGAAGTACAGAAGAGTATTTCCCAGGCTGAGCAACACAGGGATTACTGGAAAATGCTGTTTCAGGGGGTGGCTGGATTGAGGTCCAATGGCAGTGAATTGTGAACAAGAAGAGTGAGCAGAGGCAATGGAGACAGCGGCCTGGGAAATACTCATTAAAGTCGTGTAGCTTGTAAGGGAAAGCAAGATAAAGGGTTGTAGCTAGAGGGAGCTGTGGAGCTGACAGTTGGGCTATAAGTCAAGATGAAATTGCTTATGTAAGCAGCTGCTCAGAATTGAGAACGCTTCTTTGATGGATTGGGGAAATGCAGGGACATTCTTGTGGCTGGAGCAACATTGGAGTTGGGAATGTCCATAAAAGGTAGGCGAGCGGAGGGTGGAGGTGATGGAGCATTCGGAAAAGGGTGTTGGAGTTGTTGTCCAGATGCTAGTACTTCTTCCCACAGCTGGAACCTGGGAACCAGTGCAGTCAGGCAAATACCTGTCTGGGCATTGTCTTAAACGCCTGACATTTGGGCAATGATTGGATGTCTACCAAAGGCTTTCACAAGCATTAGCTCTTTCATCCTTTACAGCAGCACTGCGAAGTAGGGCGTATTACTCCCATTTTATAGCTGAGCAAGCTGAGGCTTCAAAGGGCAAAATGATCCACCTAATGTCCCACTGCCGGTTAGTGGCAGAGGTCTGGTGAAACAGGCATCTGAGACCAAGCCCATGACGGCACACGGCCTTTCCTTTCTGGAATGGCAGCCTCATCTCCCTGCAGCCACAATTGGCATTCACTTCTGAGATGTCCTTCTAGACCGAGGATGTGGCGAGTGCCCAGAACGTAATACCCAAGTTTAACTCTGGCCTAAAAGAGATTGCACTCCATCTGTAAAGTGAGAGAGCCCGACAGATGACTCCAAGGCCCCTTCCTCTTGGTGAGGAGGCATTCTTGGTCAAGCGCTGAGCTATAGTACCTACAGTTGCATTTTCCATCCTCAGGGCCCTGCTTAGGAGAGAGTAAAGCACATTTAGGAAGAGATAGAGTCCCCCTCTAGGTTCACAATTCAGAACAAAGTACCCCGTTTGCATTGAACTCCATGTTGGCAGAATGGCACATTTAAGTTCAAAGAGAAAAGGGCTTTGGAAGGCTTAGATTCAGGGCTCATAAGCCTTGGACATCAAATAGCTCTTACCAATGACATTTTGATGAATTAAGCATAAATGAAGCTGAAACGCCTCATTCCGTTTCCTTTCCTGGGTGCCCGGGAGAAAGGATTGTGGAGGGAGCTTGCCAGAGGCCTGGTGGGTTGGGCTGTCCGTGGCCTCAGCCCACCGGGAACATTGTCCAGAGACGTTTTGCCGAACTAAAAAAAAAAAAAAAAAAAAAAATACAACTGGTCCCCTGGGATCACCCTTTACCTTGAAGCCAGAGACTATTTTAACTGCAAATAGGTCACAGAATTCTACTCAGCATTCTTTAAAATAAAGGTACTGATCCAGGGGCCAAAGTGGAGTGTTTCACTCCTTCCCCATGTGACGGCCAAGCTCAGCAAGAGCTTTACTTTAACTTCCCCATTAAGGCTTAGTTTCTGCATTTATCTGAATCTGGAATAGATGAGTTTCAGTTATAATTCAACCATTCATTCATTCATCAAAGTGCCTGCTTTCTGACAAGTACCGCTTGGATGTGAGGAATTGCCTGTGAGGAGTTCAGGATCTACTCAAAGAGACAGACAGGTAAACCAAGAAGTGTGACACGCGCTCTATTAATAACAGTTATAATAATGGTAATGGCAGCAGCTGACACTTACGAAGTGCTTCCTATGGGCCAGGCACCGTTCTGAGCACTTACCTATATTAACTCAAGCCTCACAATAAACAAATGTGGCAGATCAGGTCACAGAACAGGTCAGGAACCTGCTCAAAGTCCCATAGGTAGTGAGTGGCAGGGGTGGCTTTGATAGAAGTTGAGCGAGGTGTGGTACAAGAGCAGGGAAGAGCTCACCAAGGAAATGATGAGTGAGCAGAGCACTGAGGATCAAGAAGGACCGCCTTGGCAGAAAAGGATATTATACTCTAGTTGCAGTGGATGCTGAGTACCTACACTGCAGTGACGTTGGTTCTGGACGACTGGAGCCCAGCATGCGAGGGGGTGGAGGAGAACAGGGCTGCAGGCAGAGCCCAGACGTGATAGGATTTATGTGTTTGGATCTTTATAAACTATGTCCAGAGGGCTAGTGGGAGCTATCCAAGAGCAGGTGGTTTGTTTGTTTTATTCAAAGAGGGGAGTGGCATAATTGCCTTTGGTTCCAGAAGGTTACTCCAGCAGAAGAGAGGAGGACGGATTGGAGGTGGGAAGACCTGATACAAGTCTACTCATTAGACAGCTGTGCAGTGATCAGGAGGATGGAATGGGGTCTGAATTAAGCAGTGATGGTGAGGATGCCCAGGAGAGGACGGTGGCTGTTTGCAGACTTCAGCATTTGAGTCTGGGACCCGTCCAGTGCAGGGAGCTCCCCTTTCCTGTAGACCTTTAAGCGTGGGTTAAGGTCATCCTGCATCTTGCGGGAGAAGGGACAGGCTGTTTGATCCTGGGAAGGTCCTTTCTAGAATGGCTCCTTGAGAGATGCTTGCCACGTAGCGATCCCTGCATGCAACCCACTGAGACCTGGGAAGGGAGGAAATCCATCTTCTCCGGCTCATTATTCACAGACAGGTGTTCTTGAGAATAAAAGGGCCAGCGCTCTGGACTGCGCCTTGGCCATACCTGTGTTCGCGCGATCTCTCGACAACACTCTGCTTCATTCTGAGTTCCCTAAAGGTTTTTTTCTGTCACTAGGAGTCCTTTCACTCACCTGAGAAAAGGGCAATAATGGCAGTTTTGTGACTGCAGCCGCTCTCCTTTTCTTCTGAGATGACTGTATTGGCTGCCAGGCTGCGGCTGGGTTCTCCCTCTCTCCCTCTGATTGCCTCCCCCTCCTCCATTGGGGAGTGACATCCACACACCCCAGAAGATTGCCTAGGCTCCCTGAGCAGCAGCTGCCATCAGTGCGAGCCCAGCCAATGCTGCACCTGCGCGCAGCGGAGGGCTCTGCTGTGGCTTCCCGATTCCCTCCTTTCTCTGGCTTCCCGATTCCCTCCTTTCTCTGGCTTCCCTTGGCTTTGTAGGGGATCTGAATGGGGATCTCGTCTGCCCCAGACACTCACTCACATGTCTTCCTAGTTCAAAGCTGAGCCACCAGGAGGGAAGGGAGTAGAAGCAGGGGCACTATAGCTCCCGACAAGGCCGGACACCGTGTAGGAGCTCTGCACTCGCGAGTTCATTTGATCCTCACATTGCCGGTGAGACGGAGATTATTACACAGATGAGGACACAGAGGCTCAGAGAGCTTCATAATTAACCCAAGCTCAGACACACAGCAAGTGGCCAGAGCCCAGACTCAGACCCTATCCAGACCGCAATGTTGGGCTCTTCTCACTGCACTAAAGACGCATGTAAGAACTAGTATCTGGAACAGAGGATGATTTGGGTGGCATCTTCTTGTTCTCTGCGTTTGCCTCCTGGAAGAATAGGGAGGAAAGATTAAGCTGGCCCAGGAGAATGGTGACCAAGGAGGTGGCTTTGAGTAGCCAGTTTGACAGGGACATTTGGATGACACTTATGTCCTCAACCCTCTTATCTGGAAACTGGGTTTATTATGACCACCTCCTTTTTCAGACTAAGTAAACAGAGTCCCAAGAAGCTAACACCCAGGGGTGCTAGAAGTTGAAGTCAGGTCCTTTTCTTCTAGGAGATTTTCAGCTAAAAAGGCAGACGAATGCAAGCAGAAATTATTTTAACAAGGGCATACAAGATAAGTGCTGTTATTAGACATAGCAAAGCACATCATACACAACTGGGAACATATGGGGCAGAAATGACTTCTGAATCGGGGCAACTGGATGGACTCCTACTGGAAGTAAGACTGGCAACTCCCTGAAGGAAAACACAATGTCTTATGTATATTGGCATCTCTATGCACCTAACACAGTGCCTGAAACATGGCAAAGTAGTAATACAGGTTGAGCATCCCTCATCTGAAAATCCAAAATCTGAATGGTCCTATGTCTGAAACTTTTTGAGCTTTGACTTGATACCGCAAGTAGAAAATTCCACACCTATCTTCATGAAGGGCTGCGGTCAAAAACAGTCAAAGTTTGTTTCATGAACAAAATTATTTAAAATATTTGTATAAAATTACCTTCAGGCTATGTGTCTGGGTGTATATGAAACAGAAATGAACTTGGTATTTAGACTTGAGTCTCATTCCCAAGGTACCTCATTATGTTTATGAAAATATTCCAAAATCTGAAAAAAAGTGGGAACTCCGAAGTACTTCTGATCTCAAACATTTCAGATAAGGTGCGCTGCATTCACCTAGGGAGTGCTTCCTTCAGCAGGTTCGCATCAACCCAAGGCTTAGAGAGCCAGGCTTTCCATTTATGAATCCATCAGCAGACAGTGATTTGACACCTCCTACGTGTCGGTCACAGTGCTGGGGTGTGGGGTAAAGGAACAGATCAGGTTTGGTTCTGTCTCTGTTACAGACAAGCTTACAGACAAGGCAGTAAAAGACAAGGGGGGCACAGGCATGTAAGATAATTAAGTGTAGATGTGAGTACATGGCTGGGTGCTCCAAGCAGGACAGGACAAAGGGATGGCATAGGAGCACCACCCGTGAAGATGCACTGCTTAAATCACCATTTCCAGGAGAGCAGTCTCTGGGCCTAGAGAGAGTCAGCCACAGATTTGGAACAGACTTCAGAATGTTCCCTGCCCATCCTCAGATCCCCGTGCTGGTTATTTTCCATGGAAGGAGTTGCTCTGGGGTACCTGGGAGGGTTTGGAGTTCAGTTAGGTTCAGTGCTCCTCAGCAGCTTCCCAGTAGGAACTCCTCCAAACCCCAAAGGGCATCTCAAAGCAGCCTGGGAAACTTGTCAGAAGACTCACTTCTTGGGAATTATTTCATCCTTCCCCACTGAGCGCCAGCTGTTAAGGGGAGTGAAGGGTCTTCAGAGGAAATGAAAATGTATTAATTAAGGCATCTGAAAGCCTTCTAAGAGCTTGGCTTGCTGTTAAGCAGAAGAGACAGACGGTAGGGAACTGCTTTGGGTCAGAGGCAGGAAAGGAAGCTGTGGACATTGTGATCTTAATGTCTTCTAAGAATTCTCTAGGATGTTACCTGCAGGCTTGGCCAGGCACCAGACTCTGGTCTGAGGCCAGGGATGCTTTCAGGAGCTCCAGTTCAGCATGCAGGGACCAAGCCTCCTCTGCTTAGTTCTTCCCACCCAACTGAGAAATTCAGCTTCTGATTATTCCCCAAGCCTGAGTCTCTGAGTGCGCCAACTCTGATTCTCTCACTCCCCGTCTCATCAGGTGTAAGAATCCTATTCCTGATCCTGGGGTGACAACCCTATTGGCCCATTCTGATGTACTCACCGTCCTCAGCCAATGGCACCTGCCCCTAAATGCATCGATTTCATATTGGTTGTGCCTTCAGCTTGAACAAGACACAGTTTTTACTTTCATAGAGCTCACATCCTATATACACAGAACCTCCTGGTATGGTCTGTGCAGGTTAAGACATTGTGAAGGGAGGAATGGGGCCTGAAACCCACCCCTCACTCTGCTCACCAAGCATGTGTGCTAGGATGGGGTGGTTTCCACTTGTCGATTTTCTTTCTTACAACAATGCCTTTAGCTTGCCAAGCCATGGGCCCGCTAAGTCTACTCAGAGGGCCAATCTTTATAATTCATACAATGGCCCTAAATGTACTGGAATGAGACCCAGTGTATAAGTTAGTATGAGACCTTAGCATGTGATATATACAGAAGGGAATTCTGTGCAAAATGTTATGGGACCACAGAGAAGGAGGGAAGCGTTTCAGCCAGAGGAAGCCAGGCAAGGCTTCAGAGCAGGGCTCACGAGAATTGCCGCCAGTGTTTATTGAATACCTACTACTGCCAGGCAGTTACCATGCATCGTTTCCTCTCCACGTAACAATCTTACGTGATAAATATTATTATTCACATTTTATGACCAAGATGCCGAGGTTGACTTTGGCTTAACAGAGAAGGCCAACTCAGGGTCACATGGCTAACAAGTGATTGATCTTGAATTCAAAGCCAAACCCGCCCGACATCAAAGCCCACGGTCATTCTAACACACTGCAGTGCCGCTCAGGGAAGCACAATCAAGTTGGACCTTGATAGACAAGTAGGAATCTGAAGAGCAACAATGAGGAGAGAGTTGCAGGCAGAGGGAACAGTGTGGGGTCTGAAACGTATGCCATGTTTAAGGAATGTGAACAGTGTGTTGTGTCCACATCACAGGCAGAAGAGAGGTCAGCAGCTTGAGGTGGTGCTGAAGAGGCAATCCTCGGCTGGGTGGTGACAATCATTTAGATCATGGGAAGGAGCTGGGACTCCATTTTAAAGAGAGTGGAGAGTCACTGGAGTCCAGTGGAGTCACTGGAGTTTTTAAAGAAGAGAATAATATTAGATCTTTGGTGTAAACTTTAGAGATGTGGTTCTCAAAGTATTGTCCTTGAACCAGCAGCATCAGCAGCACCTGGACTTGTCAGAAATCGCCATTCTAGCGCCCCATCTAGACCTGCTGAATCTGAAACTCTGGCGTGGGGTCCAGCAATTTGCAACTCAACAGGCCCTCCAGGTGGTGCCGATTCATGCTCAGTGCTCAGGTTTGAGAACCCCTGATTCGAGAGCCCCTGGTGCCCAATGCAGCTGAATGGATGGATGGCGTGGGAAAGAACTGGAAGCAAAGAGACCAGTGCAGAAGCTACTGAATAATTCAAAGGAAGGCCTGAATGATGGTAGTGGCAGTAAGAGTCAAGTGGCGGTGAGGGATTCAACAGGCACTTCAGAGGTGGAAGGAATGGGGCCTGGTTACTGGATGGGGAGGCAACAGGGAAGGGAGGGAGAGGGAAGGCTCCAAGCTGACTCTTGGTCTCTGTTTGGGTTGACAAATGGATGGGGAAGTCATTAATGGCACGCAGGGAAAGAGTATCTCTAGATGGCAGAGATAAGGAATTAGGTGTGGGTATAGGAAGTCGGTAGGTAAGGGGAGTGAGGAAAGCCAGCAAGAGGGCAGAGCTGGGCCTGAGCCCGTTTGGAAGTTGTCAGTGTACAGGTGGTAGTGAAATGGGAGGAATGTGCCCACCCCTGTCCTCACACTGCCTTCCTTCCAGCTGGTCACCTGGGGACAAATCACTGTTCTGGCACACATGAACCGTGTGCACTCGGACAAGTCACCCAATGTTCCTGAAACTGGTGTCTTCATCCTCAAAATGGAAATAATAGTATCCACCCCTGGATTACTATGAGGAATAAATGAAATATAATCCCTCTACCATGTGTGCACTTTGTAGACTCTCTGTGAGTGTTCACACTCTCCTCTCCTTCCCTCCCCGCGTAGGGCTCTGTTTTCACCTCCTCTTCTGGCCTGGAGCTCAGGTCCTCAGCCTACCCAGCCTCGGTTCCAAACACATGCTCATCTGGGTGCATGTGTGCCTGCTCCTTTGGGACATGCTCATCCAGGCCCTAGTCCTCCCTCTCCCAGGCCGGCCTGGGTTCATTCCTCTTGCCATGCAGACCACAGCAACATAATTCATCAACACAGAATGCACACGTCCAGTCTAGACTACTGGGGAGAGGCCCAGCAGCCTTCAAGGTTATATGTGCTATTCCAACCCCCTCTCTTCTTGCCCTCTGCAGTTAAAAGGGACACAAGGAGCAGATATTCCCTCTAGGTGGTGGGGCTGTCTGGGCCCCCTCTTATTGGGTATCAAGGCAATGGCAGTGGTGGAGCATCCACTAGACCTCCTGGGCTTAGAGAAAAATTATCTTGAGTTGGAAGCCAGGGTCTGTCCCAGATCCTTAAATTAGTATCTGAATCGTCTTCAGTGAGCGTAACTGTTTCCCCTAAGCCCTGCGTGGCACCAGCCACAATTTCACCAGTATCCCTTCCACCTGGAAGAACTAATCAAGAGTCTACATCTCTGTATCTCCCCTCACGTGCCCCTCACTCACTGGCCTCCTCTTGGTTCCTTGGACATAGCATGGTCAGTTTCAGCAGGTGGCCTTCACATCTGCACTTTCTTCTTTCAAAAACCTGTTTCCCAAATCTCCAGTCTACTATTTCCATCTCATTATCTCAGTCTAAGCCTGGCATCCCCTCCTCTGAGAAGTGTTCTATCTCTGCTCCCCTGAAGGCCCCCCATCCTCTCATTTAGTTACCTTCTACCACATTACCCTGTTTTATGATCTTCAAATAAATTATTACTGTCTAAAATCACCTTGCTTGTTACAGGACTATTTGTTTATTGACTGTTTCCACTCACTATGATGTAAGTTTCCTGACGTCAGGAACTACAGCTGTCTTCTTCATCCCTCTAGTGGTAGCATTCAGAATTCAGCCACCAGGGGATGGGTGGGTGGATGGATGCTGTAAAGACACATGAAAGAGAATTAACCATCACAGCATTGACGCCAAAGCACTTGGAACCTGGATCAAACAGCCCAATGCTGGGCACCAGCTGTAGGTTTTCGGAATGTCCTTTTGCTATCAGGGAAAGCACAACAGCAGTCCAGATGTGCTGGTAGCGAGTTGGGACTGCAGGACGTGGCTGCCCTCCTGCTTGTGTGCACTTCCTGTGATCCCTGCCTCCTGCTCCTGCTTCCACCCTCCTGGCTCCCACAGCTGAACCTCCAGCTCACCCCACTGCATGCTCAGCCCCACCTCACTTCCACAGCAGTATCATCTTGAGAAAGAAGAACGTAAGCATCTCTTGCCCTCCCTCCTCTCTCCATGGGGTGGGGAGGTCCAGGGTGAGTTGTCTGACTCTAAGATTGACTCCTCCGGTCTCCAATTTTGCTCTCCAAGTCACAGCGACTCCTTGCTTCGCCCTTTAAGCTTAACTGGGTGTCAGCACAGCCCCTACCACACACGCATCTATGGTCCAACTGCCTTTAGGATTAATCTGCTCTGTCACACTTGCGGGCTTTCTTTCCTGAAGTATGTGTGTTGGCGAGGCGTGGCAGCAGCAGGCTAGACGTCACACAGCAAGTGCCCACCGCCCCCATCTGGACTTACCTCTCCCAGACTCCCATGCACTGTGCTCAACCCCCATGGCTCCCTGTGTCACCTTTGCCTGTGCCTGCCGCACAGGTAGTTCTGGCCTCATGACTGTGTGCCAGGTACAATGCCAATACTTGCTTTACAAATATTCTCCCATTTAATCTATAGACAACCTTACAAGGGCAAAAGTATATTGCCCTTATTTTATAGATCAGAAAACTGAGGCTCTGAGGTTAACTAACTCGTTCAAGGTCACGTGGCTGGGACGTGGTAGAATTAGGATTCAAACTCAGATAAGTCCTCAGTGTGTTTTCCTGACTGCTGTGCAGAGCTGCCCCCAGAACTTGCCACCTTCGTTTACTGGGTGGTGCCTCAGTCACCCCATCCTGCTGCTTTCGTTCCCTGCCCCACCCCACAGTCAGGCCCTGCTCACCTCTTGCCTTCCTGTGAGTAGATAGTCCTGCTTCAAAGAATTCCAAATGCGGCACCGCCCTCTGTCTTCCCTCCGTCCCCCGGCCATCCCTCACCAGAAGGTCTTGTGGTGTGTTCGACATGCATACTGCCTGGCTTGGCCTCGCTGATTCATAGTTCCTGGCCAGAGTCATGATATGCTCTGGGGGGCTTGTTTACAGATGATTTTTCTTGCCATCCTATAGCTTGTCAGGAGCAACTGACATCCTCCCATTTGTCAGCTTGAGAGCGAGACCTGGCTCAGTCGTGCCAACGGTGGTGTTGGCAGCTACGGAGGCAGCCGTCTGAGAGCCCTGTTGTATTCCACCCCTTTCCAGAACCTATGGAATCGTTCCTTATCTTATGCAGCCTTCAGATAGGCTGCCTTGCTTGATGGCAAGCTCCGGCCCTAGCTGTGTCAGAGTTAGCCAACAAAAGGAAGGCGTAGTTGTTGGCATGTGGTACGGCCCTTGTGCTGGAGTTGAGGCAAGAAAAGGAAGGCCCAGGTCCTTAGAGATGGCAGTGTGTGGTACAGTCGATGCGTTGGACTGGTCTGAAAGGCACTGCTGACTCTTGACAGACAGATCCCTATCCAGATCCGGGAGACACCCTGCACGGACCTGCCGTGTCCTAGGTGGTGAGAGAATGGTGGGACGGAGGCCTGGCTGGCTGTCAGAGGGTGGCAAACAGGTAGGAGATCAAAACAGGTGCTAGGTGTCCAGCAAGCTTGCAAGCTGGGGTCAGTCTGGCCGACAGGGAAGGGGAGTTAGTAGGAGCAAATCAGGTAGGAGGGCTCGGCCTTAGAAAATCTTACCAGGCAGGATGGTGCTGTGCAAAGCAGGGCTGGATCTCTGGGGCTCATGCACAAAGGATGGAGACAGGATGCCAGAATCGGGAACAGCATGATGAAAAGAACAGCAACGAACACTTATTGCGCACTTGCCCTGTGCTAGGCCTGGTACAGTTGCTCATTTAATTCTCAGAACAAACCTATGAAGCAGAAACTGGTACCATTCATGCTTTACTCGAGAAAGCAAGTTCAGAGAGGCTAAGTAACTTGCCCAGGGTCACACAGCTAGCCAGAGGCAGACATAAGCCCAGGACCCTCTGATGGCTCTCTGGCCTAGCGTCAGATTCTGGTAGGTAGTTCGTTCACCCAGCACACTGTCAGGTATCACTGTTGAATCTGAGACAGACTGGTCCCCCTCCTCTGGGCTTTAGGGCCTCTCTAGGGTGACAGCTGGCAAGTCCTGGAGGGTGATTACAGCTCCCAGCAGGGAGGCTTGTCTTCCCCCTGGGCTTTGCCTGGTGCTCAGCAGGCAGAATTGGCTCCTCTGGGAATTTCACAATCTATTAAAAGCTGTTTGTGCCAGACGCGGGATCTGGACTCTTCTCCATCCAAATGCAAATGAAAATCCATGAAAACATCCAGATGTGCATTTTATCCCTTCTTGAGTTAGAAGCCACCCAGATGTGTAAAGAGAGGTGCACGGCGGTTGGCCAGGCCTGAGCGTGGCTCCCTTGCACGTGTGAGGTCACCATTGCAGCAGTGGGCATGGGGGCAGCAGCCCTGGCTTCCCCTCCAGGCACCTCACCGCAGAGTCAGCAGAGCGTTTGGCGGCAGGCTCGACAGTGGCCATTCTCTCTTCTACTTGGGCAAACCACTGAACTTTAAGGAAAATTATATTGAAATAGACATTTAGAAAAGTGCGCAAATTGTGTCAGCTTAATGAATGATCACAAAGAGGACATCCCTGTGTGGTCACTCACTGTCCAGATCAAGAAATATACCCTTGGCAGCATCCTGAGCGCCCCTGTTGTCCCCACTCACGCCTTTCCTGTTTTACTCTCTACACCTTCCGTCCGCCCAAAGGTAACCATTATTCCAAATGTAACACCACATAACTCAATTGAGTCTCATTGTCCTCATCTCTAAATAGTTCATGCCAACCTCACACGTTGCTGTGGGTCTCAAGTACAATTTGTGGAAAATAGCTTTTGGGGTATGATTATCGATGGACATAAGAACCATGTCAACAGTGGGACACTTCTCTGAAAAAGACCAGCTACACTTTATCACCCAGGAAGAGTGGCCAGAGGTTCATGACAATGTCTCCAGCTCTCTTCCTCAAAAGATGGCAGGGATTCCTGAGGAAATGCCCTGCTGCCCTTTGTAGTGGTTTCAATGAGTGCGCATACTGATTGGAAATGAGAAGAGGCCAGATGCTGTCCGCCCTGCGGATCTGATCAGTCACATCGCTGCTCACTCCCTGGGGCGGTGGGGCAGTTCACGGCTGGTCTCTGAGGCAGAGCGTGGTCTCCCCTCTGTCCAGCAGGAGCTGTAGGGAATGGGGGAAGAAGGAGGAAAAGAGAAAGGGCACAGGGGAGGCCTCTGGAAGTTCTCCACGGCTGTGGGCAATGCTCCCAGCAGTTGGTGGTACTTTATTTCACCCAGTGAAAACAGTGCTAATAACAGGCCTGTGAATCTCACCATTCCTAATTACAGGGCTGACAAATGGGAGGGAAGATGAAAGGAAGACAGCGCCGTGAGCTGGTGGCACTGTCAGGCTCCTGCAACAGCAGGACTGTCTTGCCCGGGCTTGCCCAGGCCGGCTTTACACAGGCCCCCAAACAGGCCTGGAACCTACAGCCTCCAAATAGGTGTAGGGCTGGCTAGGCCAGCACAAGCCCTTGCTCACTAGTTCAGGTCTCCAAGTTGGATCCCCATGTGGGCCAGTTAGCTTTGCCCGTTGCCGGTGACCTAGAGCTTCACCAGCTTTTTTTGGCAGCCGGCAGGGATGGGAGACTGGCAGAAGAGGGTGGACTCGCTGCCGGAAACTCAGAGCCCCTTCTCCCATGGCCTATTGGTGACTGCATTGTGGGCTGGAGGTTTTAACAATAAAGGGTGCATTTGGGTTAGAAATGAGATTATCTTCCTGAAAACTCAGATACGATTCCATTTATTTCTTGATTCGATGTATAAATTGATGGTCAGTCTTTGGAAAGTCAGGTGTGATGGCGATGGCAGTAGTGACGTGAGGCAGCGAAGCTCAGGCCTCTCTGGGCTTTGCCGCATACCATGACCTGTCTGGACCTAAGCCCTCAGTTCTCTTTCACAACTGAGCTATAAAACACTGACATCTATAATGCATATTGGTTTTTTTAATTATGGGATTTCTTTGTACTCGCTTCAGTACCTACATTGAATTTTTTGAAATAATAGTTTAAAAAATAAATAAAATGGAGTGAATCCTTTAAGTTGCGACAAAATAATAAAAGCTGACATTTCTGGCACATTCCCTATGTTTCAGGCATTGTTCTAAGTGTTTTTTTATATATATTCATTAATTTAATCTTCCCAACATACTTATGAAGTACGTAATATTACTAACACCATTTTCCAGATGAGGAGACTGAGGGACAAAGAGGCGAAGTAACTGGCCTAAGATTACACAGTTAGTAAGTGGCTGAGCTGGCCCTAGAGGGTGTGCCCTTAGTCAAAACATTCTACTATAAAATTGTTCCCCTAGCTGAGAGCCAAGGAAAGAGAATAATGTTAATGGAGCTCCTCTTTCTTGGATTTGTCTATTCATTCATTCGATCATGACTTCAACAAATGTTTATGTAGTTTCTGGCACATGGCAGGTTCTTGACACTGGAGATATATGGTGACTAGGGTGGTCGAAGGTCACTCCCTCCTGAAGGTGGCATTCTAGACAGTCATCAGGTAAACTGGCAAATAAGACAGTTTCAGGTCATGCTTTCTGCTATGAAGAAAATAAAGCAGGATAATGAGCCAGTGTCATGGGGAGAGGGGCCCGTTAGGTGGGCACGCAGGGAAGGCCGCACTGATGGCATGGTGCTCGAGCTGAGGTCAGAACCGTGAGAAACCAGTGGGCCATGGCCTGGGCTTTGCATATGTGGAGGGGAAAGAGTAAACTCCAAGATCCCAAGGTGGAAAGTGAACTTGTCACATTCAGAAATCAGGGAGGGGGTTAGCATAACTAGCTAGAGTGTGGTGAGCAGGCTGCCGTATCACCAACGCCTGGTGGGCCACGGTAAGAAGTTGGGACTTTATTGTCAATGAACTTGGAAGTCTCCGGGTTCTTTTCCTGGGGTCCACATACACCCATGGTTTGAGGATAGCATTGAGAGTCCACAAAACTAGAAAGGAAAAATTGGCCGGGCGCAGTGGCTCACACCTGTAATCCCAGCACTTTGGGAGGCCGAAGTGGGCAAATCACTTGAGGTCAGGAGTTCAAGACCAGCCTGGCCAACATGGCAAAACTCCTTATCTACTAAAAATACAGAAATTAGCTGGGTGTAGGGGCACGTGCCTGTAGTCCCAGCTACTTGGGAGGCTGAGGCAGGAGAATCACTTAACCTCAGGCGGAGGATGCAGTGAGCCCACATCATACCACTGCCCTGCAGCCTGAGTGACAGAGTGAGACTCCATCTCAAAAAAAAGAAAATACAAATTAACATCTCTATATATTTTCTAAGTTCAAACAGAAATGTAGTATTCCTTTCAGTTATGAATGTGGGCAACAAAGCTTCGTGGTATTAACCATGCCTGTGACTTTGTCACCAATGGTGTTAACTTAGTGTTGCTATGAGACCCATTTCCAGCTCTTGCTATGTAAAGAGATGCCACCATACCAGAGAAACTGTACACATATTTTGATAACTGTATTGCTATGTAGCCATTTTAAAACATTTTAAAATAAGAGGTGAACAGGTACCTGCAAACTGTTAAAGAGGTCCATGGCATAAAAAAGATTAAGAAGGCGGGCTGGGCTCGGTGGCTCATGCCTGTAATCCCAGCACTTTGGGAGGCTGAGGCAGGCGGATCACCTGAGATCAGGAGTGTGAGACCAGCTTGGCCAACACAGTGAAACCCCGTCTCTACAAAAAATACAAAAATTAGGTGGGTGTGGTGGCGCATGCCTGTAATCCTAGCTATCCTGGAGGCTGAGGCAGGAGAAGTTGCTGGAACTCAGGAGGTAGAGGCTGCAGTAAGCCAAGATTGCACCGCTGCACTCCAGCCTGGGTGACAGAGTAAGACTTTGTCTCACACACACACACACACACACACACACACACACACACACACAAAGCGTAAAAAGGCAACATGGACAAGAATGGCATCATCTGCTTTAGCTTTCCCAAAGACCTCTCTGGCTGCAGTGGGAAAGGGGATTGTAAGAAGCCGTACTGCACATGAGCTCTGTTTACACAGGGTCTTAGATTTAACCCTCACCGCATTCAGAAGAAGTAGATAGTATCTTGCCTATTTTAGAGATGAGGAAACTGAAGCTCAGATTTCTGGTAATTGCTCAGCTGGTGAATGGCAGGGCTGGGATTCAAACATGCATCTGCCTGACCCCAAAAAGCAAGAGGATTCGTGGGCCAGTGAATGGGAGCCTGTTACGAGAGGGTCAAGGGTGAATAGCATCTGCTTGGCCTCACAAGCCAGCTTGGACCTCTGTGCCACGTGATTTCACCTGCAAATGACCTGCCAGCCCCTTCTTTCCTTAGCATGGTTTCTTTCCTAAAATCTGCCCTCCACAGGCCAATGACAGCCTTGTGCCGGGCCAACTAAATATTTCATGGGAACTTATTTAACTCTAAAGAAATTCATCCAGCCCCTAGAGTAAGCTGTAACCTCGAGAAATAGCGCCAGGGAGCACTTGGACCTGCGGGTGACATTGCCACTTCCCCAGGAATGCTAATAGCCCTCTCGGTCTCTGTCTCTTCAAGCATTGCTGTGGATGGGCTCGGCCCAGTGAGCAGGGATGATTTCTACAAACATAGGCTCGCATTGGTTAGCAAAGACGTGTGTGTGTATGTGTGTGTGTGTGTGTATGTGTGTGTGTTTGTGTGTGTTGGCACAGGTGAGCAATGAGCAATTCAGCGCTATTTACTGTTCCCTTATTCCCTGATCTTTGTTTTCATATCCTGGTTCTGAAACAAGGGAGAAACGGTGAGGTTGGTATCCAGTCTCCCCAGTGGACAAGGACACCAAATATTTTGCAGGTGCCATGTGACCCCTAAGAGTTTCTCCTTGTCTCCAGCCCGCGACGGGTGGTGTGGGCAGACAGCCTGACTCATGTGGCAGGAGAGCAGATGTGCGCGTTCCCAGGCTTGTGACGCTAAAGTCTAAGGGATGAGCCTTGCGGATGCTTGCGTGGGCCAGGAGTGGGAGTGAGCCTCCCCAGTTCCTGATCTCATTGCCCTGCAGCTCGGTGACCCCAGTGAGTCCTGGCAAGTTCCCTGGGCATCTCAATAGGTGAGGGTGGGAGAGAGAAAGTCGCCCCAGGTAAATTGTTCAAAAGACAGGAAGTCAGTAGATAATCTAATTTGAAATGGGCTGAGATGCAGATGTTATTCTGCTCAACTGCACAGCACAAAAGGACGGGGGCCTGTGGAGAATTTGGAAGCAGCTCCGTGGAGCCAGTCTTCCGGCCTCTGGCTCAGCCTGGGCCTGTCATCTCCATTCCTTCCCGGGCTGTAATTAACACCCGGCTGCTGACAGCTGCTTTAAGCTGGAATGGAGCACGGGGCCCTTCCTCTTCTGGTTGGGCGTCTGGTATATGACGATGTCCTAGGTGTTAGGGGGAACCGGGTCTGGGGAGCGGGGCAAGGGTAGAAGGGTGCCCTCTAGTGGGAAACCCAGGGCTTCAAGTCTTCCTTAGGTGGAGGATGACCTGAATCTAGGCGTTGTAATGTTCCAGCCTTTTGACAAAAATCCCTCCTGCATACAGGCATCTGTCAGAAATCAGCCCTCTTCAGCTGCCAGCAAGAAGGGGCTTGAGGGCAGTCTACGTTTAGAGGGGGTCCCCTCCTTAGCCACACTGTTGGCAGCACTGGCTCTTCACTAGGGACTTACTGCGTGCCACTTGGGGAAAGTCACTATGAACAGTGCAGATATAATAAATCCAAGCTCACAGTCCTGAGAATGTGTAAATGGGGGTCTGAAGCTAGCTTTCTTCTTGTCCTAGCTGTGTGTATGTGAGCAAATTATGAATCTCTCTGGGCCTCAGCTTCTAGGTCTCCAAAACAGGACTAAGGGCAGCTTTGAAATGGTGTTTATGTTAAGCTTTTAAAAGACTTGATCCCTGCTTCAAGAAACTTATGTAATGCGGAGATAAGATATGCAGACAAATGTCAACAGCAGTCATAGTAAGAGCTAACGTTTATTGTGAGTTATCTGTGTCAGGCCTAAACTTTGTGCGGGTTGCTCGCTTAATTCCCATAGAAGCTCCATGGAGGTGGGAACTATCATTCTCCCTACTTCATCAATGAACACACTGAGGCACAGAGAAGTTAAGGTTACGCAGCTCCTAGGTGGCAGAGTTGGAATGGGAGCCCAGGCCTCCTGTTCTAACACAAGGAAATTTGTAGTATGTGCCACGGCGGGTGGCATGAGCACTGCCTTCTCTCTTTGGCGACAGAGGAGGGAGGGCTTATGCCTGGGAAGATGATCAGAGAAGGTTTTATGAGGATGGTAAACTTTGAATAGATCTTGAAGAGCAAGTGGAGTTGATGGTTGGACTTTTGATATGGGGTAAATATAACTGCAGAAAAGCACAAAGTGTGTTGAGAGTCAGCTGAGCTGGCCTGGCTGCAGGGGAGGGGCAGTGTCTGGGAGAAGAGTGATGGGGGTGGGGCTGAACTTGTAGCAGTAGGCAGACCACGAGGGCCAGACTCCCATGCTGGACTGCAGAGGAGTGGGAGTCGTGAATAGTTTCTTAAAGAGGTAGGACAGGTATAGTTGTGGTGGTGCATAAGTGAGTTTTGCTAGAAATATGGAGCGCCTGCTTTATTCCAGGTAATGTGTTTTGTGCATTATATGGATTATTTCCTTCATCCTCATAACATATCTGAATTGGCAATTATGATCCCCATTTTACAGATAAGAAAAGTGAGGTAGGAGAGGATATCATACCTATCTAAGGTCACATAGTAACTGGCAGGGCTAGGACTTGAACCCAGTTTGGCTTGGCGCCAGTGACCCAGGCAATGTAGTCACAAGACAGAGCAGGTGGAGGGAAGGAGAGCTGTGTCCTTGACCTTGGCCTTATTAGGAGGGCCCCTGCAGGGACTGGAAAGAAGGGCAGGCTAGGAGGCTTGGCAAGACAAGGACTCAAGCACCCCTTGGTCATTGTACCATGGAGGTCATGCTGACCTGGCTAGAGTGACATTGGTGGAGTGGTGGGGTGGAGACCGGATTGCCTGGAGTGTGGTGACATACACAGCAAGGGAGTGAGGAGAAAAGTGCAGAGGTCCCTTTTGTGCCTCCCTTAGAGTGGATTGAATGTGTGGCAGATTCAGCTTGCAGACTCTGAAGCCAAATTACCTGGGTTTGAATCCTGGCTCTGCCACTTACTTGCTGTGCAACCTGGGGCAAGTTACTTGTACTCTCTGTGGTTCAGTTTTCTCATCTGTTAAATAGGGATAATAATGGTAACCTATCTCACAGAGGTTTTGTGGGTACTGAGTGAGGTAACATATAAAGGGCTTAGTTCAGTGCCTGACACACAGGAAGGGATATGGGTGTTGCTGTATTGATATCACAAGTCCGATACTGTAGGACATTCACTGTAGAAAATACTTCAGGGCCTTCTGATTGCTCTCTGGGGCATTGCATCCTCTGCTCCCCACCTGCCTCTCCTGCCTCATCTTTCAGCATGCTCCTGGACATGTGTTCTAGCCACTCTGGCCTTCCTATAACCCCTGAAAGCACCAAGCTCCCTCCTGCATCAGGGCCTTGACCCTTGCTGTGCCTTCTGTGGGAATGCTCGCCCAGGCCTCGTCACTGGTCATTCCTGTTCAGGCAGCTGAGTCTCATCTGCAGAAATCCCCTGTGGATCTCTCAGCCTCTATCCAAACCCCATTTCACCTTCTCATGGTGCCATGTATAACACCTCTGTAAACACCGCCCATGTGCAATTTTGCAATTTTTCTTTTTTACAATCCCTATACCTGTTCACCTCCTCCATTGGCCTGTAAGTTTTTTGCTGTCAGAGACCATGCCTGTATTTGTTCACCATAGTATCCCAGCACCTTGCACGCTGCCTGGTGCAGGGCAGAGGGTCAGTGAAGAGATGTGAGGGTACACTGAGCATTAGAGAGGAGGAAATAGGCGGGGAGGGGCATTGCGCTCTGCAGACAGCTCCCACCCAGCCTGAAATCCGCCAGGGAGCTCTGCAGCCCCATGTTACCTTCAACCCAGACCCTCATCCAGAGTCAAATGTGCATTATCCCTCCCAGGAAAGCCAGGCTTGCTGGGTGCAGAGCTGCTTCCTATCTGGGTGTTTACAGATAATGCCAGCCTCATTTTCACAGCCCCAGGCCTGGCCTTGCTTGGAATTCCATAAGCCTTTTCAATATATAGGGGCTCTCCAGAGACAATTACCTTGGAATGAAGGTTTTCAAGAATGCTCAGTACAACCTTCTTTAGGGTAGTGTTTTCTCATCCCAACTGTAGCTTCCCAAAGCTTTCCAGAGTTAAGTAACATAATTACAGAGTTAAATGACATCAAAGAATAGGAGGCACTCTGTAGCCCGAGCAGCAGGTGAAACAGGAGACGTGGAGGCCTGACTTGTAAAGCTGTAGAAAGCTGCGGCGTGGAGAGGGGGCAGGGGCAGCTGGCCTCCCCAGGGGCAGAAAGCTCGGGGGAGGGGTGCAGTGTAAAAAGGTCAGAGAAGAAAGATCTGGAAGCTGATCAGAGATAACAGAGAGGATCTGAAAGAGAATTCAAAGGGAGCTAGAGAGGCCATTTAATTCATTCTCCCCAAAGGAGAATCATCTGTCAAGGAAGGGGCTGGGGAGAATGACTGGCTTTCTCCAAGCTAGGAATTGGATTTTTCCCAGAGTTTTCCAAAGGATGGGACAGCATGAGGTCTGGGAGGCCTGGACACCACATGGGTCCACAGAGACAGACAGTCACACCAGAGAAGCACACTGTGTCAGCACAGCTGTGCATGTTATCCAGGTCACCCAGGAAAGGCCACAGGGGGCTGAGTGTCTGGGGGCCATGGTGAGCAGTGAGGGCCGTACATACACAGAACAGGCCTGCCTGCCTCCAAACACGCCCACAACTCATCATGGGTCAAGATCTGTTTCTAAGCCCTTGCTAAGATAAGCCTCATTGTCAAGTTCAGCCGCAGCAAAAGCATTGTCATCCCAACTGCAAACATTTACTGGCTACTTACGTAGAGCCAGACCCCATGCTCAGCACTTACAGTGGTCTCATTCGTCTTCTCAACAGTTCTAGGAGCTAGGTACTGTTACTATCCCTGGGTTATAGATAAGC
This sequence comes from Cebus imitator, assembly GCF_001604975.1. Taxonomy (NCBI): domain Eukaryota; kingdom Metazoa; phylum Chordata; class Mammalia; order Primates; family Cebidae; genus Cebus; species Cebus imitator. The sequence goes on from NW_016107343.1 coordinate 8,679,648, forward strand.
AAACTGAGCCTTAGAAAAAGCTGAATAAATGACTTGCCCAAGGTCATACACCAAATAAGTGAGTCTGAGTCCAGGTATCTAGCCCATACTGTAAAGCTAAGTTCCACTACCCCCTCTGCTGCCTTAATAGCCCCTTACTAGTATGGCAGCACTCTACAGTTCGTATGATTTATAAAGCTCTTCCATAGCCATCATCTGTCTTGACTCTCACATAATAATGATAGGCAGGTATTGTCCCATTTTACAGTGGAAAAAAATGAGTCCCAGAGAAGGGAAGTGAGTCGCACATGGACATTTGGATGGCAAGGAGCAGAGGCATTGGCAGGTCTCCTGATTCATCCCGTCCTCCCATTGGCATGACTGTGTGTAAGAGGGAGCAGCCAGGCCAGGTGGAGGAGGCAGGCCTGAGGCTGCAAGAGGTCAGTGCCATGGTGCTAGGGCGCTGCTGAGTGGGAGGGAGGGAATGTTCCCCGGAAGTGGGCAGCAGCTGTCTGAAAAAGAAGGGGAGGGAGATGGGAAGGCTTTGCTGGCTTCCAGTGGTTCCGGATCTGGTGCTGCCATTAGACCACTCACATGCCCTTCTCAGGAAGCCCAGAGTGGGAGCAGCGGGCCCAGGTGGATGCAGACCGCAGCCTTGTTTTGAAAGCTCATCTTCCTCCCAGCCAGGCTCACATCCCAGGAGAAGAGCAGTGGCCACACCGAGCCTTCAGGCTTTGATAGAATGGTGGTGGCTGCATGGCCCCTATTAATCTCCAGGAGGCCAAAGAGAGTGTGTTTTGGAAGTCACCTCCAGACTGGGTCCCGCCTGCCCTCCCCTTGTAAACTCCACAAACATCCAGGAGATAAAAGAGGGGATCTCTTAGAGGCAGAACACAAAGCTCTTCAAAGAACATTTTCAGTCAAAAATAGGGAGAGGAGAGAGGTCTTTCTCTCGGAGGGAATGTATTTATATACCCCTGTGCGGCCGCACATCCGCCCCATGCCACAGCCAGGAGCCTGGGATGCCTGGAGCAGTCTCTGCTTCCCTTCACGGTCCTTTTCTTCCTCCCGCAGACCTACTCTCTGGCTCTAATGGTCTCAACCTTTTCTGGTTGCCTATCCCCCCGGGGTAAGATTTTAGACCTGCCTTCCCCAGATGGTATTGTACCTTTCTGACCTTTCTGGATTTCTTTCCCTAAAATAAAAGTCCCTGCTAGCTGCTGCTCTTCGCTGACTAGTCTGGTCATCAGTTTCCTCCTCAAAGTATTCAGTAGTGCTGACCACCATCATCCATTTAAGCAAAGTGGGGGCCATTCGTGTAAGCTCTGCCTCTTCTAGCCAGGTACATTAAAGAAGGGCATTTTACAACTGGAAAGGGGTTTAGACAGCCTCCACTTGGACCCTTTCATTTTACAGTTGAGGACACTATTTCAGATGGTGGAATAATTTGCCTAAGGTCGCGACGAGGTTGTGGCTCTGCAGTGACCATAGCTAGGGCTTCTTATTGGTTTTAAATTTTAAAAATTTGAGAGGCCGAGGTGGGTGGATCACCTGAGGTCAGGAGTTCGAGACTAGCCTGGCCAACGTGATAAAACCCCATCTCTACTAAAAATACCAAATTAACCAGGTTTGGTGTCATACACCTGTAGTCCCAGGTACTTGGGAGGCTGAGACAGGAGAATCGCTTGAGCCTGAGAGGTGGAGGTTGCAGTGAGCCAAGATCATGCCATTGAACTGCAGCCTGGGCGAGAGAGAGTGAGACTCTGTCTCAAAAAAATAAAAATAATAAAAATAATAAAAATTGTATTTGCTTTGAAGCACTCAGAATGTCAACCAAACAGCTGCAACTTTTTGGGTTGTTTTTTTTTTTGAGACAGTCTCTCTCTATCCCGCCCAGACTGGAGTGCAGTGGTACGATCTTAGTTCACTGCAACCTCTGCCTCCTGGTTTCAAGTGATTCTCCTACCTCAGCTTCCTGAGTAGCTGGGATTATAGGCGTACCCCACCACACCTAGCTAATTTTTGTATTTTTTGTAGAGACAGGGTTTCACCATGTTGGCCAGGATGGTCTTGATCTCTTAAACTCGTGATCCACCCACCTCAGCCTCCCAAAGTGCTGGGATTACAGGTGTGAGCCACTGTGCCCGGCCGGGTGCAACTTTTTGTTTTTGCAATTACAGAACTCAGTTAACTGAGTTAACAGAACAACAATTGTTGTGTGTAAGGTTCATCAGAGTCAACTTAACATAAATAAACCACCACCCCATACATAACTAATTTGTGCTGTGCATCAACAAGAACCTGCTTTTTAAATTTTTGTGCCAACTTACAATCCCATACTATGCCAGGCAAGGCATACTAAAAATACCACCAAGACAGGGTTATCTGAAGACACATTCAGTAGTGTGTTAACCATACAAAAAGACACTACAATTAAAAAGCAAATTCTACATCGCCTTACATTTCACTTATTTTCTTTAAAAGGAATCAGTTGTGTACCATGGCTGGTAGGGGGTGTTAAGTGCTTTATATACAAGAAAAAAATACTCTAGAACCAACTTCTTCATCATCATCCCGGTCTTCATCTTCCTCCTTCTCCCCCTCTTCATCTTCCTTGTCTTTCACCTCTTCCTTTTCTCCCTTGCTTTCTTCAGCCTTGACAGTTCTCTTTTCTGCCACATCAGGCTTTCCCTTAGCTCTGCAATATCCTTTTTGGATTTCTCCTCCAGCTTTGCAGCCCTCTTTTCATACGGCTGCTGGTCATCTGCAGTGGTGTCAGTCCGCATCTCCCAGTTCCTCTGCAACATCACCAGTGGATAAGCCAGGATGTTCTCCTTTGGTTTGGGGGCGATACTCAGGACAGAACAAAAAAAAAGGCCAAAGCAGGCCTCTTGAGTGCATTGGGATCCTTTAACGTTTTTTTTGTCTCCCAGTTAGGAGAGATACAGGTTTCATTTCTCTTTCATAACGGGCCTTTTCCATCTTTGCCCTGTCTGCAGATTTTCCTTTCTCTTTAGCAGACATGGCCTTCCAGCACTGAGTACTTCTGAGAAAACTCGTGAAGCTAACAGAGACAGCTGGGTGCTGCTCCTTCTGCTCCTCCCAGCAAGTTTGCACAGACTGTGCATCCGATGAGATTTTGCCTCTTGGATTCTTAGGGTCTTCTTTGCCTGTGTTTAGCTGTTTTTCCTCAGCAAGGCACAGAGCTGCCCATTGCCCATCTGGTTCTCACTTGCCCTGGTGCTGTCTTGATGGAGCTCAGTGTACTTCAGTGGCTGTGAAAACAGGAGCCAGACACCAAAAGCCAGGTCTTCTGATGTCCCGCTCCCTGCCCTTTCCTCTGGAGAGCATGCCCACCCCTCCCAGCCTGGCCCCCACAAATCCCCCAGGAGGCAGAGAAGCAGAAGGACTTGATGAGTTCTCATTGTACCATGCCCCTCAGCATTCTACATGCCCTTCAGCCTCCCACACCAGCGATTCCTGGATGGAATCGCAGTCCCAGCGCCCTATCTTATTAGTTTGGTTTCATGGCACATAATCTCTTTATCTGAAGGCTGCTTTATAGCGTCATGTCTTTTTTTTTTTTTTTTTTTTTTTAGTTTTTGTTTTTTTTTTTTTTTTTTTTTTTTTTTTTTTTTTTGAGTTGGAGTCTTGCTCTGTTGCCCAGGTTGACTGCCACGGCATTATCTCAGCTCACTGCAGCCTCTATCTCCTGGGTTCAAGAGATTCTCCTGTCTCGGCCTCCTGAGTAGCTGGGACTACAGAGGCACACCACCACGTCTGCCTAATTTTTGTACTTTTAGTAAAGACAGTTTCACCATGTTGCCCAGGCTGGTCTTGAACTGCTGATCTCAGGTGATTTGCCCAGCTTGGGCTCCCAAAGTGCTTCAATTACAGGCGTGAGCCACCACTCCCAGCCATGTCTTTTTAGCTAAGGTGGAATAACGAACACACATGCTTTGGAATACTCTGATCCTATGTGATTGTTGCTGATACCCCAGTGCATTCAAGACAAAGTAGGTAATTACGCCTCTGTACTGAGAATATAATATTACATGCAAAAAGCAACCTCCAGGAAACCTCCATGGCTTCTTTCAGCTTGTCACTGCCCTTTCCTTTCTCCTTCCCTGCCTCCCTTATCCCCAGCGTCCTCTTGACCGGGGACAAAGGAAAGAAAACCTGGGGCTGGTGGGAATGTGTCAACAATGTGCACATGAAGCAGTTTCTCTGTTTGTAGGGAAGTGTCAGTGAGTGAGTTAGAAATGCCCTGTCCAAACATGGGGCAAAACCCCTTCCTGGGCATGTGGTCATTCTCCGTGTGCCCGGGGAAGAACCTGGCAGTGAGCTGCTGTTCGTTTCCAGATGTGTCTCTATAGGGACATGTGGAATTGTTCTAGCATAATGTCACTGTTGGCCAACTTTTATTGACTTGTGAAATGATTTCCAAATTTTAATCCAAAGTTTGCCCTTTTTGGAGGAAAGCAGGGTGTGAGGAAAATAAACTTGAGGATAGAGTTGTTGACTTTGGTTAATTGATTTTTTTTTTTTTTTCTTGAGATGGAGTTTCACTCTTGTTGCCCAGGCTGGAGTGCAATGGCAGGATCTTGGCTCACCTCAACCTCTGCCTCCCTGGTTCAAACGATTCCCCAGCCTCAGCCTCCCGAGCAGCTGGGATTACAGGCATGTGCCACCACAGCCAACTAATTTTGTATTTTTAGTAGAGATGGGGTTTCCCCATGTTGGTCAGGCTGGCCTTGAACTCCCGACCTCAGGTGATCTGTCCGCCTTGCCCTCCCAAAGTGCTGGGATTACAGGCGTGAGCCACCGTGCCTGGCTGGATGCTTTTCAAATAACAAGAGAAAGGACTGGATGCCACATTTACGTCTTTCCCATTTCATCACTTTTAATTTTTCTCTTTTCTTCAGTTTCTTTGTTCCAGCCCATTTAACTCTTGTTTCCCCTCCCCAAGTTTCAGGTTGGGCTTGGCTACCAATTTCGTTCATTTCTGTTGCCTGACACCAATGCTCAAAAGCTGAATTCAAATCAGTGCCACTGTTGTGGAGTGGCTGAGGCTCTGAAAGGCCCAAGCAACCCTCTAAAGAGTTCCCCAAATGAAGGCGCCAACAATCTTCTAATCAAACCTCACTTTGAACCCAAGGGTTGATTCACTTGATAGCAGTCATCAGCACTGTCTTGGAGAAATATAGAATGAGTCATTCACATTTTCTATTTTGTATTAAAAATCTCTTTCACCTGCACCCTAATTGCTTTTAAGGATGATCTCACTGTGTAATGCTCCAAGTTTGTTAAGCTGTGCTGGATCATGTGACTGCTTTATGGGACGGAACCTGAATTGGTGATGGAGGATTGGGGTTGAGGTGGAGAAAAAACTGACCTTTGCTAATCAACTTATCCTTCCTGTACACAAATCATAATTCCCTTGTGTGTAAAATGAGGGCCAGCACATCTGTCTCCCTACTTTCTTAGCTGTCTTTGTATGTACAGTCACTCAGAACTGATTCACCTGTTTGTAGATTGTTGGACCACACTTCACTTTTCTTATTTCACCTTTTGCATCAGCTGATCTACCAGCATTAGACAATGTAAATCGTCGTAGGCTACTCTGAGGTACAGCACCCAGGTCATAAAAACATGGTTCTTAACACTTAGTACAGTATAAGTTAGAATCATCAGGGCAGCTTTTTACAAATGCAGATTCCTGGGTCCTACCACCAGAAAGTCTGATCCAGGAGGTCTGGGATGAGACTTAGGAATTCACATTTTAATTGACCTAGCAGGCGTTTCTGAGGCAGGTGGTCCCATAGACAGCATTTTGAGAACCACCACAGAGGATTGCTAGGAAGGACCCTGACACTCTCAGCTCTACATCCTTGATTTATGGATGAGGTTAAGGAAGCCTAGAGAAGTGAAATGACTAGTCCAGGTTGGTTAGTTAGTTGTTAGTTAAAGCAGAGCATGGATTAGAACTGAGCACCAGTTCTGGGCTTTTCCCACTTCCCCAGCTGCAGGAGAGTAGACTAATAGGAAACAGACTTGCTTTCAACAGGGTGGATTTAAATTAGATACAAGGAAGAACTTCCTGACATAGAAGAGTATTGAGGAAGTCTACAGCATCTTTCCCAGAAGGCTTTAATTCAGGGCTGACGCTCATCAGATGTGGGTCCTTGAGACATAATTTGGAGGCAAGGGGAAAGGAAGGCAACCTCTCTTCAACAAATGCTGGTTGTTTTCCATTAAAGGGACCAGAGACTCTTCTTATGGGTCTGCTAATGATGCCTGAAGTTTAACCTGTACAGCAACATAAGTGGCCAGTGATCCAGGAGGCCTGAATCCTACCCCTGGCCGGGATGAGCTTTGTGACGTTGGGCCGCTTGCTGTTTCCTGGTCTCTGCTTCCTCGCTATGGGATGAATGGGGTTCCATTAAAGTTTTTCTGATTTCTGTGGTTCCAGCATTTTTACCTTGCATTGTAACCCCCTTCAACAAAGTTTCTTATGCACCATAGGCACTCAGTGGAGTTTTGTCCGCTGAACAAAACAAACACTATTCAATATTGAGAATGGGCCAGGTGTGGTGGCTCACGCCTGTAATCCCTACACTTTGGGAGGCCAAGGCAGGTGGATCACGGGGTCAGGAGTTTGAGACCATCCTGGTCAGCATGTTGAAACCCTGTGTCTACTAAAAAAAAAATAAAAACTAGCCAGGCATGGTGGCACGCACCTGTAGTCCCAGTTACTGAGGAGGCTGAGGCAGGAGAATTGCTTAAACCCAGGAGGCAGAGGTTGCAGTGAGAGGAGACAGCGCCACTGCACTCCAGCCTGGGTGATAGAACCAGACCCTCTCTCAAAAAAAGAAAAGAAAACGTATTAAGAATGCAGGAGCCCAATCTTCCAGTTTCCCAATCCCAAGCCCCCTACCCCAGGACACTTAGAGACCGTCTCTGAACAGTCTGGTAGTGATACCCCTGTTTTCAAAATTATTTATGTATTTAAAGGGATCTAACGGTAAGTGAGTATGAGTTATAGCTTCAATATCCATGTACCTTTATGAGTGATCATTCAGATCTGGGCTATGCTATGCTGACTTAGAGTCGCTCCTCAAGCAAGAAGTCAGACCACCATCGCATCTCCAATAGCAGTGACGGTTGCTGGCTGCAAGTCTCCGTGCCTCATCTCCTACAGCCACCCCACTGACAGGCTGTTTCTGTTCCTTTCAGAAAGCAGATCTGGCTGTGGCAGGCCTCACCATTACAGCTGAACGGGAGAAGGTGATTGATTTCTCTAAGCCATTCATGACTCTGGGAATTAGCATTCTTTACCGCGTTCATATGGTAAGAGACTTATTTTATAAGCATTTATGTCATTAAAGTTATTTGCATGCAAACACTGAGTTATATGGGAATAATGAATGACTCACGGAAATATTTAGATTTCAAGACTTAAATGCAAATGTGTTGGGCTATTTTTTCTCCTATCAGCTGCACGAACTTGCAAACTAGAGGGATGGAGAAGTCATGCTTGTGGGCTTTCCAGTAAAAATTGCTCCTGCCTCTCTGAATAGTGATGACCAAGAATGATCATCCAATACGTGGTGTATCCTGTGTTGGTGATTGGCCCCGTGGGTCACTTTGCTCCCTTCTGGAGGCAGGGCCTGCAGCCCAGATGAGTCACCCTAGCATTTCTCAAGCAAGATGCCCACTTCCAAGTCCACCTGTGTTCACTTCTAGTGTTGCATCTGGTGAGGGAATGTAGATTCTTTCTCTCTTGATGATCTGTCCTGGAGAATAAAGGGTAGATCATTTAATGTCATTTATACCCTGCCTGCCCTTTTCTGCATTCCACGCCCCCTATAAAAAAGACTCCTCTGTCTGGGTAGGCCAGGGTGAGTGTCACAGTGAGTTTGTGAGAACACACCAATAGGCAGCTGAGTATGGACATGACCTTCAAGGCTGGTGGGAAGAGCAGAGGAAGAGTCACCCTGGCTGGGTCCCATCCATCAATGGATAATCATTACAGTGCCGGCAAATAGCTGACTTTGCTAGATTACCTTACTGGACAGAAGAGCCTTCCTTTCCTCTTGTAGCCGAACTGGCTCTAAGTGCAGAGCGTCGCACAGATTCGCCCGATATGCTAGTCACTTTCAGTGCCCATGATTCAGCTGCCATGGTATGCTCCAGACCAGAGCCCATACCTTGAGGCTGCCCAACAGGGGAGGGACCAAGAGGTCACCCCACATGCCTGCTGAAGAAGTGACCCCTTGCCAGGCCCCATATCCCAGCTCTAGAGAAAGGGGGATTGTCCACCTTTGCAGCTCCAGCCTATTCTCCCAACCCTGTGATGGGGGTTGTTGTGAGGGGTTGACTTGTGTCCCCCCACCAAAATACATGCTGAAGTTCTAACCTCTAGGACCTGGAAATGTGCTCGCATTTGGAAGTAGGGTCTTTGCAGATGTACTCAAGTGAAGATGAGGTCATACTAGATTAGTCTGGACCTTGATCGAATGTCTACTGTCCTTATAAAAAGAGGGAAATTTGAACACAGACACAGAGGAGAATGCCATGGGAATTGGAAGGCAGAGATTGGAGTGACGCATTTACAAGCCAAGGAGTACCAGGTATTGCTGGCAACCACTGAAAACTAGAGGAGACAAGGAAGGACCATTTCGTAGAGCCTGCAGAGAGCCTGGCCCCACTAACACCTCGATGTGGCCTTCCAGCCTCCAGAACTATGACATGATACATTTCTGTTGTTTTAAGCTACCAGTTGTGGTACTTTTTATGGCAGTCCCGGGAGATGAATATAGTTGTGTTGTTCTTATTTTAGAAAGGAAGAAACCGAGTTGCAATCAACTTAAAAACATGGGCAAGGCCACATGTTAGTATGTAAAAGATAAGGGTTCAAACCCAGGAATGATGTGTTTGAAGCCTGTGCTTTCTCCAGGACAGCAGCCTGCCACCCTCCTGTGTGTGATCTTTTAATCACTTGCATAGGGCACTTTTGTGCACCCTTTTTCTCATTTGGTCCTCAAGACGGTTCTTTGCGGAAGGAGGGCAGGTGTGATAATTTCCAATTTACAGATAAGGAAACTGAAGTCACGCTTGGAGCTAGTCCAGGGCTGAGCCTGGAACGCAGGCCTCTTAACTCCAGGGCAAGGTCTTGCCATCGTCACATCTGTGGGCACTCACTAGGCAGTCTTCCAGCCAGCACCATTTCTGGAGCTCCCCTCCCCCACATTGACCGCTGGAGTCGGGGGACATCCAAAAGAAATGGACACACACAGCTTTTGTCCTAACTACCCTGCCATGACCTGCGGCAGCCATGCAGCTAGGCTCTGGCCTTGATATCTAGATTTCTGGAGGGCACTAAAGCCCTGCTGGTCACTCAGTGGCCCATCAGGAACCAGCTGGTGGAAGGCACCTGACTCCAGGTGTTTTTGCCAGCAGGAAACACCTGCTGCTAGGCTGCCCTCCGCACCTAGGGCACTACTGTCCTGAATACCAACTCTGGCCAGAAAGAAACTGCAATTTGCCAACCCTCTGGATATCCCAAACTGGACTGTTGACTAAATATTTCTTACCACCTGAAAACCTGTATGAGCTCCCCTGCATTCATTTCTGGGATGTCAACTTTTATGTGCCAACTTGGCTATGTTATGTTGCTTAGATGCTTGGTCAACCACTAGTCAGGTACTGCTGTGAAGGTATTCATAGATACGACTAACATCTACAGTGAATTGACTTCATAAAGGAGAATACTCTCGATAATGTGGGTGGGCCTCATCCAGTGAGCTGAAGGATATAAGAGCAAAACCTGAGGTTTCCTGAAGAAGGAATCCTGCCTTAAGTCTATCATGTAGAAATCCTGCCTGAGTTTCTAGCCTGCCCGCCTTCTGGACTTATTAGCCCCCTACAATCACATGAGCCAATTTCTTACAATAAATCTCCCTGTCTCTCCCAATCTCTCTTTACTTCTACACACACACACACACACACACACACACACACACACACACACCCCTGACTATTAGGTGAGGATTCCTCTCCTCTTCTGGCCTCCACACTGGAGCACCCAGATGCCACGTGGCTGCCTAGACCTGATTGATAACAGGAGGCCAGGCTGAGTAAGAAATGAGCTCTGGGATGAACAGCTTACACTAAGCAGAACTGACAGTTTATACGTTTATTCAACAAATATTTATCGAGTGCATTCTATGTGTGAGACACCATGCTTAGAAAGTACCAAAAAGTCAGCTGAGGAGAGAACAATCCCAAATTGACTAACCCAGGGGAGACCTGGTTAGAATGTTGGAGATGAATGTTCCTGTGTCTGAAACAAAGGAGGCCTTAGCCAGATGTGCTCCGGTTACAGGATGAACTGGCAGAGTCCACTCCAAGAGCCTAAATCTAAAATTACATAGAGGTGCTATCTCTAATATCATAGTATAAAGGTGATGAAATTAAATACTGGGTGTTCATTGTTTTGCAATTTTTCTCTAATTGTTAGTTCTCTGTGAGAAAAAATATGGGTAATTTAATCACATTTATGATTTATAAGGATCTAGAATGTCTATGTTAGTTCTGTGTTTATGAGGTCACCTGACTGATGAGTTATTGTTACCAGAAACAGAGCATCTGGTGGCAATCAAACCTGTGTGCAAATGTAAAAATAATTAACTTAAAGTGCCTAGTTAAGAATTATTGTTAAAGCTTCCAAAATAATAAGTAGTGACAAGTATGTCTCTGAAGTCCAAATCAATAATTTGTGACTTTCCAGCGATCTAAGATTATCTAGGCATTTTCATGAACACAGATTATCAACAGTTGACTGTGGGATATTTACCTTCTTCCTAACACTGGGTATAATCTGTTTCTGTTCAGGCATTCTTGGGACCAAAATAAGAATGTTTTGCTCTTTTTTTACCACCTACTCCCTGTTACTCACAAGCTGGCTGAGGATTCTGGCTTTGGCATTTGTTACTGTTTTTCCACCCTGCTTTTTAAAAGCCTCTCTCGCTCTCTCTGTCTCTCTCTTTCTCTCTCCCATCCCTCCTTCCTCTCTCTCTCTCTCTTTCTCTCTTTCTTTCTTTCTCACCCACCTTAAATGTCCAATATCCTTTTGTCTTCTCATTCTACCAACTCTCCCTGGACAATCTTACTCCCTCCCAAATTGTGAATCTAACCTTGGCCTCTCCCCTGAGTTCCAGTCGTGTATTTCTGACACATTTCTTCACATCTCCACCTGGATTTCTCACAGGCATCCCAAAAACTATGTCACAAACTGCATTCCATGTGTTTCTGACTCACACTTACCCTCCTTCCCTGTGCCCCATATCTCCATCCAGTAACCGAAGCCATCTTTAACTTTTCTTACCTTACACATTCCATTGGTCATCTCATCTCCCAAAGAGTTCTCAAATATACTGTGTATCCCCATTTGTGCCTTGATTCAGGCTTTCCCAATCTCTGCTGCCATTCCTGCAGCCTGTATCCTCCTTTAGGGCAAGGCATTTCTTGTCCATTACTGGATCCCCATCAAAAGGCCACGGTCCTTATAAGCATTCACCAAGAAACAGCAGAGTGAGAACCATGGAGTTTGGACCCAGACTGTCTGGGTTTATTCCCAGCTTTTACGTTATTAGATGCATGCCACATACATCTTAGCTTATTCATTTGTAAAAATGTGTTGTCATGCAAATTAAATGAGAATACATATGTAATGCACCCATAGCAGTGCCTGACATATGCACAATAGAGTGTTAGCTATTATACTCAATAAATCTACATTAATTATTCCTTCATAATCTATTGTGCATACTGCTGCCTGGGTGTTGTTGTTATTGTTGTTGTTTAAAAAAAAAAAACATAATCATATCAACTTCCTACTTGAAATCATTCACCAGCTGCCCATCACTCACAAGAAAAAGTTCAGCTTTCCTACATCCAGGTATTTGCCTGTAGGCAACTTCACCCTTTGCTGTTCACTGATCTTTCGTCAGGTCAGCCCCTTCCTGCATCCTTCCTCATCTAGGTTCATACTCATCTACTTGCCTTTCAACCAGCTAACAAACTCTTCTCTGGCTTTCAATACCCAGCTCAAATGGCACTTGCTCTTCCATGTGGCTCCCCTAGATGGAGGAGCCTATACTTCTATTACAATACTTTTAGGTTGCATTATATTATTCTTTGTTTATCTGTCTCTCCTTTTGTAGCCCCTAGTGGGAGGTACATTAAGGGAAAATTACCCTATTGTCAGACCACAAATTTTTATGATATGATTTTAGGTGTAGAAAATGTGATCATCCTAAACATGCAGTAGTTACTTGATAGGAAGGAGGGAAAGGAAGGAGGGCAGGCCATAAATCCAGTGATCCTGTGGGCAGTGAGTGCTATGCTTTCCTTTGTGGCTCCTCATTAGGCAGCACTGAACCCCAGGAACCTGGGATTCTATTAGGGAAGCTTACAGGGCGAGTGTTCCAGGCAGCAGGATGAGTGACCCAAATAGATTTTTTTTTTTAACCTTCTGGCCTTTACCCCTGTAGGTCTTGAGAACAAAAAGAGGTAGGAGGCAGATGTTTCAGGCAGCCTAGATGCAGCTTCTGCTTAGGTCTGGCTGTAGTTGCTACCTAAACTCACTGCTGTCTCTCAATGTCTGCATATTCCATACACAACATAGCATCCACCTAGGAAGGTATCAGAATCCTTGGTTGGGGCCAGATGGGCTTCTAGACTGTACGTAAATGGCCCATGCTTTAGCCTTTGTTGTTCTGGCACTTCAAGGATGGAAGCCAAGTGGCAGGACATCTGAAGTTCAAGACTCTTGATTTCCCTGGCACATCAGCTCATCTCTTTGTACTGATAATTTCAGTATTTGGTATGGCAGTATAATTCCAAGGACATTTTGCAGTCAAGGGTTTTATGGTATTGATGCATACTTTGAGCTCTCAAATATCTGTGTGAATGGAGGGGAAAAGAACATGAAATACCAAAACCATTTGTATTTGATGTTAGAGTATATCATATAGTTTTCTGTCTCTTTTTTTTCTGCAGCAGCAATTTACCTAATGATGCTTTGCTCGGATTAATATTAAAGTGAATTTGTATTCCTCAAGCACACCCTGACTGTTAGAGCAAGGCATCATCAGAGTGTGCCAGAAGCCAACTTGAGATTCAGTGTTTGGCCCATAGAACACCCATATGAATAAATCTCATCAGAACAGTTCATTGTTGCTGGGTGCAGTGACACACACCTATAATCTCAGCTACTTCGGAGGCTGAGGCAGGAGTATCACCAGGGTTTGAGGCTGCAGTGAGCTATGACTGCACTCCAGCCTGGGCAACAGAGCAACACCCCATCTCTTAAAAAATTAAATAAGTTAAAATAAAAACACAGTATCGACATCTTCGAGGAGATTGGGCATATGTCTAAGATGTTGTATGTTGACTCACATCTCCTAATTTATAAAGCACTTCCACGTGCAGTCTCTGGCTTAATGCAACAATATCCTGAAGCCAGCTGTATGATTCTCATTTTACAGGACAAAATTCTGGAACTCTGTGAGCCCAGATAGTGCACAGGAAAGAGGGAAGTAGACCAGGTTTTTTTACTTGGGGGCAGTGAAACCAGGTTTTTGGTCTCCAAGTTCCATACATGTCCAACTATCTGTCTTTACGGTATTATAGGTGTATTTCTTCAGTGTCAACGCCATGCTTTTGACAGTCACTCTTTCAAGATCCTTTACTATTTGAGGATACTATTTCTGATCCCACAGAGGGTCTCAAGCCAGCTAGAACATCTGAGACTCCCTGGAAAATGTGAACTTACCACTTTCCCCCCTACCAACCTGTTCCACCTTTGGTTAACAAATGGAAAAGTTTTATACCCTGTTGTTTTTCTCTTCTTAACTCTCAGCTACAGTCTTCTTTCTCAAGAAAAAGAAAAAAAGAAAAAGCAGGCAGTAGTAAAAAAAGTGAGGGAGAAATAAATGCTGACATTAAATTAATCCATGACATTGCTGGATGTATTACCCGCTTTTCAGGAAGGTCTGCTTCGTTTCAGAAAGACTGTCTAGGAAAATGGAGAACAATGCTAAGTAAACCAGTGAATCATTTCTAATACTGTTTAATACTCTGATGTAAGAAAATGGAAAATGAATAGAGTTCTGTTCCTTAAAGCTAAGTAACATGATAGCCCATATAATGGAAATATAGATCCCTGAATGTATAATCATGTTAATATTGGTTATTTGTTGAGTGGCTGTCTCTCAAGAAGCTCAAGGTGTGTTATCAACATTATTTTAGTAATTCTTATGGCCCCTCTTCATGCGGATTAAGGTGCTCTGTTCATGATGCTCCTTTCTAAGGGAGAAGACAATGGCACACAGGAAGTTGAGTGGCTTACCTAGCACCGCCACTCAGCACATTCAGGTCAGTGCCAGGATTAGAATGTAGGTCTCCTCACACCAGATTTTCAGTCAGGAACTGAAAATAGATAACACTAGATATGAGTTCTATGGGCAACAGACCCATCTGGTCTGTTTATGTGGATAGGAATTAATTACTTGCTTCCTTTTTTCTTCTTGGAGTCAGAGGTGGAGAGTGCACGCTAAACCAAAATATCAGCAGGGCAATCCATTGCAGACACACTGGGGGAGGCCATCCATGGGATCCTGCTGAGGGACAGGAAGAAATCACCTCCTCCTGCCTCTCCCAGAGGAGTCTTGGAGAGACTGCATTCTCTTACCTCTTCAGCCCAGGACAGTGTTTAATTGACCATTGAGCACTGCTGGGAGTTGACTATGTCACAAGCAACCTTCCTATAAATTGCCACTTAGTTCTAAGGACTGTAAAAAAGCACATGAAGGACACTTTGTCCCTGGCTATGCTGGGAGGAGATGGAGTTTGGGGAAGGAAGAGAGCTGATATCACGCATTTGTGTAGGGAAATGGTAACTAGGCTACAGAGCCCTAACACAGATCCAAGAGAACCTGCTACGTGTCTGGTCCTCTCTGTCAGTGACTTCTTTGGGAAGGTTGAGGCAGGATCAAGTTCTAAAGGTTGCAATCACTGGCTTTTAAGAGTCATCATTCCAGAAGAAAGCCTGGTATTGCCCTAAGTGCTTCTCTGGAAAGCCCTGAAGGAACTCTCATGTTGCATGTATTACAGTCATAGAAACTCCAGGAGTTCTGAAAAGTGGCTGTAGCCAGATAGCATCCTTCCCCAAAGCGTCTTTAGCATGTGTCAGTATAAGACAGAAAGTTTAGTATTTCTTGTCCATTGCGGAAGGCATCAGTATAAAAGAAAGTTCCCTTCTTTGTAACACACCATCTCCCCACTAGTGACCTCTTCACTCACAGCTACCATTAGACAGAAGGAGAGCAAACACACATACAGCTCTATGTGTTAACTCACTGGGTTCTCAAAACAACCTCATGAGGTAGTTTTTATTATTACTTCCATGTTACACAGGAGGAAACAGAGACCTAAAGGTTACCCAACTTACCCAGGATTGCGTGTCTCGTAAATGTAGAGCCAGAATTCAATCTTGGGCAGTCTGGCTCCAGAGTCTGGATTTTATTCACTACCTGTCCTGACTGCCTGGCTCTGGTTTGGCCATGCATTTGGCTCCAGACTCTGGGAAAGCAATTGCAGTCTTCCTAGAATGTAATTTCTTCCAGTATGCTTAGAGTGAAGTATCACTGAATTAACAGATTATTTTTGAGGACAAGAGGAACTTTGGGCATGCAAGGGGCAGGGTTCATGCAACTTCATAGCTCCATGGACGGCCCCACTACTATCATGCAAAGGACCTACACACACCAGGACTGTGGGCAGTTGATGACCAGCTTCGCATCTCTCCCTCCTTCAAAGAACATCAAGGATGCTGATTGACAGTCAGACTGAAGCACAGTCTAAACATCAAGGGAGCTAGTTCTAATTTTGCTGCCGTCTGATTTTCAATTTCATCAGCACAGCTTGACCAGTCTTCGACATCTGGAGCATAGACTATATATAACCACCTATCTACTTCCAAAGTGGTTGTATTTACCAGCAGGAGCTGGCCCAACTCATAGTCAACAGAGATGTGTATAAATCAATACAAATGCCTATAAATACAGCAGAGTCACAATAAATGGTGATGGGTATAAATAAATAATGTTTAAGAGTACTCTAAGAGGCTGTGTAGGTTGAGAGTTTACTGGCATTGGGGAGAAGGCATGGGATTAATTAGGGAGTAAATAAAATGCAAAGATGAAAAGGAGAGGAAGATGCAGCACAGCTGCCATTTGAATGAAGGAGAGGGTGGCATGCCTATGGCACAGCTCAATGAATGAGCACCAGAAAAATTGAAGCCATCACCAATGATTTGAGCGAGGCACTTAACCTCCCTGGGTCTCAGTTCTTCCATCTATCAGTATGGAAAATTGAGTATTGAAATCAAGAGAACATAGTGAAGCACTTTGAGTTCTTCAGAAGAAAGGCCTTACCATCATGCCTCCTTTGGGGTAAGGAAAATCAATTATTTGGAAGAAATGCCTATAGTATATGACACCTGATTTGCCCCAAGCACCAGTAGCTCACATGTCTTTGGGAAGAAAGTGATCTAAAGCGTCTGCATAGAAAAAAATGGTAGGCACTCAGAATCTTGCAGAAAACATACATCTCTTTGGCATCACAGAAACAGCATGGATTAGCCTAAGCCAAGGCTGTATAAACCTGGCCCCAAATCTCAATTCACTGCCCATTCTTAGCTCTTCTGGTTGGCATCAGTCAATCACAAGTAGAATCCGATGTTGCCTTGCCAGTGTGACTGATAGGTTTCTGGGGGGAGGTGTGTTTATGTCTTGGTTTTTGTTTGTGTGATTTTCTGTGTTTTATAACTTCAGTCTCTAGTTTTCCTACAGCTGTGCATCATTCCTTATCACTCATAACCAAATATGGCAGCTTTAAATAGTGCTGTCATTTTCCTCAATTTCACTTGTTGTGATATAATCAGGTATAGATTTCTGACACTGAGCATCTAATGGGGTTCAGATTCAGAAAGCAACAGTAATAGATTTTTCAGTTGAGAGACAGAGCGAAACAGTCATAAGTGACAGGGCACACGGAATTCATGCACATTTACTCAGAGAAACTCTGGGGTCAAAAAAGACTCCAGGAGTGGACCACACTAGTGATTTCTGTTGCAGTAGGTATATAGGCATGATCAGCTCCTTTTGTGCTTCTGGACTCTGTATATGGGTTCTACCCTCTCTGTGTCTTCCTGTGTCTTCCTCTAGCTCTTAGGATGATGAAAGAAACACAGTCAAGCCATGATGGACACAGGAATGATAAAGTGGGGACTTGGATTCTGCTGCTCTGAAGTCCTTTGCTTCCTCTTAGGGATTTATGTAATGATGGGATGGGACAAGCTCAAATGATCTCCTCATTCTTGTCCTGTTCCCTTCCCTAAGTTACTGTGTTTGTCCCCCAGATTTTTCATTTTTCCAGTAATACCTGAGTGTTGTATGCAGACTGAGCAAGGATGCAGAAGGGGTCACAGAACTTGCAAATGGTATCTAAAGGCAGTTCCGTGGTCCGAGCCCATACTGTGAAAGAAAAACAATTTCAGATAGGCCGTGTGGGTGGTCACTGTCACGCTGCTGAAAGGCCACAGTGCCCAAGAACAGCTGCCCTTTTTGGCAGAGGATGAGTATTTACGTTATCTCCATGCACCCTCCGGCTCTTGTCCCAAAGAGGAAAGTAAAACTGCAGCACAGGTGGAAGGAAGCACAGTGTGCCCATTGGCATCCTAAGATGGAAGGGAAAAGCATCCAGAAGAGAAGCTGAAAATCACCCATGATGGGGGCTATGCAGATAAAACAGGAGTGCGCAAAACTGTCTCCTCCCACCTGCCTCAGATGCAGCCGTGGAAACAGCTATTGTCACTTGGGGTTTCTCAGCTTCTTCCAGCTTCCTCTGGATAATGAAAGCTCAGAAGGCTGGTTGAGTTTAGCTCAGTATTGGCAAAGAGAGTTCCGTTTTGTGTTTCTGGGAACCCCTGTGTAAAACTGACATACCTTGAAAGTGACAGTAGGTTGCGCCATGACTGATATGATCTTGAGCTTAAATGCTCACCTATTCACAGAATCCTGAGCTTAGTACTGATTTTCAGTCCTGTCCATGGACTTCCTAGATTTCTGGGATCATAAAATCATAGCATTTCCCACTTACAATAGTCCTTAGGGAGCATCTAGTCCAGTGGTTTTATAGTAGATGAAAGAAACCAGCCTGGCACCAGACAGGGTAGCAGCACAGAGCTGCAGAGAACATGCCCTGTCTGCAGTGGGCAGCCCACACTCAGCTTCAGCCAACTGGGAACCTGGACTCCATGTTGCCAGATCACTCCATTTTTTAAAAAGCCAGAAATCTAAATATGTATGTGAAGTTACCTAATTATTTAATGCTGGCAACTAATACAAATAGGTAAATACTGCAGGGTAAACAGTGCAAGTCTGTGGGCCGTATGTGTCCACAGGCCCCCAGCGTGTCACCTCGGAGCTAGCCCACTCCAACTGAGGCCAGAGAAGGGTGGGGACTTGTCTGAGACCACATGGCTCAAGACTTGGAGCTGATGACTTCACTCCAACCTTCTCATTCCAT
Organism: Cebus imitator; assembly: GCF_001604975.1. Taxonomy (NCBI): domain Eukaryota; kingdom Metazoa; phylum Chordata; class Mammalia; order Primates; family Cebidae; genus Cebus; species Cebus imitator. The sequence goes on from NW_016107343.1 coordinate 8,698,284, forward strand.
TTTGTTTTCCTGTGAAAAATGGTGGGGAGCTTGGCGTCCAGGCTTCCATTCCTGGCTCCATCGTCTGGCTCACAGGACTCTGGCCAAACTCATCCCTGGGCTTGCAACAAACCATGTTTTCCCATGGCATAGTGGTATGAGCCCTGGGCTTTGAGTCAGAAGACATGGGCTTGTTTGGGTCCCGGCTCTTCCACTTACGAGCTGTGGAACCGTGGGCACATCTCTGGCTGCCCGCGACTTTCGCTTCTTTAATCGTGAAGTGAGAGTAATAATTTGTGCCTCCCAGGACTGTCTTGACATGGGAAAGGCTCACTGTGTGAGATCACCCTGCAAAGAGAACCCAAAGATTCCAGTTGTATTAGCATCCTCGTGAAAAAGATGTGAGTGTCTAAGAGGGGTGCTGTGGTCACATCCAGCCATGCAGACAGCAGGAGCTCAAAGGTGCTCCCCAAGCCCATCCTCGACCCCCCACGGAAGACACAGGGTGGTACATGGGGGCACTGAGGGTTGTTCCTCTTTGCCAGCACAAAGCCTGCCTCACCCCACGAAGTGGCACGGCCCCTGCTGCTGTTGTGCCGCCTGCTGAGGTCAGGGATGGACAGTGTTGTTTGGAGCAGCCTGGCTACACCCTCATTCCCGGTGTCATTTGAACCAATCACCCAGAGCCCAGAGAAATGGGAACGGGGGCCAGACCCACACTCACTACCTCGTCTGCCCTGCCCAGCCCAAGGTCGTTTTGACTGAATGTGTGCGGTGAATCTTGTTTTTTTCTCAACTTCCAGGGACGCAAACCCGGCTATTTCTCCTTCCTGGACCCGTTTTCTCCAGGCGTCTGGCTCTTCATGCTTCTAGCCTATCTGGCTGTCAGCTGTGTCCTCTTCCTGGTGGCTCGGTAGGCTCCTCTTCCCTTCCCCGTCCTCACACCGCCACCTCGTGTCCACCTCTGGGAACTGCATGGGGAGGGGGTGGGGAGGAGGGGACGGGTGGGTTGGGAAGATCTTGGTGCCAAACTAGAGGGACAGGAGAAGGACTCGGGACATGAAATGCTGTCTGCCCAGCTGTCAACCTCATGCTGCCCATCCAAACATTCCCCACCGTGCACGACACAGGTGGCTTGGCTTCTGCACCTCTGCCTCCTGTTCCATCCCTCTTCCCCCCAAGACCCTCACCCATGCCCCCTGCTTATGTAGGAGCTCTGGCAAGAGAGGAGGGGTAGGGTGGCAGGATGATGACTCTGATTAAGCATTGCACATTTGGCTGCCCTGGCATCAGCCGTTGCCACAAAGGACCTGCCACAAAGTGCTGGATGACAAGAAACAGAGCCTGCCAATCTGGGCTGGGGCACTGGGGGCTGCAGTGCCTTCCAGAAACAGAGCCTGCGAATCTGGGCTGGGGCACTGGGGGTTCCCTGGCACAGGCCAGGGAGAAGGCCTCCTCTGCATACAGCCTGAGTCTGCCTCTGAAAACACAGCTGCTTGTCGAATGGGAACCATGAGGCTGGTGGCGGGCGGCAAGGAGGTGGAATGGGGAGAGACGTTTTCAAGAAGTGCTGAGTTGAGACACATGGGCCAGACCAGGGAGTGGGGAGAAGCCCTTTCCTATCCCCAGGAAACCAGGAGCTGCCCTGGTCCTATGGAAAAACCCGAGGAGCAGCCTGAGGCTGTGGCCTGCCAAGCCCATGCTCAAAAATGGAGGTTTTGCTCGAGGCCATGGGCTATTGGACTAGCCTGGGCTGCAGGGGAGCCAGCTTAACCCCCCAGAAGTGGGATGAGCCCTGGTGGCTCCCAGCAGCTCACTCAGGTCCCTGCTGCCGCTAGCCCTCCACTTCCTGCAGTGGAGGCTCACAAAGGGCTGTTACGTGGGAGCAGAGAATCACTCAGGAGGAGCATCTGGAAATCTGTCCGTGGCTCTGTTTGCAGGTGTCTCCTGAGTTTGTTACCTTTGCCACGATGGCAGGCAGACAGTTTCAGAGTACACATCACACCTCTGTGGGGTGTATGGGGTCTTCCCCTAGGCATGTTCATTCAGTGGATTGAGGGGGGCACTCAGGGATGGAGCTGCTGCATCGTGAGCCCTAGGAAACCACGGGCTACCCAACCCCAGCCTGCACAAGAAGGGTTGCATCAACCTGTCTGCACACACCTCTTCCAGTAGAGACCAAGATCCCCAAGATCAGGAAGGTCTCTGGGGCCCACAAGATACTGCCCAAATAAGACAGTCCTGATGACAATCTGGTCATCTTGAGAAGTGGCAGAGTTTGCTGGTTGGACACCACCAACCCCTCTCAGGCCTGTAGGCATGGCCACTGTCGAGTATCTGCTGTCAGTGACAGCTGGCGAGATGGGGAGCTAGCGTACTGTCTGACACCTTCCCTCTCTACTTTGCCACACCGTTGCCACGTTAGGAGGGTGTCTATGTGAGCCCTGATGCCACTGTTCTGTAATTCACACTTGCCCCTTGAATGTAAGCCTTTGGGTATGACATGCCACAGCACTCAGGTCACCTCAACGGCCTTGGAAAGAGTCTCGGGGCTTGGTGAGCAGATACATACAAGCCTGTTTCAGCACACCCACAGCAGCCTGGAGTTTCATCCAGCCCTGGGATGTGACGCTGACCCTCTCCCCTCCCCTCCACACCCAAACACACCATCTTCAACATCTAGCATCACAGAAAGGTTAACAGAAAATGCGCTAAAGGGCTAACCATACGGCCTCTTTCTATCTTCTCTTTACACACACACACACACACACACACACACACACACAGGCGCGTGCGCGCGCGCGCCCGCAATACGAGAGTCTAGGGTATTCTGCCTTAAGGTAGTGATTTTCAAACATGGTTTTATGGGCTGCAAAGGCTCCTGGGAGCTAACAGAGCCTCTGGGGGTAGAATGACAAGGGGCCGGGCAGCCAGAACCCTAGGTCCCCAACACCTCCTCATCCAGACCAGCTGTACTTTTATATATTGTATTTCTGGGTAAGACTTTACAGGGAAAAAAAAGTCTGAAAACAACAGCCCTTGGGTAGCCATTCCCAAGCAAGCTGATCTTCACAGCCCTATAGGAGCTTTTAGACATTTGAATTCTCAGACTCTCTAGGGGAAGGGCCTGAGAATCTGCATCTTTGAAGTTCCCTGGATCTCACCAATGGTCCGTAGGCTTGTGAGCCACCAAGTGGGGCAGCACGAGTGCCAGCCAGCTCCTTGGGATCTGCACAGAGGGACGGTGCACATCTCACAGCGCACAGGGCCAACACTGGTACATTCATGTTATACTCAGGAAAGGGAGGCGTGGACGGAAACAGGAAGCAGCAACAGCAGGAACACTAAGTGCACATCAGGCCAAGTGCAGGACGGGAAAGCCGTGTGATGATAACACCCAGCACACAGCGCCCCACCCTCCTGGGGGGTGCACACCTGTGCATGCAGTTTCCCTCATCAGAGCTGGAAGGCTTTGCCTGGGAGATGGGCTGGGGTTGCAAGTGTCTGCCTGGCGGGCGGGGGAAGAGAGGGCATTCTAGGCATCAAAGGGGCCGCTCAGAGAGATGCCAGTGGTAAGGCTGAGGGACAGCAGGGGAGTGTCCCGGTCTCACCCCCAAGGTCTCAGCTCCATGTGCCCCTCACACTCACTGGGAAGCTTGAAACAAATACTGATGCCGGGCCCCACCTGAGACAATGAAACCAGCATCTTTGGGAGTGGAATTCAAGCAGCAGCATTTTTTTAAAGCTTCTGGGGAGGCCTGAACACAGATAGGGGAGAGCCTGGCCTTAGACACCATCCAGGCCAGTGGCTCTCAGTGGACACTGGGCTGGTGGCGTCAGCATCATCTGGGAACTTGGGAATTCTTAGGTCTCACCCCAGACTTACGGATGCAGAAGCTTTGGGGCTGGAGCCCAGCCGTCTGTGTCAGCACACTGGCTTGGTGGTTCTGGGATAGGCTGAGGCTGGGGGGCCTCTGCTCTAGGCTGAGGGTCTTCAAATGGTGGTTCTAAGGGATGCTAGTATTTCTGTCATCACCCTGTCACTGGTAGTGACAGAACAAGCAGCTTCCCACACTGTCCACCTCTTGACACTCCTAACCTCAAGGGCTCCACTTTCATCTTTTCTTTTCTTTTTTTTTTTTTTTTTTTGAGACAGGGTCTCACTGTGTCTGTCTAGACTGGAGTACAGTGGTGCAATCTTGGCTCACTGCAGCATCTCCCTTCCAGGCTCGATTTTCCCACCTCAGCCTCTTGAGTAGCTGGGATTACAGGCACGCACTGCCACACCTGGCTAATTTTTGTGTGTATTTTTTAGTAGGGATGGGTTTTGCTATGTTGTTCAGGCTGGTCTCGAACCCCTGGACTCAAGCAATCCACCCACCTCGGCATCCCAAAATGCTGGGATTACAGGCATGAGCCACCACGCCCGCCATCCTCTCTTTTGTAGTTTGGAGTTCCACATCAGAATTTATTGGGGGAAAAGTCTCTTTGATTAAAAAAAGTTTGAGAACCATCAGCCCAGTCCAACCTGCTTCATTTTTTTGGTTGCGAAACTCCAAGTCCAGCAAAGGGAGGTGGCTTGCACAAGGCCACAGGCTGACCTCAGAGGTGAGACCAGCCTGGAGAGCCTGCCCGTGTCCCTTCACACCCCTCCTCTGTGGCACTAGTATATGATCCTTTTATCTCACAGGTTGACGCCCTACGAGTGGTACAGCCCACACCCATGTGCCCAGGGCCGGTGCAACCTTCTGGTGAACCAGTACTCCCTGGGCAACAGCCTGTGGTTTCCAGTTGGGGGCTTCATGCAGCAAGGCTCCACCATCGCCCCTCGCGCCTTGTCCACCCGCTGTGTCAGTGGCGTCTGGTAAGACCCCAGCAGAGGTGAACCAGGCCAAGTGGGGCAGGGACACAAAAGGGATCCTCTGACAAGCCGGCTGTAGCTGCTGGTAGCAGCCCTTCGGGAGAGCCCCAGAGCCTCTGCCTCTTACAGCAGACCCAAGCAGGGAGCTGAGTGCTTTCTGCCAGCTCGGAAGCTTGGGGCAATGGATGGGGCTGCTCTGTACCATCTGCTGTCCTCCCCCTTACTCAGCCTCTGTGGTCTGGATGCAGAGGGGAGCCAAGGCAGGAAGGGAGAGGAGGTGAGAAAGCGGTCTTGATGACCTTCAGCAAAGCAATGGTAACTTCCTGACCTGAAAATGACCTGATGTTTGAGAAGGCATATGCAGATGTATGCAAATATGGTCCTGCTGGCAGGAAGTCCCTGCAGGAAGAAGCCAGACTGGCTGCCACATCACACCCCCTCTGCCAGCCTTCTGAGGCTGTGTGTCTTTGCCCCTGGCTCTGGGGACTTGCTGGCCTGTTCACCTCAGCAGGTGTAGGAAAATGCAAACTCTTGTCTTTCAGAGTTGAGCAAATGATTCAATATATGGGAAAGCTCTTTGAAAACTTGAAAGTGCTACGTAAGTTTATGGACTGATCATAGTTAGTAGACCATTATGGGGGCAAATGAAAATCAAAACAGATATATGTATGTGACCTAGAGAGGCGAGTTTGTAGAACACAACTTTTTGATGCTCTCTTAAAAATCTGCTGTGGGTTTGACTGCCATAGCGTACAGGACTTCTGAGCTTAGTTCTCTCCTTTCCTTCTCAGCGTGTTTAGCCAAAGGAAAAGGCAAGGTGATGTTTCCTCCCTTGGGTACCGGTCCCTAGACCGGGTGGTCTGGACAGGATTACTGGAGGAGCCGCTAGGCTGCTGGAAGGTGAAAAGGCAGCTGAGACAGCCACGCCTTCCTGTCTGGTGTTTCCATTTTCCCTGATAAACAATAAATATACCAGGATTTAAACCTCTTGGGTGAGATGTTTGCCTGTTACCAGATAGTTCAGAGAAGTCACTGAGTAGATCACCATGGAGAAGGGAGCTCAGGTCCCCAGGAAGAGGGATGGATGGTCTCAGCAAGGAGAGTCACGGAAGTCATACAAAATCCGGGAATGTGGGCAGAAGCCCTGGGAGAGGAGCGTCTGGGGATGTGGATCTCTTTCTCCCTGGGCCTTTTCCTTCCGGAGAGTGACTGCTCCCACGGATGCAGCTGGGGCCCCACTGCCCAGTTCAGCCACTTGTCAGCTCTACCCTTACCCCAGGAAACTCCTCCTCCAGGACCTAGCCGCCCTGCAGGCTACCCTGCCCTGAGGGGGGCACTCAGCAGTGGCTTTAAATAGCTGGCCCCAAGTGGCTTGGTCACTCAGTTCCAGAGCGTGTGTGGGGAGGGACTGAGCGTGAATGCGAAGCTGCCGTGACAGTTCTGACTCCAGGTGGTCAGTGCGCTTCTCTCCCAGCCCTCTAACAGTTCCTAGTTCTTAAATCAGGGCCTCAGCTTGGTCCTTTCCATGGAGGAATGGGAGGTCAGAAGACAGGTGAGAGGTCTACCTTGGCCTCCTCACCCAGAGCATGTGACAGAAAACACCGTGTCGCTGGAGAGAATGCCAGCTTTGCAGCTGAAAACACCCTTTGACACAGGAGCAAGGCTCCATGGACCCTCCGGAAGCGGCATGGGCATCAATCCCTTTTTCAGCAGAGCTGATGCGTTTGCACTGAGCCACTTGTGCCCTCTGATTCATTTCCTTGTGACCAGTACCCTAAGTAGCCACCTGGGTTGTAGCCAGAGTGTAGCCAACTCTGACGTTATGTCCACACCTAGGGCTTATTAACCCCCGGCACACACCACCACAGCTAAGCAGCTGCAGAGCGCTGCCTTCCTCCTGGGGATCGCTTGCCCCAGGCCTCTTCTTAGGGATGGTCGTGAGAAGCACCTTCCAATAGGACAGAAGAGCTGAGGCAGAAGCAGGGAAAGCAGACCTTGGGCATGGAGGGACACCTGGTACTTACAGGTCACAGATAGGGAAGGCAGGAAGGAGGCAGCCACGTCATTTTCATCCCATTTTCAGCCTGATGGTCTCTCTATACATTTCTCTATATCTCACATCCCTCTAGTCCTTTACAGATTGCTGATCACTCATGACATATTACCTCATTTTATCTCACAACTCTCCAGCAATAGGCAGATCAGGCATTATTGTCCCCATATATGTATTAGACAAGTAAATGAGCTCAGAGAAGGCGAGTGGCTTTCCCCACAGTCTCACAGTGGAACACAGCCAGAACCAAAACCCAGTTCCCTTGCCGGGGGTCTGCCATGTAGATGTGCCCTTCGAGTCAGAGGATGCCCCTGTTGCTTCACTCCTGGGGAGGCAGCCAGCAAGAGTTCTCCGTCACAATGGCAAAGGGGCAATGGGACCTGCTGCTCTTGAAAATCTGCCCGGCAGCGGCAAGTTGCCGAGTCCTGTGGTAATCACTATGCATTCATCGTTAGTGTCTTTATAATGGATAAAGCTTCATGAATTCAGGCTCCACTGATTCAGAATTTTTGATTCTCCAACCCAAACTGTGCTTAGATCTATCTCTGAGCCCCTTGGGATTGGGTTGTAGAGCCATACTGTTGACCAGATGGGAGAAGCCTTGTTTAACCTACTCAAGTGAACACACAGTTTTTAATGGATTTAGCATATATGCTGCCTGAGCTGCAAAATTATTCTAATTTTGAGAGTTCTGTCTACTCAATAAAGCAATCTTCTAGTTTGAAATAGCATGACCATTATAAGAGTATCTTCTAATTCCAGCCTTTCAGATTTTCACCAGGTAGTCTTCGTTAAGGATTTTCTGTTATTGCAGTTTACAGAACTGGTTTTAAAATACAAATTCATCGGCCGGCACAGGGACTCATGCCAGTAATCCCAGTACTTTGGGAGGCTGAGGCAGGAAGACCACTTGAGCCTGGGGGTTCTAGGTTGCAATGAGCTCTGATTAAGCCACTGCACTCCAGCCTGGGTGACAGAGCAAGATCCTGTCTCCAAAAAAAAAAAAAAGAAAGAGTTTATTGGCCAGGTGCAGTGGCTCACGTCTATAATCCCAGCACTTTGGGAGGCCAAGGAGGGCAGATCACAAGGTCAAGAGATTGAGACCATCCTGGCCAACATGGTGAAACCCCATCTCTACTAAAAACACAAAAATTAGCTGGGTGTGGTGGCATGTACCTGTAGTCTCAGCTACGTGGGAGGCTGAGGCAGGAGAATCACTTGAACCTGGGAGGCGGATGTTGCAGTGAGCTGAGATCATGCAACTGCACTCCAGCCTGGTGACAGAGCAATACTCCGTCTCAAAAAAAAAAAAAAAATTATCAATGTGTTATTTGGCAGGTTGCTTCACTTCTTTGAGTCTCGATTTCCTCACCTGTAAAATTGGGATAAGAATTTTGCCTCCCTCAGCTGTAGGGATTAAGTGAGATAGTGAATGTAGCTCATGGTAGATGCTCAGTGCCTGGCGATGTGCATTTGAAGTTTGGCTTCGCATGAGGAGGGAGGAAGCCCTCCTGCTCTATCTCTGAACAGAGCCCTCAAAGCTGGCACCCACGGCTCATTCACTAGCTCATTTCTCACAGTCTGCAAAACTGTCTCATGTGCATGGACTACATCTCTTTTGAATAATAACCCAATAATCATCTCCTTTAGGAAATAAGAAAAACAAATCAACTGTCTTCTTCCAGGCAGTGCTCACAAACCCGATTCATTTCTGTTGACATCATATGCCCTGCCTCCTTTCTCTTCCCCCACAAAGCTGAAAGCTCTTTCAGAAGAAAGATGCCTGGTCTCTCCCATGTCACTGCAGGACTAGGGTTGGGGTCCAAGACGCCAGGGAGTGCCCGGGCAATGATGACTTCCTGGTCTTTTCCTACATAGGTGGGCATTCACGCTGATCATCATCTCATCCTACACGGCCAACCTGGCAGCCTTCCTGACCGTGCAGCGCATGGATGTGCCCATTGAGTCAGTGGATGACCTGGCTGACCAGACCGCCATTGAGTATGGCACAATTCACGGAGGCTCCAGCATGACCTTCTTCCAAGTAAACCCCATTTGGTTGCTCACCAACATCGGGAATTGGGTAGAATAAAGTTGAGATGTTTGTCTGCTGGAGATAAAAATATCTCTCATCATCTCATTATCTCTTTTGAACATACAGTGTGGAGGTCCACATGGGGCTCATTTATCTGCTGCTCCACAAAATACACCTGGAATGAGGTCCCAAAAGAACTTTGCATTAATATCAGCCTGTCCCAGAGTGGTAGTACTTGAGATGATTTTAGGTCTAATGTGGTGCAACTATTTTTTAGTTGCCATAGTTTCATGTTTATGATAATGGGCATTAGAAAAGTATATATATGCAGTGAATCAAATCTATAATTTTATTTGTATTACTGCATAGGATGGGGTTAACGTATATATTTAAATTTTTGAAGTGATTTAAATCGTGTAGGTAGTATTTAGACAGAACACGATTAATACACAAATGACTGAAGTTTGAGGAACACCAGCTTTAGACGAACTGACTTCATTGATTCCAGACTTGATGGGCGTCCGATAGGGACCCTGTTGGCTTCTTTGACTTTCCCTTGCAAAGCTCAAGAAAAAGCCCTGCCACAGTGATGTGTTCGCTGTCAGGCAAACTGATCGATCACCAAGACTGACAGCCAGACCAGATGGGATAGCGGTTTTCATATGCCTCAAGCTCTCTTGGAAAGCAGGCTTCCCCTGGGGTTAAAAGGTGTCTAACCAACCTAACATCCAATAAGTTCATTTTCACATGAAACAAGTCCAATGCCTTCAGCTTTCTGTTTTCCAGGCAAATCTCAGTGCCTACTGGCACAGAGAACAGTGAAGTCATCATGCAAACACAGGGTTTGGATAGACCCCCCCAGAGTTCTCTGATGTTGTTATTTGTAGAACAGCAGGCAGCATTGGATATGTGATTGATCAATTGGTTTAGGGTGGATAGAAAATAGTGGCACTGCTTTTTCAGAGGGCATCTCTGTATAGTCCTAAATGAACCTGAATTCACTGCCCCAAATTGAGGGACAGTGAAGGTACCCAACCAGAATTTCAGCTCTATTGGAAAATGGAGGCTGGCAATGGAAGAGCTCTTGAGGGTAGATGAGGCAAACCCAATTACCAAAGCAGGGCCTTAGTGCCCTGTTGCTTCCGCATCTTTCTGTAAAAGTTATCAACAGCACAACTCCCTCCTCTGCCATTACACACTGACAGTGAACATCTTGTGTTGAGAGACAGAAAGGGAAAAGGTTCTTGACTGCGATCGCAGGTGGAGTAGCAGAAGGGCCAGGATCTTAAGGTGCACTTTGATTCCCTCCCTTTTTAATCCAACGTTTCCTTCCTCTTTTCCCAATCCTGCTTGCTTTGGTTCTTTTCCCAGAATTCCCGCTACCAGACCTACCAACGCATGTGGAATTACATGTATTCCAAGCAGCCCAGTGTGTTTGTGAAGAGCACAGAGGAGGGAATCGCCAGGGTGTTGAATTCCAACTACGCCTTCCTCCTGGAGTCCACCATGAACGAGTACTATCGGCAGCGCAACTGCAACCTCACTCAGATTGGGGGCCTGCTGGACACCAAGGGCTACGGGATTGGCATGCCAGTCGGTATGCGGGAAAGGAACAGCCTCTTTGGGTAGCTTTGTCCAGACAGTCAGGGTAGCTCAAACCACTGAAGGCAGCATTGAATCCAGTAACCCCTGTTGCTAGAACCAGTTTAACAGTGACTTAAAGTCACCCTTTTTATATATATATATATATATTTAAAAAAATAAAGCAAACCCACATATTTCCTTTAATCAATGACCAATGCTCAATCCTTGATTATCAAAGAGCTCGTTGATAGTTACCGATTGATTAACTGATTAATGTAAAGGAGTAATAATTATTAAAGGGTATGTCAGTGCCTTTCGTGTATACTTCAGGCCTTTTGTTCCTCTTCCTGCTTGCTTCCCACCCCTCGGCCATTTCTCTGTCGATTGCTATCTCTACTAGCAGTGGGAAGAAGAATGATACGGTAAAATTCAAATCAGTTAATTTTGCTATTTGTTAGTGTCTCCAGTGAAAAGTTTACTTCCAAAGGGGATGGCCATGATTAAATGAAATGACTTTGAAATCATTTGCGGATTTCACTGATCCATCAACAGCAGGTCTGTGTGGGTCATTGAGAAGGGGCAATAACACTCTGGTGTTGGGCCTGCGGAATGGCTGTCATCCAGTCTTGTTCTATTAATAGGAGTGTAGAGATGTTTGGCCTCCAGAGAGGTATCTTAGCTATGCTTTTTTTTTTTTTTTTTTTGAGATGGAGTTTTTCTCTTGTTGCCCAGGTTGGAGTGCAGTGGCTCGATCTTGGCTCACCGCAACCTCTGCCTCCTGGGTTCAAGTGATTCTCCTGCCTCAGCCTCCCGAGTAGCTGGGATTACAGTCATGCGCCACTACGTCCTGTTAATTTTTTGTATTTTTAGTAGGGACGGAGTTTCTCCATGTTGATCAGGCTGGTCTCGAACTCCTGACCTCAGGTGATCTCCGAAAGTGCTGGGATTACAGGTGTGAGCCATCACGCCTGGCCCTAGCTGTGCTTTTTAAAAAGACATTCACACTTTGGACTTTGGGCCTTCCCCTGCTGACAGAACCTCCTCCAGAAGATGAGGAGATAACATGTTTAGCTGCTGTGGTGAATGTGAAGGAGATCTGAATGTTCCCCCAGCCGATTCTGACATGCACCCTTCCCCCTCCACACACACACCATAGAGAGCCCCTGCTGTAGAGGGTTGTGCGTGTATGAGGGTGTTCTTGTACAAGGCAACAGGGGATGAAGCAGGAATGGAGGCCATCAGGCTATGGGAGAAAACTGGTATATGGTATGCTCATCTTTATAGTTACAGTACACATCCCTGCTGTTGATCCTTACCTTAACTCAAAATTCTGTGAATTGCAGGATTCACTCATACCTGTGGAGTGCGAAGAGCATGGGCTTGGAGTCAGGCAGACCCGGGGATGTGTTCTTGTTACTGGCTGTGGTACCTTGGATGCATTCTGTAGCCTCTTTCAGCCTCAGTTATCTAATTAATAAAATCAGGTTTCTAATACCAATTTATGGGGTTGTGAGGATTAAACCTGATAATCTAGTTAGGTGCCTTACCTCAGTGTCTCACACTGAGCCTGCCTTGGGGGATATTAGTGCCCTTCTCATCTCTCCCATGGTTTCCTATGTTATTTTATATTATATATACATATATGTGTGTTTGTTTGTTTGTTTTTAAGATGGAGTCTTACTCTGTTGCCCAGGATAGAGTGCAGTGGCACTATCTAGGCTCACTGCAACCTCTGCCTCCCGGTTCAAGCAATTCTTGTACCGCAGCCTCCCAAGTAGCTGGGATCACAGGCGTGCGCCACCACACCCAGCTAATTTTTGTATTTTTAGTAGAGATGGGATTTCACCATGTTGGCCAGGCTGGTCTTGAACTTCTGACCTCAAGTGATCCGCCCACCTCAGCCTCTCAAAGTGCTGGGATTACAGGCATGAATCACAGCTATTTGACAAACGCTCATGACTTAAATTCTGATCAGAAACCAAGAAAATGAACATAAGTAATAATGGTTCATCCCCAAACTCTGTAAATTACGGCACTAGGAGTTCTGTGAACTGGTGGCCTCACTCCAGGTACTCATAAACCTGCACACACTCTATATGCTATTATATTTTATTGGTGTCCACTAGCAATGAATAAATCTCTCAAAGGGGTCCAGATTATGGACCCCTTTGAGAGATTTATTCACTGATTGTTTTAAGATAGTAGTGTGACCGCAAAATGAACTTAAGACACATCTTGATAATATTCTAGCAATTTAACAAATTTGGCCTAAATTTCAAATGCTTCCAAAGTTTTCATGGAACAAAACTCTGGAGAGCTGAGGTAAGACAGACCACAACTCTAGAAATTTTCATTAATAAGCAAGGAAAATGGAGGGAAATGTGTTTGCTCTATTTCTGACATGACAGTATTTTCACATCTCACTTAATAGTCCCCCGTGCAAGATAGATGTGATTATTCCCATCCTATAGAGGACAGAATTCAGATTCAGGGCAGATAAGTTACTTATCCAAGGTCACAGAATAGGTGGGGAAGCTGGGTTTGAGCCTAGGACGCTTGTCTCTAATCCAGTAATTCACTTATCAGACCGTGTTGCCAATGGGTCCAATCAGCTAGAAAGGACGGGATAGGTGGGAAGGTCTACTCTGAGCTGGCCCAGCTTCCTACATATGGGAAAGAACACATGAGGTTGGAAGGAACATTACACAGTTTGGTGCTGAGCCAGGATTTAGGTTCAGCTGGGGGTATGCCCAAGAGATATGAGCATGTATATCATTCTTAAGTGAAAGGTAAGAGCCTAACTGTGGAATAAGCAATGTGATTGGACCCCAAAAAATTAAGAGAAACAGAACAAGGAACCAGATGGAAACTTAATCAGGTATTTTAGGAGCTAAGTAGGCAACGAAGGAGTAAGCAGAATAGGCCTTTCATGTGGTCCGTAGTGTGTTATAAGGTTGGCCTTGAAATTGCTTGAAATGCCTTGCTGGGCTAGACAGTTGTCTCTAAACCCAGAATGATCGTTAGTCTCACCACCTAACAGCATCTGTTAGGCAACTCATTCCTGTGTCCATTTGCTGCGGATGTGTAATAAGTACTTACTGTACTTGAAGCTCTGACGGTGTTTGCCCAGATCACTTGCACACATTCAGTGCTGTAGGCTTGCGGTTTGGGTGTCCAAGTTCGGGTGTGGTTTGGGTGTCTACAGACACAACTATGTAGAGAAGGTTCCGTTGTGGAGCTGTGGGCTGTCACAGTTGGAGGAGATCTGGGAGATGTTCTAGTTCCTTGCCTCCTAAAGTGTGGTCCATGGCCCAGCAGCATGGACATCACCTCATGGCTTGTTGGAAATGCAGACTCTCAGGCCCCACCCCAGGCCTACTGAATCGGATTCTGCAGTTCATCAAAATCCCCAGGTGATTGCAATACATGTTAGAATTTGAAAAGCACTCATCTGTTTGTAGCAAGCTTCTGCCTGATCCTTCACAGTAGCCTTTCCCCTCTGGGGCATCTGTCCACATCCAGCCTTCATAGAGTTTGGGCAAGGAAACTGGGCAGTTAATTATTTTCCAGCCTCTTGGCAGCTTTTTCTTAATAATCTCAGGCCTCAGCCTGTGCTAGGACATTGAGCTTTCCATGGTTTCATTTAAGCCTGTTTTTGTGATTACACCTAAATTCTGGAACCAAAGCTCCTGGACAAAATTGCATTGGAAAAATTAAAAAAGAATGGCACTGAACAGAAAAAAGCCATCCGTTTGAAGAGGGAAGGAAGAGTGGGAGAAACAGGGTGATGGACAGGCCAGTGGGTTCTGGTGAGCTCAGCAGGCAGCACTGAGGGTGGAGGACAACCGGTGACCCGATTCTCACACTCTGGGGTGGCTCTTCTCTCGTTGGTTGGTGGCTTCTCTGGATAAACAGTTGTCAGGTGTAATGTAGTGAGAGTTAAAAGTGCCTAAGAAATTTTCTTATTTATTTATTTCTGAAATAGAGTCTCACTCACTCTGTTGCCCAGGCTGGAGTGCAGTGGTGTGATCTCGGCTCACTGCACCTCCATCTCCCAGGTTCGAGCGACTCTTCTGTCTCAGCCTCCTGAGTAGCTGGGACTACAAGTGCCCACCATCATACTCAGCTAATTTTTGTATTTTTAGTAGAGATGGGGTTTCACCATATTGGCCAGGCTGGTCTTGAACTCCTGGCCTCAAGTGACTTGCCCATCTCGGCCTCCCAAAGTGCTGGGATTACAGGCGTGAGTCACTGCACCTGCCTGTATTAGTAGAAATTGGACACACCTGAGAGGTTTGTCACAAAAACACAAACTCTGGCCTCCTGGAGGTGGATGGGAAGCTTTGCAGCCAGTGTCCTGTGTGTCGGTGGGCAGGTCGTTTAACCTGGATAGAGCATCTTTTTAGGTTAGAAAGTGGTGGTGCCCGGCTGGGGAGGCGAATGGCATAGCTGCCTGGACAGCCGTTCCTTGACCCATCCTGGGGTCTTTGACCATGGGCTGGATGTGCCAGTCAGCGTGGAGAGAAGGGAAGTAAAAAGGCTGAGAGCCCTGTGTGAAGCCAGAATGCCCTGCTCTCCCGGGGGATCCTTAATGGAGGAAGAGCGCAGTGGCCCCGTGGACTTGCCCCACCTGCTGCATCTGTCTGCCCCTCTCAAAGTTAAAGCAGGCGGGGTGGCCAGGACGTGTGCCGGGAAGGGGAGCAGAGTGACACCTAACAGGGCATTCACAACCTGTGTCCTGGGCTCTCCTGTGACCTGCAGGCTCGGTTTTCCGGGACGAGTTTGATCTGGCCATTCTCCAGCTGCAGGAGAACAACCGCCTGGAGATCCTAAAGCGCAAATGGTGGGAAGGAGGGAAGTGCCCCAAGGAGGAAGATCACAGAGCTAAAGGTAAGGATGTTCAGCGCCATCCTCCTTCTGCCCTAGAGGACCAAAGTAGCTTGTTTCTCGTGTTCAAATTCCAGGTACACATAATGATTTCTAGGACCCATCAACAACAGCCTTGGAAGGAACCTAGGTATAAGCTGGGCTGGTCGGGGATCAGGTCTGTCCCAGTGTCTTGCGTATCGCAGGCACCTAGTGTCTACCTAGCTCACAAATCCTAGAGGCTCTGCCTCCATGATGATTCTTGAACCCAGCTGCCTCTGACCCCTACCACCATGGCTTCTACGCTGGCCCATGCCCCATCATCTCACACCTGTGCAATCACAATTGCCTGGTTTCAGTTTCCCATTCTCGTGTCTCTACAGTGTATTCTCCACTACTAGCTGGAGTTATCCTTTTTAAAATTGCAAATTCAATGGCAGCATTCCACTGCACAGACCTTCCAATGTTTTCCAATTTTACTGGGAATGAAATTCAGGGCCCTACGTCACCTGTTCCCGCTCAGCCTTGCTGTCTTCTCTCTGGTCCCCAAGTCTCCCATATGGCTCTTCCACCTCAAGTCCTGTGCACCTCTTCCCTCCTTTTGGCCTAGCCTCAAAGAGGTCTTCACTTCCACCCTACACATTTCTCTCTATCACCTTAACCCCACCTTATTTCTCTTCTCAGACCTCATCACTGCCTGATATTATATTTCTTATGTATTTATTTGTTTACTTTCCACTTCTTTTATGAGAATGTAAGTTTCATGAGTGCAGGGTTGATCATCACAGGGCTGCCCACAGGGCTGGACATGTGGAGATATATATATATATATTTGAGACAGAGTCTCACTCTGTTGCCCAGGTTGGAGTGCAATGGTCTGACCTCGGCTCACTGCAACCTCTGCCTTCCAGGTTCAAGCAATTCTCCTACCTCAACCTCCCAAGTAGCCGGGACCACAGGCACACACCACCACGCCCAGCTAATTTTTGTATTTTTAGTAGAGACGGGTTTTCACCATGTTGGCCAGGATGGTCTCGATCTCTTGACCTCGTGATCCGCCCGCCTCGGCCTCCCAAAGTGCTGGGATTACAGGTGTGAGCCGCCACGCCCGGCCTGTTATCAAATGAATGAGTGAATGTTACATTGGGCTGAATAGAAAGCAGTCACTGACTGAGATGTATGCCTAAGGGGTGTTGAAGGTCCTTGAGAGCCCAGGATTTTCTGTAGGGGAACACTTACCCTAGTTTACCCAGGATCGTATAGTCTTGTCTCCATCTGCGGTAGATCAGTTAATACCTATTAATTAATTCTAGATAGCTTTTATGCTCAAAGTGCCCTGGTTTAGACAATAAATCATATGGTTACATACCGTATCTCCTACTCCATCTACTGCAGCCTTGTTAAAATATGCAACAGATTTACCTGTACACGCTCTGCCCGGGGAAGACAGCTGAGGAATAGAATGAAGGATATCATGCGCTTGTCTTTTCTTCTCAGCATGAATGATTGTCCCTGAAGAGGCAGTAAATGAGTAACTATGTGATTCTCTGTCTATACATGGATCTCTATCTTGCAAGAAGAGGTCTCAGGAATATGGACACGTGGAGCAAGTATTTTTTATAATTTAAAGGAAATGCTGCCCTCAGGGGAACTGAGTGAGGCCACACACTTCTTGGCTCTTCATTCCCCAAAGGCCAGAGCTGACCATGGGGAAGGCACTGGACATGAGTGGACACAGGGCATGGGCAGACCTAATTTCAGTCCCATCTCCACCACCTGTGAGTCTGTGAGTTTCAGCACATTAGTTAATAACGCTGAGCCGTCATTCCTTTCTCTGTTCAATGAGTTCAGTAAGCAGCACACTGTAGGGCTTCTGGGAAGGGAGACTGAAAAAGCACAGAGCTTGGCTCATCCCCAGGTCCAGCGTACTGTAGCTGTTACTGACCTGTACCCTAAGACGTGCTGTGCTGCTCTCACAACTTCAGGGCAGTCTGATTCCATCAGTTATTTTCAAGGGTCAGCCAGCCATTCCATCAACAGGGATATGTTGAGTGACAGTGAGGTGGCCCAGCACATCACTTCATACTCATGGGAATAAGAAAGCACTACAGCACTAGAGCACTACAGGCTTACCAGCAAGCACTTTTTTTTTTCTGGATACAGAGTCTTACTCTGTATCCAGCCTGTACCCAGGCTCAAGTGCAGTGGTGCGATCTCGGCTCACTGCGACCTCCACTGCCCAGATTCAAGTGATTCTTCTGTCTCAGCCTCCCAAGTATCTGGGACTACAGGTGCATGCCACCAAGCCTGGCTAATTTTTGTATTTTTAGTAGAGATGGGGTTTCACCACGTTGGCCAGGCTGGTCTTGAACTCCTGACCTCACTTGATTCACCCACCTTGGCCTCCTACCACTCCCAGCCCCAGCAAGCATCTTAAAGTGATTTCTGGAAGCAAAATTAACTTACTGAAAGTGGTTAGCAAACAATTCTTGACACTTGCCAAATTATAGTTAAATACTGGGGTGAAGTGCGGAGATTACTTCTGCTTGTTCAGAGAAGAAGAATATTGGGGAGATGCAGAGAAAAGTGTCAAGGCACTTTTGTGAACTGGATAGAGTGAACTAGATTTTGAAGATGCCCAGGACCTGAATAGGTTGGCATCATGGGAAGAGGGCACTGCAGGCAGAGAAGCACCTTGAAGATGGATGTGTGGCAGAAGTCAGTGCAGTGGGCAGGACTGTGTGCAGGGGCTGTGGGTGGTCCATGTGGAACAGGGAAGAATTTGCATTTGGGGAGTTGGGTTGTGTAATGGGTTTGTACTAGGGAAGGTGTGGGTAGCAAAATGCTGCTACACCACTCTCTCCCCGCTAAAAAGACACATAGATTGGAAGCATGTGGCTGGACCTGGAATAGCTAAAATAAAACTGGATTATCATCAGTATATGTTATGTTGCTCTGTGATAACAATGAACTAAAGGATGGCGGGAAAGAGCGCCATCTCACCTCAATTTGGAGGGAAACAGTAGTGTTACTGTGCTCTGGAGTTTTTGTTTGTTTGTTTGTTTTGTTTTTTGTTTTTGTTTGTTTGTTTGTTTTGAGACCGAGTCTTGCTCTGTTGCTCAGGCTGGAGTGCAGTGGCTCAATCTCAGCTCACTGCAACTTCCGTCTCCTGAGTTCAAGTGATTCTCTTGCCTCAGCCTCCCGAGCAGCTGGGACTACAGGCACCCACCACCACGCCCAGCTAATGTTTTGTACTTTTAGTAGAGACCGGGTTTCACGATGTTAGCCAGGATGGTCTCAATCTCCTGACCTCGTGATCTGCCTGCCTCGGCCTTCCAAAGTACTGGGATTACAGGCGTGAGCCACAGCGCCCAGCTGTGCTCTGGAGCTTTCTAAAGTGGAGAGATGAACCTGGGGCCCAGAGCAGAAGGACCTTCTGCTTTTCGATCCTTCCTCCGATTGATAAGTGAAAGAGAAGAAATGCCCTGGTGTCTGTCTTCTAGAAATGCTTGATCTCCCTCGCCCCTCACCACAGTGGGTTGGGGCCTTCTGTGACTTTGAACAGATCACTCAACACACTTTGTTGCCATCTTGGTCTCTTCTGCTCAGTTGCTGCACGTTAGACCCAGACCCAGACCCAGTCTCATTTGCTTCTATGGTCCTAGCCTCCCCAACAGAGCCAGGCACGTAGTAGTTACTCAATGTTTGTGGGATGTGTGATGAAAACCGCTGCTAGCTGTGAGAAGCTACCAATCGTTGTGTTCTCCTGGGTCATGCTAACGTGACTCATGAAACTATGCTGGGAGTTACTTTCCCAAATAGCCCTGGCACCGGGAGCAGTCCACTCACAGTCAGTTGCTCCAGCCTCTGAACAGCTGACTGAAGGCCTGCAGTCGAGCAGAGGGGCAGGAGAAGAGGGAGGCTGAGGCCACACAGGAGTGGCCAAGGGCGTGCAGGGACCCCCAAAGGCTTCTGTCATTGACCCATCAGGTCCAGGCTGCAAGCTCTGGTCAGCTCCAAGTCTCTCTTCTCTCCTCCTCCTTACTAGTCCAGGATTTCTTGCTTTCCTTTCATTTTTAAACCTGATTCTATTTGGTCTCTTGAGGTTTGTTTCCCCTTTAGACTCACTACTGAGTTGATCGTGTATTTCCAGTTCCTCTTTTCCAGTTCCTTCCTGAACCCTAAATCCAGCCCCAGGACCTCCTGCTTTGTGTACTTAGTTGTGTGTGTTGATTTGCATCTCCTGCTCATGCTTGTGGAGTAGCAGAGGGGAGCCCCATTGGCAAGCTGTGGGAAGGGGACCCAGGATCTTGGTGTCTTGCAGTCTCCATGCACAGACCTCAAGTTCAACCGTGTCTCCCATTCCAGATCTCACCCAAAGTCCAGGGACCCTTTCTCTTGTTCATCCCTCCCTACCTACCTCTTTTTTTTTTTTTTTTTTTTTTTTTTTTTTTTTAACGGAGACACGCTATGTCAACCAGGCTGGAGTCCAGTGGCAGTATCTCGGCTCACTGCAACTTCTGCCTCCTAGGCTCAAGTGATTCTCCTGCCTCAGCCTCCTGAGTAGCTGGGACTATAGACACGCGCCACCATGCCCAGCTGATTTTTTGTATTTTTAGTAGAGACGGCGTTTCACCATGTTGACCAGGATGGTCTCGATCTCTTGACCTCGTGATCCACCCGCCTCAGCCTCCCAAAGTGCTGGGATTACAGGCCTACCTACCTCTTAAGCATGGAGCTCATTAAACGTTTACCCTCCTGCATACGTATTTGTTCTACTGACAGCCACTAGGTTGATTCTCTTCCCAGAGGCAGCTTTGATAGGATGCGAATGGACATTGGGTCAAATGGACTTCATTCCATAGATGTCCTTGTGATAGTAGACACTCTGAAACATCTTTGAGCCTCAGTTTCTTTCTCTGGAAAACAGAGGGAATAATAGCATGGCCACCTCCCAGGGCTGTTGTGGAGGTTGAATGAGATAAATCACATTAAGCACTCAACAAAGTGTCTGGCACAAAGTTTATGGAAACTAATTTTGTTCCAAAATCTAGAACTGAATGAGCAATTAAGGCACAATGAGAAGTCTGAATAGTATCACCAAGCTGCAAATGTGCCCATCCATCCATTCTCCCTAAGGCTGAAGGGCTCACCAAAAATCAACACTTAAGACATCTATTTTCTGTCTGTTGACATTTTTCCCCTATAGATAATAAGCAACTCAAGGACAGAGACTGTGTCTTATTCATTTTTGCATCCCGATGCCCAGAACATCACCTGCCATCGGTATTTAATGAAAGAATGAACAACAAATAAATAGGGAAATTAATAAGTGAATGAGCAAGCATCTCAAAGTCCTCCTCGCTTTGGAAGAAGACAAGTCTGGAAAGCCTCATCTCATGATTGTTTCCTCTCAAACGGGAGCCCCAGCACCCCAAGTGCTGGCATGGAAAGTATTCACGTAGCTCTCACTGCTGCCAACAAACAGCACTGTAAACTACTGTGCGAGACTCTGAAATTAGCAAAAGGAATATGGCCCAGCCTTGCCCTTAAGAGGCTTAGAAGCTAGAGAGAGGCACAAATAGTTGCTATAATGATTGCAGTGTAGGAGAGGCTTTTTTTTTTTTTTGGACAGAGTCTCTTGCTCTGTCACCAGGCTGGAGTCCAGTGGCAGTATCTCGGCTCACTGCAACTTCTGCCTCCTAGGCTCAAGTGATTCTCCTGCCTCAGCCTCCCAAGTAGCTGGGACAACAGGCACATGCTGGGACCAGGAGAGTTTCAATAGTGGTATAAAGAGAATGTCTGGAAGCCCAGACAAGGATGTGATGAATTCTGTGGAATGGTCAGGGAAGGCTTTAAGGGCACATGGCCTAGACCTGGAAGCATCCCGTAGGAGTCGCTGCTTTAGGACTGTTGTGTGGCACCGTGTTACGCTGAGAACTCGGTGTGAACAAGTAGGATGAGGTTGGACTTAACAGGGTGTTGAAAACCGGGTAGAGGTATTTGGACTGCAACCAATCTGTCTCACGCTTTTTCACAGGAGGAACCAAAAGCAGAGGAGACCACATGGGAGCTGTTGGGGATCTAGGACATTGTCTAAAGCAGCCTACTTGCTTGGAATTTCCTGAAAGTCTTCTGTTCTGTCCTAAAAATACATGTGAATTTTGCATCTTACTCTGTAATATAGGCATATTTAATGTAAGAATGTTTTTTGCCGCCCAAGCTCTAAGTAAAATCAGTGTCCCAGGAAGATGCCTCATCATCATGCCATAGCTTTGCCAGACTCCTTGGCACAGCACCAGTGCCCTGGACTGGGTTTGGGAGAGTTGGCATAACCATCAAAGGTTCTAGGGTGAGATGTGGCACAAGGAAAGCAGGTGTGGTGGGATGATTCTGAGCTCTTGTTACTGCCTCGGGAGAAGCCAAGGCAAATGATTGGCTTTAAGTTCCAAAATAAGTTCTTAAAGCTCACAGCAGAGATAATGTTCTTGGAAGGCAAGGGTTTTGACTTCTGGAGAAGTATTTTGGAATACAAAAGGTTAATTCCTAACGGGAACTGGGCAAAAAGTTGATGTTAGAAGTTAGAGTGTGAAAAAAAAATGAAATAGAAGAGGCAGGCCACCCAGTCTGCAAAACAGATAAAAGGATGTCATGGCCAGAACAGGAGCTTCTGAGCAGAAAAAGACATGTTAAAACATGGGGGTCCCTGCTCTCCTGGGAGCCAGAGACTGGCAGGTATCACTCTTAGAATTACCTGGGAATTCAAAGAGCTCTAAAGAGATTTTTACTTGCGCAGATGCTGTGGGTGGTACATGTGGGGCAGAGAAGAATTCACATCTGAGGGGTTTGGCTGTGTAATGGGTTTGTACTGTGGCATGACGCATATTTCTGGAGTTTGACCAACCTCAGAAATATGTGCCATGACTCAGTGAAGTGGGGGACATAAGAGGCGGCACATGGGGACCAAAGGCAGAGAGGGCCCAGTGAAAGGCCTGAGTTTTCCTTGGCTCCAAACAAAAATATTGGAAATCTAAGTGGACTACAGCATAAGATCAGACACCTATCCCCACCCCAATACTGTGACACAACCCAAACCTGAAATGCATCCCCGGAGGAAGAGGGAATGGAGAAGACACTGGATTTCGCTGAATTTAAACGTGAAATGACTGAAAAGTCTCTATGTTTTCGGCCATTCAGTGGAAATGGAAGTTGGAGGTGGGATAGAAATATAAAGTCATAATTTTGCTATTGTTGGCCTTGGAAACAGTTCCGCATCCACAATGGTTTAGATGATTCCACAGTTTTAGGAAGACTGCACTTTTGGTAGAGTTCAGGATAGGGGGAGAAGGGAGGCAGGAGGGAGATCAGGCTTCTAGGAAAGATGGAAAGAAGCGAACAGGATGCCTGTCTGCACTACGCATTGGGACCAAATGTTGCCTGGCATGAAGAAGAGAACTGAAAAGATGAAAGGGAAAATAAATAGTGGAAGTCATCCTGCCCAGGTCCCAAATGCATTCAAAGATTTCTGAGTGCTATCAGCCAGCCAGTGTTAACTTGTCTCTCTGCTGTCATCCTTTGGAACAAGAGGGTGAGCTGTATTAATGAAAGGCTATGTTTCAGAGTGGGGCTCTCTGGGAGATGTTATGCAAATCACTCTGAAAATAAGGACTTCAGCTATTGTCCCAGCCATAGCTGCTAGTGCCAGTTTAATGTGGTGGCCCTATTTCTGCCATGGCTGGAGCCCAAGCAAACATTACTCAGAGAGGCTAAGAGGCTTCTTGGCCACGCAAAACTGCACGTGACCTCTTCCAAGCCAAGTAAGAAGCACTAGCCTAAAATGCAAGGTGCCATTGCTTGATCTCTCTCTGGTAAATTAGCCATCAAACTTACTATGGTATATAATCCATTGTTCAGGGATTTGGAAAAACAGGACCAACATGACCCAAAAGATCTCTTCCTTTAAGTCTTTTTTTTTTGAGATGGAATCTTGCTGTGTTGCCCAGGCTGGAGCAACCTCCACCTCCCAGGTTCAAGCAATCCTCCTGCCTCAGCCTTCTGAGTAGTTGGGATTACAGGCAACTGCCACGACACCTGGCTAATTTTTGTACTTTTAGTAGAGATGGGATATCACCATGTTGGCCAGGCTGGTCTCGAACTCCTGACCTCAAGTGATCCACCCCCCCTCATCCTTCCAAAGGGCTAGGATTACAGGCTTGAGCCACCACGCCTGGCCTTCAAGTCTTTACGTGGCCACCAAGAATTGAGACCCAGGAATGTTTTTTTTCCTGTGTCTCAGGCTGAACAGAGGGCAGTAGTTTTCACCTGCTTTCCCACGCAGGTCCTGGGTGATCTTTTTTTTTTTTTAGAATTTGAATCGGTTGGCTTTCACGTGTGCCTAAAGGAAAGAGAGAAATATGGAACGGGGCAGAGAAGGATGGAGGTGAAAGGAACTATGAGCAGGTCTGGTTTTCAGAGACCTCTGAAACTGAGAGTGGCTGCAGTTTTAATTAGAATGTACCAGACGATGCGCAGTGCCTAACATAATCCGTTTCTACTTTGTTATCCTATTAAAATGCGAGAAATTTCAAAGAAAAGGAACTGGTGCTTACCCCACTTCTAATCCAATATTACAGCTCAAACATTACTGCCAAATTCCAGAGAAGAATCCTAACATTGGGATGAGGCCACCAATCCCGAGTCTTTTTGCCAGGCCTTGCTTGCCTCTGGTAAGAGCCACAACATTGTCCCTTCACTGCCCCTCCGCCTCTGACTCTCCCTGCCTGTAGCTGGGTGACCGTCCACCTCCCCTCACTAAAAAAATGAAATGGCAGATCCTGTGGAAAACTGGAGATTACAAAAAGGAACAGGCTCCATTCCAAGCTGTTTTCTTTTCTTCTGCCTTTTCTTTTCAAAAACACTTATTTATTTATTTTCTCACTTAGCTGCTATAAAAAGAAATATCGCTAGCCACTCACAGATGCCGGCATCCCAATTCAAGGAGATTGGATTACTGAAGTCTTTGCAGAACAATTGCTAGACAAAAAGGAGGTCGGTGAACTCCAAGGAAATTAAATACCTTTATCTTGAAAAACAGGAGCTCACAATCGGGCTTCAAAGGAACATAAATACACCACCAGGCTGTGAAAATCAGGGTTCCCTTTCAAGAATGGAAAAGAGGCCAGTGGCATTGACTCACAGAATCCTTGGAAAACAGGAAGTTTGCTGTCTGGCACGGTGGGAATGGAAGTGTGAGACATCTTAGCAAGAGTGGGGGTGAGTGATGGGGGTGGAGGGGGCCCCAGGGACGCTTTCCTCTCTCTTTCTTCTCATGGGGTCCAGCCTAGTTATCCTGGTTCTCTGGTTTCTCTGGAGAGAGCCGAGGCCGAAACCTAAATGTGGGAGTTTAGATAGTGTTTCAGAGAGATGCTGGGGAGGAAGCCTCTCTCTAATCATATTAGATCTATTGCTGGGAGAGGGAAACTCCAGAGGGGTTTCCAGAAACCACTATTAGAACAGAGGCAAATGGTGGCCCCGTGAGTCTGCAACAAAGCAGGTCAGAATTGTTAAGACTTCAATTGTTTTCTGGAAACCGGGCCAAGATTAAGTCAATAAATTATCAATTCAAACATGCGATGTCATGTTCTGAAGGACAGAAGGGAATTTTATAGGCTGAGTGTAGCTCATACATAGACCCCCCCCCCGCCCTCTGTCCCTCTAGTGGTTCCCAGGAATGCATTCAGTCATTAGGATGGCAGGTTGAGTTCTGTAATCACCCCTCTGCAACACGAGTGGATGCCGAGGTGGTGTGGAGTAGGCGGGAGGGGCCCTGCCTTCAGTTCAGATCCGGGCACTTCCGCTCGTCAGCTGTGGAACCTTGGGCAAGTAACCTGACCCCTCTGCACCTTGGTTTCTGTGTCAGGAAAATGGAGGCAAGAGTAGTGCCTATTTCACAGGGTAACTGTAAGGATTGAGTTAAAGCATTGAGCATGCTAACCTTGCTCATGGTAAACACTCATAAAGGTCAGCTTTATATTTATAGAGCATTAGCTTTGAAATCAGATTGATGTAGAATTCACATTGGTTATGAAAACGTGGACAACTTAAGTTCTCTGAATTTCTGTTTCTTTAACCATAAAGTGGGGACAATGGGCCTTCTCTATGGTGTTTTTAGTGATAATTGAATGAGATAGCAAATGAAATATGAGGCACTTGAACTCATATTTTGATGGATTATGAGCACACTCCCATAGCCCGTGTTTTGATAAATTGCAAAATTTATCAGATACCTCTCTCATCCCTCTTCTAGTCTGAGTCCCTTTTGCCTACTTTTCTCCCATTATTCTCTCCAGAATCTGCTAGGCCGAGTCACCTGACGCCTTGGTAAATGCAAGAAGAAATGGCATGCTTACCATTTCACAGTCCTCAGCAGTGCAACATGATGAATCACTTTGCATATTCTGAGAAGGTCATGTAGGTCAGTTTATATCTGGGCACATGACATTGCTATTTATAATAATAAGCCCCTGGAGCTCGGACTGTTTGATGTATTTGTATGGCTGTAGGTGAATATAGTTCTGAAAGAGAAAGTGCTTGAAAGCCATATCGGTCCAAGAATCCATGTTCTCGTCCAAGGCGCTTGATGAGCCAATGTGGCACAGAGCTTCAGCACCTAGCATAGTGCCCAGCTCATGGAAGTTCCTCAGTCAAGATCTGTTGACCAGCGTCAAAGAGCAGATACATTGTCTCTTGCTGGGATCTCGTGACACTTGTCAGTCCTCTCTCTGTACAAGTGGATTCTCTGCACCTGCCTCCATCGCTTTTGTGGCCTCTGCCTTTTTGTTTCCCAGCCTTCCCTCGCTTTTTGTTCAAAAGGAGCTTCCCCTCTGTATTTTAGTTGCAGATTTCCACAGTGCTTCGTGGAGATTTGTGAGGGTTTTCAGGGCTAAGACACAAGTGTACCTGAATCCAAGAAGTGGCTATTAGCCAGATGGAACCAAAGGAAGAGCAAGTTGGTGGGTGGAGATCCACATCTCTAAACAGGTGTTCTCTTCCAGGGTGCCATTCCTCTTTGTAGCTCTAGAGACAAAGAACATTATTCATTTGCATTTGTGAACTATCATTTTGTGGGCAAAGTATTCGTGGGCAATCTGCGTGTGACACCAAAGTTAGTATTTGGCCAACCAGGAGTTTGTGGGGAGAGCGTGACTCTATTTCAGTTAATGCAGCTGATTGCTGGGGCATAGCTGAGGCTTAGAGACTCAAGTGTCAGGAGAAAGTTCCAGTTTGTAAAGCCATCTGCCTGCACGGCTTACACGTGGTCCCATCTGAGGAAGGGAAGGAAAGAGATGACTAGGTGTCTTCCCAGTCCCTCTTGTCGATGCTGAGGCATCTGTGATTGCCACGTGGGCCTTGTAGGCTGGAGGGAGTTCATACCAAGGGCCCCTTCTGATGAATGTCGATGTGCTGTGGAAGGCATTTGACTTCCAGGAGAATGACTTATGACAGTGTTAAATGGAACTGCTGCGCTCTCCGAACTCTCCCTTCCCACTCCCCGCTCCATCTGTTTTTCAACTCTGACTCTGCCAGCAGTCTATTCTTGCTTCCTGTTTCCAATAACTTCCTCAAGGCACGAATGGTATACAAGCCTCACTTCTATGAGGAGGAGGCCACTCAGCCAGGAATCAGGAGGCTGGAGCTAACACCCATGATTAACATGCTGGCCCTGAAATGCGAGAAGCTGGGAAAGGAAGACTATGGGGTGTTTCAGTGACTCATGGTTTCTACCAGCTTCCTGTTAAACCTCGGCTCCCCCAAAGCTTTCCCTGATATAATCAAAATTATCCCAGTGCAGACCACATGCCTCTTGATAACTCTCCCAACACTCCCACCCAATGCAGGTGGTCCATGTTGTGAATTGCCCATGTCAATATTCAGTCCCCTTCAGCCACCACTCAGTACAATCGGGGCCATCTTCCTCTGTGACCAGACTGGAGCACTCAACCAGGGCTGTCAAGTTTTACCATTATTTCAAATAAAATTTAATTAGAAAGGAATACATATGGTTCTAGAGCTTTTGGTAATGCAGCCCTCTACATCTGGGATGTCCTTATTCTCTTTCTCTCTGCTCATTCTTTCCACAAACATTTACTGAGCTCCTATAATGGGCCAGGTACTACGATTATGAGGTTATAGGTTCTTCCCCTCAAGAAACTCACAGTCTAGTGGGAAATCCAGATAGATAAATTAGTGTATTATTTAATGCACTCTTAGGGTGATAAACAAGGTATTATTAGCAAAACACAAAAGTAGTATAACTAAAAGTCAGCTAAGAGTGGAGAAGGCAGCCTGGAGGAGGTGACCTCCGAGCTAAGTCTTGAAGGAAAGGTTGAGGTGAGCCAGGTATGTGTCTGGGGAGTAGGGGTAGGTCCCAGGCAGAGGAATTAGCAGGAACAAAGGTATGGAAGGTAAGAGCAACAATGTTGTGTACTGGGAACTATAAACAATTCTATCTTACATAAGGATGTGTCACAGTTAGATTTTGCATTTCAGAAATATCACTTAGGCAACGACACAGAGTGCAGAGTTGAGGAGGAAATAGCTACAGGCAGGGAAATAGTTTTAAAGGCTACTGCAATAGTCTAAACAAGAGATGGTGGGTGCCGGAACTAGGGAAGTGACAGGAGGAATAGAGAGACAGATAAGAAATTGAAAAATATTTAGGAGGCAAAATCAGCAGGACTTGGTAATAGCCAAGACATGGAGGCAGGAGACCAAAGGCAGGAAAATGAGAAGAAAATGTGCCCCAGGCCAATCAAAGGAGATTGAGAGATCAGAAGAGAGCAGTGAGCAGTGGCTTTATAAAAAGTCAAGATGGGGATGTGACTGAAAATGTCAAGTGCTAAGAAAGGTCATGCAAGACCAGGACAAGAAAATTTCCATTAGGTTAGAAACAAAATGTTCATTGGTGACCATGGCAAGGGTGGTCTTAGCGGTGCAAGACAAAATTGCATGAGATGAAGATTGAATAGCAAGAACAAAATTGTATTCAAAACAGAATTCTTTTCTCCTTTAGATCCCATAGACAGAGTTACTTGGAGCTTAAAAGCTTTTTGAGTGTCCAAATTATGTTTGAGGTCTGAAAAAAACTACTGGCTTCAGAATGCAAAAAGGAAACTGCAAAATTAAATTAAGACATGTTTAATTAAATATCTCCAAAATGTAACATTGTTTCAACTTCATTAATCTTTAAATTTAATATTCATAAAAACTTCATTACATGTAGAAATAATTTTTTGGTTAGATTTTTAATTTTGCAACATTCTTTTGTATGTATGTGCAATGATTGCTGAGAAATCACAGCCAATTGTAAGTTAACTGTTTATTGCCACTCAGTAATATCAGAAGCAAAAATTTTTAAATGCATTTAACATAAGATGTGGGTACATTTTGTTCCACTTGCTTTTATGTGAAATGGGTCCTCCAAATGTAGGTATTTTTAAGGGCTTTTAGGTCTTAAAATAGTTCTGATGTAGACAACTCTCAAAAAGCTTGGCCATGGAAGGAGAGAGAAGTGTTGATTAGACAGAATTGGAGAGAGTAAGGAGGATTTCTTTGTTTTTAAGGAGAGAGAAACATGAGTATGTGAACATACTGAAGGAGAGAACCAGTGGAGAGACTGGAGGAGGACCAGGGAGGTGACTGTTAGGGAGGCAGGGGCCACAGCTGGAACACAGGTAGCAGAAGAAGACCTAAAGGGAAAAGAAAACCCCCTCTCCAGAAACAAGAGGAATGTGAGACTCTCTGCAAGGAGGCTCTTGTCCTGTTTTCTTTTTTGTTTTTTGGTTTTTTGGTTTTTTTGAGATGGAGTCTCGCTTTGTTGTCCAGGCTGGAATGCAGTGGCATGATCTCTGCTCAAATGGCAGCCTCCACCTCCTGGGTTCAAGCGATTCTCCTATCTCAGCGTTCTAAGTAGCTGGGGTTACAGGTGTGAGCCACCACACCTGGCTAATTTTGGTATTTTTAATGGAGACAGAGTTTCACTATGTTGGCCAGGCTGGTCTCGAACTCCTGGCCTCAAGTGATCCTCCTGCCTTGGCCTCCCAAAGTGCTGGGATTACAGGTGTGAGCCACTGTGCCTGGCCCCTTTCCTGTTTTCTATCTCAAGCACAACTGTTGCAAAGTGATGGGGGCATCCTGTAAAATCTCAGCAGTCACTTGAGGACTCCAGTTACCTGAGCAGGTGGCCGTTCTTCATGTCACCACCGTCATTTCCCCATTCACTGGGGCTGTTCACGTGGCCACCTTCCACAGGGGCTGGCCCGCAAAGGTAATTCATCCATGTCGCACAGATACACATGCTAACACTCCAGTTCTCACTGCCCCTAAATCTGTGGGATGAGGTGTCTGCCTACAAACCCCAGCCAGCTCCCTGGTACATTCCTTTTAAGTGTCACTCTTTCATTCCCTCCTTCTTGTGGCTCTTAATGCTCCCAGAGTGAAAACCTTCCACTCAAATGGCCCAGGTTAGAGGGGCAGGTGTTAACATAAGATGTGAGTGCATTTTCTTCTACTTACTTTTTTTTTAAGTACTTTAAGCTCTGGGGTACATGGGCACATCCCTCAAGGTTGTTGCATAGGTATACACATGCCATGGTGGTTTGCTGTTTCCCTTCCCCACTCGCCTACATCAGACATTCTTCTACTTACTTTTATGTGAGATGGGGCCTCCAAATATAGGTGTTTTAAGGGCTTTATGCCCATGTAAGCACCTCCCTCCTAAAAGGTAGAACTGAGTTTTTAAATGATCCCCTATTTTTGATTATTCAAAATAGAGGATTCCCGCATTCATGCAAGTACTCAAGAGTTGACTGTGGACCTGCGGATCAGAGTGTGTAGTTCATTTGGTGTGTCCATCATGGGAGTCCTCAGAGTCATTCTGAGCAGATTTTCAGTTGTAGGCAGGGACTGCTACTGCACTGGGTTATTTTAAAAACAAAAATCAGACATCTACTTGGGGCTTTGTGAAAGGAGACCCTGGGCATTCTGAAATGGCAAGATAGGGCTATTTTTCCAGCTTTCCAAGGTACAAAAGGTAGCATCGATTTCTGCTCTGGCCCTGTGACTCATTTATAGTGCCGTGCGAAGCTGACTGCCCCTGTCGCTGACGAGGCTCCATGTTTTGTGAGGACACTACTGACTAGACATTCAAATGTGCAAGCTTTCCTGAAGAACACGGGACACAAGAGACCCTCCTGGACGAAAGATGTCTTTTGATTGCAGATTGTGACCTCAGGGTGTTATGCATTTATGATGCACCCCCTAAAGTTTGGTTTTCTCTAATGCCAAATAAAAGCATTTGATTACATAGCTGAACTCAATGTTTGACAAGATGGAAATGAAACAGCCATATCCTATAAGTATTTACTGACTGTATACTATATGCCAGGTATCATGCTATGCAGTGAGGACATGACCAGAAATGATGTCAGATTCCCAGGAACATGCAAACTTGCACAATGCTTCTAACATTACCAATTTGTAAACTAATTTTATGAATGGCTAGAAAAGAATCACCTGGGAAACTTCTGTAAAAATACAGATTCATGGGCCCCATGTCTAGTAGAGACACTGATTCGGGTGGGTCTGTGGTAAGGACTGGGAATCAATATTTTCAGCAAGCTTTCTAGGCGGTTCTGATGGCAGCTGGTTTGGGAACCACTTGTTTGGTGGGATAAAAAGTTTTACTTTCCAAATAAATATTTTAGTCACATGTTGACAAAGATAGGTAAATATAATTTTTTCTATTCCTGGTTTGAGCAAAACAGTTGCTTTTCTGTCACATAAATACAACATTAGGAAGATTGAGTAAAACTTTTATGCAACTGTTAGAATGTACAGGTATTTTGGTGTCATGTCTCTCTATAAGCTGTCAGAGTTTGCCTGAGCCCTCTTCTTAAATGGTCCTCACTTCCCAGCCCCAGACACCCTTTGGTAGGCTTCTTGCCAGGCTCCTTGATCGGTTGCAAGATCGCTCTCTTCCATTGTATTTCAATTATGCTGCATTTTTTTCCAGATGAATAATTAAATCTCTTTAAGGACTGGGTATCTACAAGTCAGGTAGACACATGATTGTCTACTTGAGTATCTACAGTACTCAAGTTCTTGTTTAAATGATTTTAGCATTTTTGATATAATGATTATGTGTTCCTGATCTTTTACAATATTTTTCATTTGCTATCACTTTCTTACAGGCCTGGGAATGGAGAATATTGGTGGAATCTTTGTGGTTCTTATTTGTGGCTTAATCGTGGCCATTTTTATGGCTATGTTGGAGTTTTTATGGACTCTCAGACACTCAGAAGCAACTGAGGTAAACTTTCAAAGGGGTATGATCCATAGTGTTGGCAGATGGGGTGAAGTTCACAGGTTCATACACATATCAAGTCATTTCAGATGCTTCCCACAGGAAGTGCAGTGAAATGAGAATCCCTGTGCTCAGCAGAGCGGATTTGGATCAGTGCTTCATTACTTAGTAATTGTGCAGCCACAGAAGGGGCACTTAACCTCTCCAGCCTTCAGAATTTTCTTTGAAACAGCCCAGCAAATAAACATGTGAAAAAGCTTTTATGAACAACAAAGCTTTCTAGAACTATCATTTAAGATGTAGTAGAGAAAAATAGGTGAGAGTACCAGGTTACTATGGAAAAGATGACTTCAGTCCTTTCATTTTGAATATGGTTTTGCCTTGCAGGGAAAGATCCTGAGAGATATACTGACTCATGTGAACCCAAGAATTTTATCTTCCTTCTCAGGGATTTTGAATAAGTTCAATTCAGAGACAGGTTAATATAAACTTTACCCAGACCGAACAGTTCGAGAAGAAGGAAGAAGACTTTACCCCACTCTTCTTCCAACCCACTCCAGGGAAGATATATAAATCCTCACATGTTAATTGCACGATTAGATTTTTTTAAAGTTACGTTAACTATCTCAGTCTCTCAACTCTGAATCTTCCTAAAACCTTCTTCCCTAATTGGCACTGGGGAAACACCTCACAGCAGGACAGACAGTGTCCCTAGACATCTATGGAGTCTGGCCTCACTTGGGACCTCACCACAACACTGCCTGCCAGTCCTGGTCCTCCTCTGTGCTCAGCCTCTTTCCTGTCTCCTTGTAGGACTTCCACGCTGTTATCCATTCCTCAAGTCCCTCTGCCTCTGCATGCATAGAGCTTCATTTTACTTCCCATCTCCCAAGAAATCAGGAGTGGCCAGCCCTGCATTAAAATCCCCACTAAACATCTCCCCACAGCTCAGCCACCCTGCAGCTGCAGCAGATACCCCAGTCCTCCCGCTCTCTCTTCCTTGATCCTGTCTTTCCTCAGCTACTCCAGGATTATCCTCTTTCTCCCCTGTGTTTTTTCTGCCTGCTTTCTACAATCCACGATTATGCATGTGTCTGCATATTTTAATATAATAGGAAGATTACTATTGCTCTTGCTCTATCCCTCTCCTCTTCCAAACCAAGGGGATCCAGCTGAGAGAATCTCAGTCTCTATCTCCTTACCCTCCATTTGGTCCGCAACCCAGGGCAGCCTGGCTTCTCCCCACCCATTCACTGAAAGGCCATGGCTTAAAGGTCTGACCTCTCCCAATGGACCAAACCAAAAAGAATCTATTGGGCCTTATTGGACGACATTGTGTCCCTTGATCATGGGGATACTTTCTTTCAGAATCTCTCCTCCCTTGCCTTGCATGGCACCCAGCACACTTGGTTCCCCTCGTGTTGCTCTCTCCAGCTTTACTGGGTTTCTCCTTTTGCCCATGCCTTAAAAGGTGATGGTCCTTACTTTTTCCCTAAGACTTAAATCAAGTGTTCCTTTCCTTGTGAATCCTTCATCATTCCTCCTGCTGTCTCCCCTGGACCAGCAATT
This sequence comes from Cebus imitator, assembly GCF_001604975.1. Taxonomy (NCBI): domain Eukaryota; kingdom Metazoa; phylum Chordata; class Mammalia; order Primates; family Cebidae; genus Cebus; species Cebus imitator. The sequence continues at coordinate 8,731,594 of NW_016107343.1, forward strand.
GGTAATCCTTCTCCTTCCCAACACCACTGTAACCTATGCACAGAGCGCTTGCACACCGCATTGCAATTCTTATGGTATCAGCCCCCTACTAGAGGTTGAGCTGCCTGAAGTAAAGACTGTCTTTTATCCCTGGGCTTGACACACAGTAGAGAATAGAGTATATACACAGGAGACAGTCAATAAATCTATGTTGTCAATTATTGTCACACGTAACAGATTAGGCAGGTGATACTGTTTTTGTTGTAGTTATTATTAGAAGCACAGAGAGGTTAAGTGACTTGTCTCTGCTATTTAGTTAACAATTGGGGGATGTGATGGGGGCCTATAATCCAAGTGGGAGACCTAACTTAGGCCACATTCCATTAGGTGACATCACCTTTCTGTAACTGCTTCACATTTCATTATTCTCCCCAAAGCTCACCCATGGTCTGGAAGTACATTGAAAAATTCAGTGAGGAGTTAGAGCACTCCCAATAGCTAAAATAAGAGTCAATGCTGTGTTAGCCATTTGGCTCTTTTATGGTAGAACAACCTTCCCATTGATAGAATTGGACGAAAGAACATGAAAGAACTGAAGACTTCTGCTCCCATATGGTCTAGGAAAGTGTCCTTTCAACTCAGAGTAGAGAACTCAATAGAGCATGTGTGGGCTTTGAGTTGATAGGTTGAGGTCCCAAGTTCAGGTTCAGCTATTGGTCGATTTTTGGCAAGATACATAACTTCTCTGGGCCTCCATTTCCATTTGTGAAATCAATGTAATAATAGTAATAGCAGTAATAATACAGGCCCATTGGCCAGGCACAGTGGCTCATGCCTGTAATCCTAGCACTTTGGGAGGCCAAGGCAGGTAAATCATAAGGTCAAGAGTTCAAGACCACCCTGGCCAACACAGTGAAACCCTGTCTCTACTAAAAACACAAAAATTAGCTGGGCGTGGTGGTGCGTGCCTGTAATCCGAGGTACTCGGGAGGCTGAGTGGGGAGAATCACCTAAACCTGGGAGGCAGAGGTTGCAGCGAGCCAAGATTGTGCCACTACACTCCAGCCTGGGCAACAGAGCAAAACTCAAAAAAAAAAAAAAAATGCAGGCCCATCCTGTATTTTTTTTTTTTTCTTTTCCCCCCCCCCCCCTTTTTTTTTTTTTTTGAGACAGGTTCTCACTCTGTTGCCCAGGCTGGAGTGCAGCAGCACAATCTTGGCTCACTGCAACCTCTGCCTCCCAGGTTTAGGTGATTCTCCCCACTCAGCCTCCTGAGTATCTGGGATTACAGGCATGCACCACCACACCCAGCTAATTTTTGTGTTTTTAGTAGAGACAGCGTTTCACTGTGTTGGTCAGGCTGGTCTCGAACTCCTGACCCCAAGTGATCCACCTACCTAGGCCTCTCAAAGTGCTGGGATTACAGGTGTGACCCACTGCACCCAGCCCCATCCTATATTCTTCATCCACAGTTCTGAAACCTAAAAAACCTCGAGAGTTCCAAGTTCCTTGTTAGTTTGATGTAAACACACTCAGTGGTGACTTTGCTTGACTGATGTTTGTGGTCACTGTCTCACCCGGTGTGAGTGTACATACATGTTGCTACAGAAATATTAGTGGGTTTGAATTCAAGTCTGCCCCAGACACATTGGTTGTGATACATACTATACTGTTGGTGCATTGTATTAGCCTCCTAAAGGATCCAAAATATTTTGAATTTTGAAACTCCGCTGGAGCCAAGCATTTCATATTAGGAGATGGTACACCTGTAGTAGTAGTCGTTGCTCTTGTTTTAGTTATGAGGATACATCCGTCTCCAGCTGTAACTGGTTGGCTAAAGGAAACGAGAATAGCCTAAGGAACATAATGTTCGCAGAGGCATGGTAGCCTTTTCAAACACTTGGGAGACTGACATATAGTGGAGGAATTGTTTATTTAGGAGGCTTCAAGGTCCAAATTTAACCGGAATCAATGAATGAAAATTTCAGGAATAGAAATTGTTAGCTGGGTAAAAGGAAGCAGCATTTAATGGAAATGTGCAAAAACAAAAAGTGAGATCATTGTCTTTGAAGGTGTTCAAAGTTTGGAGATGAGTTAGTGGGGCTCTTGAATATTATGGCATGGAGGCCGTTTGAACATTGCATGGGAGTGGAGTGAGGAGATGAACTGAAAGGCCTTTATCCTAAGATGACACGATTCTGTGACCTCTGCCCCTCTCATCCTCCATCCCAGCGGACTCGCAGGGGGCCCGCGGGGGCTGGTTGAGAGGCTGGGCGGTGACCTCGCTGTCTCCTCCAGGTGTCCGTCTGCCAGGAGATGGTGACCGAGCTGCGCAGCATCATCCTGTGTCAGGACAGTATCCACCCCCGCCGGAGGCGCGCCGGAGTCCCGCCGCCCCGGCCCCCCATCCCCGAGGAGCGCCGGCCCCGGGGCACGGCGACGCTCAGCAACGGGAAGCTGTGCGGGGCGGGGGAGCCCGACCAGCTCGCGCAGAGACTGGCGCAGGAGGCCGCCCTGGTGGCCCGCGGCTGCACGCACATCCGCGTGTGCCCGGAGTGCCGCCGCTTCCAGGGCCTGCGGGCACGGCCGTCGCCCGCCCGCAGCGAGGAGAGCCTGGAGTGGGAGAAGACCACCAACAGCAGCGAGCCGGAGTAGCCCCGGCGGCCGCAGGACGCGCGGAGGCCGGCGGGGCGGGAGGGGAGGGGCGGGGCGGGCGCCGCTGTCCGCCGCGAGCTCGGACTTGTACAGCGTAGACACCTCTCGGATTTCGGATCCAGTCACTTTTAAAAAAGATCAAAGAGCCTGACGCCCCAGCCAGAGACCGCGCCCGGTCAGGGAGCGGGGTCCACCCGGAGACGTTGCACCCAAGTGGCAAAGGACGGCTCTCCCTCGTGGGCACAAGGACCCATCTTCTCCCGGCGGGCCTTTCCCTCTCGCCAAAATAACGGAGTATAGGGTGGGGGGAGGTCCCTGGCTAGACCAGTCCAATGAATTGGTGGAATCATCAGTTGAATTTCCCCCTAGGAAGGGGCCAGTGTACCCTCCGTCTAGTTCTTACAGAAAAAAAAAAAATTAAACAGGGAAGTTTTTCTTTTTTGGATTTGTACATTTTTGTTAATGTTTTTTTGTTTTTTCTTTCCTCCTCTCTTTTTCTTCTTTGTCTTCTTCTCAGTTCTGTTCATTTGTTTTGTGGTTTTTGGAGGGGGAGGCTGGGTTAGGGAATGGAAGTCTAAATAATCCCTATTTCTTCTTTTTCCTGACTTTTGGGATATTGAGTCACCAGTGCATCCGATTTCAGGTGCTTAACTCTCCTTTCTGTGTGGTGATTGAGGGGCACAGAAGAAGGGGTCTTGGGGAGAATCAGATGGAGAGCCTCAAATAAAAGTCCACTGAAGTAAATTTTTAGATGCCAAAAAGCAGTTAACTCATCGTATATATACTCAGAGAGACCTTGAAACGCCTAGGATGTCAAGGGTTAATCTGTCTTTCCTTTCCTTTTCTCTTTCTGACTTTCACTATCATTAAGTTTGATCTGATCTTTTGTGAATGTAATTTCTGAAGACAGACAGGGGAGGAGAACAGAATGCACAAAGTATCCTGGGACTTCGTTTAAGGAGCGGAAGGAGTAGATAGAATTTTCCCATACCATGGCCTTGGCTTCCGTTGGAACGTGCCGTTCATAAAAGAGGAAGGACTGGGTCACCCCGCTGGTATGGTGCATACTTTGTCAACTGCATCTCTTTTCAATCAAACTCAGTGGCTGCCTATGAAGCCAGACCCACAAGACTACCATGGATTGGGTGGTTTCTCGCTACTTAGATGTGAGACCTGGGTGCAAGTAAGTGTGTGTGTGTGTGTGTGTGTGTGTGTGTGTGTATGTGTGTGTGTGTGTATTTATTAAATAGAAAGACCTTAAGTAATCAAGAATTTGCTAGGTTCCTGGGAGAGAGGGGGAGTCTCCTAGTCAATACACAGGCCTGGGAACCAGGAACTCTTGAGTCGTAACCTCAGCTTAGGGCAGTAGCCCCCACCTTGTATGACTTTAGGTAAAGCATTTAACTTCTCTTCCATCCACCAAATAGGAGTTACTGATGCTGGCCAGGTTATCAGGTGACTGCTAGTGACTGCTCTCCATGTGAGTGAGAAGTTTGCAGGGTCCAGAGCACACATCTGATGGGAGGGATGAGTCTTTCTGCAGCTGCTTGACCTTTGCTTGGCTTCACCATTCCGGAGTTTCACGCAGAGAGTTCTCATTTGCTGATGGAAAACAAATTCTATGCAATTTCTGATTGTAAACTTAGAAAATTCAGAGAGAGAGAAATAAACAGCCACTACCACCACCTCCACCTCCACCACCGCTGCCACCACCTTGAATGGAATTGTCCTCACTTTTGTCGCTGTTGCAAATGTACTAAAATAAAGACATCTTTGGAAGATGATGAGCTTAATTCATGTTTTTGCCATTTGGGTTGGTCAGCATCCTCTTCATGCCAGGACAATTAGTTAGGGCTGCCATCCTGGGGGCCAAATGGTACCCTGATTATTCCTGTGATGGATACCCATTTTGTCCTCACCTGACCTCGCCCATGAAATTGAATCCTTTTTCCTTTTTCTCTTTAACCATCAAATGACAACAAGCTGTGCAAGACACTTGTGTCTTTTTTTAAACCTTGCCTTGAGCCTCGTGGAGAAACGTGGATTTGGTGGAAAGGGCACCCGAAGGCTGGCTGACTACAGACCCCATTGGTGCCACTCTGCTCCAACGTGCAGATTCATCCCAGGCCTCTGACAACCTGGTTCCTACTGTCAGATCCCATTTGGGGCGGGAAGGGTGGTTTTTTTAAAAAAACTCGTTTTTATGAGCAGGCTATCTTGATCAATAGCAAACTTTTTTTAATGGATTAGTGAAATAAATGTCCCCATGCATCCTTTATAGTCTGTTTCTTTCTCTGTGTGGAGTAAAGATAAGATTGACAGCACTGGATGGTTTCTGTTAGCTGCTGAGAGCAGACCTGCACCTCGCTCAAGATGGTGGGCGAATTTGCAACCAGCTAGTACCCTTCCTTGGTTTGTCTCCGCTTTTTATCTGTTGGTTGTTGGCTTTCTTTTCCACTCTGTATTTTCTATCTGACTCTGTATACTGTATAAAGCAGTTTTTTCTTGTCTGTTTATCTTTCTTCAACTGGAATATTTACAATAAAACAGAAACAAACCCTGAAATGTTAGTGATGGATGAAAGCTATTTGGGTTTAGAAAGTATGGTTCAGTGTGTCTAATATCCAGGTACCAGACTTGAAAAGCAAATAAAAACATAAACCCACTTTGTGTCTTCCCCTCCACCTGCCCTCTCTCCCCCTCTCTCCACCTCCCTGTCTACTCAGGAACCCCCCACACTCCCCCCTGCTTCAGCTCTTTGTTCAGATCCCAGAAAAGTCTAGGTGGCTTCTTTCAATTTTTAATCGTGGGAGCCTGAGCCAATCCGCCCCCACCCCCCAAAATGGATACATATGTTAATGAAGTTCAGGATTCCTGGGGTTTTGTCTTCCCAAATGCACTTTCACAGAATAGTCATCTATTGATACCTGGGGTAACTCTAGTCAGATATCACCCCAGATTCCACTGGGAGCTTGAAGATTACATCAATTAAAATATAATACTTTGCTTTATTTCTTTTAATTGCTTTGCAGGGCCCCAACTGTCACAAGATCTGTACCTCAGAACCCAGGTAGGGTGTAAGCCGAGCATGGAAATGACCGAAAATCTTTTGGCTCCCCCTAATCCACTGCTCATATGAGAATATTCCTCCTGGGACCGTGCCAGCTGGCTCTCTTATTGGTTAGGTGAGACTGAAATATCATGATAACCAATCCACCTGGGCCACTCTGTGAAAGTTTCTTAGTTTTGGATTCCAAGGAGTTTAATTTTCTTTTGGAATCCAAGGGGGAACTTCCCTGTGATGTAAGAGTCAAATACATGAGGCCAGAAAAGGGCTGGGGCACTTCACAAACACCAGATTGGTGGTTTGAGGGAGGCTTGAGAGAGCCATTTGTGGCCCTCCCACCCAATGGAGTGTTCACAGCAAGGTAGAACAATCTGGACGTGATAAGGGAGATTTGAGTGCCTGACTAGTTGTCAGCTTTCTTGGGGTAATAACAAAGAGGCCTGTTTGGAAAATCCGGAGAAGGAATCCTTTCATAAAGATTTTGCTTAAAGCTAATGCTTCCTATGGGGCCTTCTCAAAGAGAAATTTAACCTTGAGTTGCCTTGCACCATGAGTAATTCCTTTGCCTTTCGGTGAATGGGGACTTTCTCCCCACAGGCAAGTCTCCACAGTGGCCAGACAGAGAGTGCCCTCAGGAACTGACAACCTGCCCATCCTAAGGTATGCCTCAAAGGCTGGGAATGGCATGCTCTCCTAAGACTTTTCCCACAGGGAAAAAGTTGTTACTGGGTGTGGCTTTCAAAGGGAAAAAAAAACAAAAACAAAAAAAACTCCACATTTTAGAGCCAAAGTGGTCAACAAGCTTGTTGTAATTTGAGGGCAACCAAGCAACAGAAATTCTGCCACTACTGTTAGAACATTATCATTGAAGTTTTATGAATTTCATACTAATTTCCAAATCTGGAGAATGAATGAAACAAAGACGTATGTTACCATTCAACAAATAGCAGAACTAATGCCAACATCAAGAAAGAAGTCTACAAAGGCAATGAAGTAAAAAATAAGCTCTCAGACCAGAAGTGGCAGAAAAGTTGAGGTCCCAAGAAGGGTCATAAAAAAATTGAGCATATACTATAGCCATAGGTTAACAAAGCATATACATATAAATATTTCACTTGCAAGGATTTACTGAAGCATGTTAGCACATTGTGACCGATGAGTGTAGCAGCTAAGGGCTTGATCCTATTTACAAGTTAGACTAGATACAGATGATGGATTACACATCGCTCCATCATCTATATCTAGGGCCAAACTTCCTCCTGTAGAAAATTAGCTGAAGATCCTGCCCAGTCTTCAGTATTCCTTGTGCCCAATTAAATGTTGTCTCTTGGCTGTCAGGGAACACTGGCAATTTTTCCATTGGCACTTTTCCATAGATCGCTGAGTAACCTGGAGAGGGTATTTGCCTAGCACCCAACACCACATTAGATTTTGCTGGAAATAAGACATAGAAGCAGCGATCTGTACTCTGCTTGAAGGACAAAACTAACTTTAACTTATAAGAAACTGAAAAAAAATCGCACAAAATATAACAATAAAAGTGCTTAGAGTGTGTGATTTGGAATATTAACCACGTAGAAATTCAGAGGAGCTCAAAATTCTAAGTAGTTAAAAGAGCAAAGAAAGGCTAAGCAGAGGAAGCAGGACTGTTTGTGTGTTTGGGTTGTTAATTAATTAATTTTTTGATGTCTGGGAAACAAGATCTTGCTCATTGCCCTTGGAGTGAAATATGGTTAATTCATGTTGATTAATTCAGCACCCCTCTGATAAAAGATCATTTGTTATAGCTGTTGTTTTCTCTTCACCCACAGCATCCCTTTTTGAGGAATTCTGGCTCTCAAATGATGCTTCTTCCTGTTTGCTGCCAACACTAGAGATTCTCGCCGCTGCCTCATCCCTTGGCTTCTTTAAGTTGTATTAGTGGAATTAGCTGCAGATGCAAACAGCCTAGACCTACAGAATACAGAAAGGCCAACTGAAACAAGCAATGCAACTGTCTAAGTGGATTGGGAGTTGTTTTTAGAAAAAAGATCAAAGAGTTTTAAAATTGAGGTGAAGGAGTAAGAATACAAGACGGAAGGTGTAGAGCCAGTGTAAAAATTAATACAGAACCAAATGTCCACATTTCTGATGTACGGGAACATTTAGAACTGCCTTCCTTTTCAGTCCATTTAACCATCCCGTTATTTTAGCACAAGGAGTCTACCTGGAAAGGTATTCTACTTGGATTGTTCTGATTAGCTTCTTAGTAGCTTTTCCATTAAAAATAATAAAATTTGACTTTCGTTTCCGTCGTCTGTAACCCTGTAGGCCAACTGGGCTACAAAAGCATTTTAAATCATTAAGATTGGTCAAATGTGAAGGTCAAAGGAGAGAAGTCACAAGCAGGTGGCCAGCACAGGCTGGCTCTACCGAGAGACCGTGTGCCCTCAAGCTCAAGCGGCAACAGGACTTTAAAACCCGCTTACAGAGGATCAGATGAGAAATAATTCAGTATAGAGATACTTAAAGTTATTTTTCTTTGTTAATTTTTCCCTCTTATATAAACCAAACTAGTGCGTATGTGTAGTAGTTTAGCACAGACCTACAGGTTCCTGCCAGTGTATGGGGTGTGTGTATATGGTGTATTGGTGTGTATATGGTGTGTGAGTGTGTGGTGTGTGTGTGAGAGTATGTAGCCATTTAGCACCGACCTGCAGGTTCCTGCCACTGTATGTGTGTGACATGTATATGAGTGTGGGGTGGCATATGTGTGTGTGGGGGGGGTTTGGGTGTGCATATGTGTGTGCAGTGTGTGAATGTGCAGTATGTGTGTGTATGTATGTCAGAGTGTGTGTGGTGTGTGTATGAGTGTGGTGTAGGGTGTGTGTGTGGTATGTGGGTGTATATGCGTGTGTGTGTGTCATGTGTAAGAGTGTGGGATGTGTATTTGTGTAACAGTTTAGATCAGACTTACAGGTTCCTGTCACTGTATGTGTGCTTGTGGGGTCGGGGGTGTGAAGCGTGTGTGGATGTATTTGTGTGGTGTGTGGGTATGTATATGTGTGTGACTGTGGTGTGGTGCATATGTGTAGCAGTTTAGCACAGACCTACATCTTCCTCTCAGTGTATGTGTGGGGTGCGTATGGTGTGTGTGTGTGCTGTATGTGTGTAGCAGCTTAGCAGAGACCTACACGTTCCTGTCAGTGTGGATGTAGTGTGTGTGCACAAGTGAGTGTGTCTAAGTGTGTAAGTGTGTAGTGTGTGTGTGAAAGAGTGTGTGGGGTGTGTAGCAGTTTAGCACAGACATTCTGGCTCCTGTCAGTGTGTGTGTGATGTGAGTGTGGTGTGGAGAATGAGTGTGTGTGAGTGTGGTATGTGTATTGTGTGGTGTGTGTGTGTGTGTAGCAGGTTCCTGTCCGTGATCCTAATGTCCCTTTCAAAAGAAGACTCTTCCCATTATCACTTCAGCCTTTCTCCGTGCTTCTAGGTAACACTGCTGGCTTTAATCTTCTGGCTTTTGGAGGCTTAGTTCTCACTGAATGGTCTTTGATGTAATTTATTTCTAAGCTGAACGCATATGTAGATGCGTGAGGTAAAAGGCGTTTTTTCCCATTCCCAGGTGAGTGATAAGATGCCTGAGCTGACTTCTTAAAACTTATTCCTGCTCTACCTCCATCAGTTGCAAAACAAAGTTCCTCTAGCATTAGTAAGTGATTAGAAAAAAAACGCCGTGCAGATAGTGTCATTGAACACAGCCAGAGAGAACAAGAGCAGTGCAGGCTGGCTTTCACTTACACTCCATTCTTATCAATAACCTCATCCATTTTAGGCAGAAAATAATTTTCAAAAAGTTCAGATAATGAAATTGTTAACATTTGAGAGGTTGGATTCGTCAATGGAGTAAAGAATTCAGAAACATTCTCACTTAGGTAGCCTATCTCTTGCTTCAAATAAAATGGTAAATTTGCTAAAGCTGCCACTATTTTCAGAGGATTCAAAGGTCTCCCTGATCAGGCCCCTGCTGATCTTTCAACCCTCTCCTGACACTTTTCACCTCCTTTCCACCCCACACAGCTGTCAAACTGTACCCCTCACCCCTAGATATTGATCCTCTGCATCCCACTTTCTGGGTGTTTGCTCTGGCAGTTCCCACCTCCTGGAATGCCCTTCCCATTTGTTCTCTACTGCCAAAGCCTACCGATATTTCAGATCCAGCTTGAATACCACCTCCCTTGTGAAGTCTTCAATGATCCCCATTTACTAAGGGAATAAGCAATAACTTCTCCCTCTCCTGAGCATTCTCAACCTTTTTTTTAATGACCCTTATCACCTACTACATTAAATTATATGTGATAAATATGCTGTCCCCCTTACTCCCACCTACCAGAGTAAGGTCTTTATAGAGAAAATCGTTTTTTCATCTTTTATGTTTCACAGTGTGTAGGATTCCTGGGCACATATTTGGTTCCCATGAATGAATGCATGAATGAATGAGGCAAATTCAACTGAGAGCAAATGCACATAAAAATGCAGCAGGTGTGAAACTGAGTGGCAGGGATATGCTAATACACCCTTGATTTAAAGCAACCATGCAAAGCACTACTTAATAATTTATACCAGACAAAAATACGACTTCATTTACTTTACTGGGCATGAACCTAGTGAGGAGAGAGTTGATAGTATATGTAGACTGGTTCAGAGTTGGTTCCAATTGGTAGATATGATGGCATGTTTTATTCCCACCACCTGCATGCCTTCTATACAGGTTAGAAGAATTCAGCCTCCCTACTCCCAAGCCAGCTTTGGAAAAAATCAGTCAGCCTTCTCCCTTCTATCTGCAGTATCCTCAAAAAGTGATCTGTGCTCCAAAATAAAATTACTAAAACTTGGTTACTGGGCTATCCATTTTCTTGTAAGTCCAGCAAGGTGGTGCTTGCTCAGAACAGATGCAGCCGTCTTTACCAAAATAATCAAAATCAATCTATGTTTCCTCCTTAGTTGCCAGGAAAACAGACACATTTCCCCTCAGTAGTTTGCTTTTAAAATGTGAAACATCATCATGGTTTGAAGGGCAACAAATTATAGCTCTAGCCTTTAGAGTGATTACCATATTGGGAAGTCTGGCCAGTTTCGACGAGCTTAGAAAAATGCTGCAATTTTTCTAAGTGTTAGTGTTTGGATCAAAAAAATAAAGAGAGACACTGAGGGAAGGAACAGCAGCATTTCTCCAGGCTCCTCTGCCTGCCAAAACATTTGTTTATTTAATCCTTGTGATAGCCCCATGAATTAAATGTTACTTTAAGGCGAGAAAATGAAGATTTCTGGAAGTGGAATTACATGCCCAAAGTGCCACCGTTAGTGAAAACGCTTCAAGATGAAGGGCAAAGATTAGAGCCCAGTTCTCTCCGTTTCCATTTCCAGGATATCTTTCATTGCATCATATCACTTGATCCCAGAGAGGATAAAACCCAGGCAAAGTTCCACATATGCTTGATTTTTAAGAGCTAGGATTCTTGCTTTTTGTTGTTGAAGCAGACAAATCACTTTGATTCTATAACCTTGTTCATCCTTAATATTTTACGTTAGATTTTCAAACAACCTGCTTCCATAAATGCTCTGAAATTATCAGTGATGGTAAATGTACAACTTAAGAGATGGCATTCGGCTGGCCACGGTGGCTCATGCCTGTAATCCCAGCACTTTGGGAGGCCAAGGCGGGCAGACTGCTTGAATCTAGGAGGTCAAGACCATCCTGGATAACATGGTGAAACCCTGTTTTTACAAAAAATACAAAAATTAGCCAGGCCTGGTGATGTACACCTGTAGTCCCAGCTACTCAAGACCAGCCTGGACAACATGGCGAAACCCTATCTCTACAAAAAATACAAAAATTAGCCAGGCCTGGTCCTGTGCCCCTGTGGTCCCAGCTACCTGAGGGGGCTGTGGTGGGAGGATTGCTTGAACCCAGGAGGCAGAGGTTGCAGTGAGCCGAGATCGTGTCACTGCACTTCAGCCTGGGTGACAGAGTAAGACCTTATCTCCAAAAACCAAACAAAAATGTTGGAATTTTACTAGAAGAAGAGTTTTTTATTAGGTTCTCTGACAACGTTTCTTATTATTAATAGCAATGAGGGTTTATGGTTTTAGTATAGCATACATCAACTAGCCAGGACATTTAGTTGACATAAGCTACCAGCTGCTCTGATTTTTCTTCCAGAGAAAGAAAGCAATGTTCAGTGAGAAGAGATAACAATCTAACTGAGGAAAACTGTACATGGGCCCTTGGAGATCTAGAAGTTTGCCACCTAGATTGGTAAACCAGAAGGACCCTCCCACAATCAGGTGTACCATTTCAGTTTATTTCCCTACTGTTAGGACCATACCCCAGCCATTGAGTCTACAAAGGTAATTATCCATTGAAATCCATAAGCCTCTATTAAATGCTATGTTTGAATTGGTGGGAAGGGAGAGAGCTTTGTGGGTATGGCTGAGAGGTATGAAGATGGATGAAGTCATATGGAAAAGGCAGTAGACTTTTTCTTCTCTGTAGCCGCTAGAACTAATGGTGCATATTGCTGAGATATAGAATAAAGGTCAATAAAAGAAAGACTCTTTAAACAAAGCAAATGAGCTCCTTATCACTGTAACTATGTGAGTTAATTGCCAGATAAGGTGCTCTGTTTTATATATGTTATTTTAATATCCATAGCAGGTAGATATTATTTCCCTTATAGAAAAGAAAACTAGGTTACTTGGTCAGCATCAATGTAGAAGTCAGTGGTGGAATTGGGGTTTGAACACAGCCACCTGGCTCAAAAGTCTCTTTTTTAGTAAAAGTCCTTTTCAAGCCACCCTGGAGGTCTTATGATTATAAGCCCATGGGCCTGCCTTCAGACTACCATTTAAAAGAGGAGACAAAAGTACCAATACGTGCCATGTAAGAGAGGAGACAAACTATAGTGCAAGGAGGAAATAATATGTAAAACAAAAACATTGTCTCATTGAAGAGACTGGGAACGCAATTAGAAAATAACAGAAGGACGGTGGCTCACGCCTGTAATCCCGGCACTTTGGGAGGCCGAGGCGGGTGGATCACGAGGTCAAGAGATCGAGACCATCCTGGTCAACATGGTGAAACCCCATCTCTACTAAAACTACAAAAAATTAGCTGGGCATGGTGGCGCGTACCTGTAGTCCCAGCTACTCGGGAGGCTGAGGCAGGAGAATTGCCTGAACCCAGGAGGCGGAGGTTGCGGTGAGCCGAGATCATGCCATTGCACTCCAGCCTGGGTAACGAGCAAAACTCCATCTCAAAAAAAAAAAAAGAAAATAATAGAAGGAGAGATCCAAGATGACTGATCACTAGCAGCTCGGGATTGTAGCTCCCAGTGAAAGCGCAGAGAACGAGAGGACGCCACACTTTCAGATCAATTTTTGTTGCTCACGCACCAGGAGATTCCCAGCGGAGGAGCCCCACAAGCCGCCAACGCGACTCTTGAGGCCGGTGAGGCAGTTTTGCCGCTGCCTTGGTGCAGCGGTTCTTGGTGCAGAGTCAGAAAAGCACCGTCAATCTTAACGCCGCTGTTTTGGCTGGCGCAGTGGATTGCTCAGATTTTAGCGCAGGGAATCAACAAGTTGGACGTTCCATTCAGAAACCCAACTATAAAGACGGTAATTATAAAGACCACAGATGGATAAATCTATAACGAAGGGAAGAAACCAGCCTAAAAAGGCTGAGAATACCCAAAATCAGAACGCCTCTCCCTCTACAGGGGATCACAGTTCCTCATCAGCAATGGAACAAGGCCTGATGGAGAAAGACTGTGTTCCATTAGCAGAAGCAGGCTTTAAAAGGTGGATGATAAGAAACTTCTGTGAATTAAAAGAACTTGTTCTAACCCAATGCAAAGAAACTAAGAACCTTGAAAAAAGGTTTGACGAAATGTTAACAAGAACACACAATTTAGAGAGGAATATAAGTGAATTAATGGAGCTGAAAAACACAACACGAGAACTTCGCGAACTATGCACAAGTTTTAACAGCCGAATCGATCAAGCAGAAGGAAAGATATCAGAGGTCGAAGACCAACTTAATGAAATAAAACAAAAGACAAGATTAGAGAAAAAAGGATAAAAAAGAACGAGCAAAGTCTCCAAGAAATATGGGACTATGTGAAAAGACCTAATCTACGTTTGATAGGTGTACCTGAATGTGACGAAGAGAATCAATCCAAGCTGGAAAATACGCTTCAGAATATTATTCAGGAAAACTTTCCCAACCTAGGAAGGCAGGACAATATTCAACTCCAGGTAATACAGAGAACACCACAAAGATATTCCTCAAGAAGACCAACCTCAAGGTACATAATCGCCAGATTGACCAGGGTTGAAATGAAGGAGAAAATACTGAGGGCAGCCAGAGAGAAAGGTCAGGTTACCCATAAAGGGAAGCCTATCAGACTCACAGCAGATCTCTCAGCAAAAACCCTACAAGCCAGAAGAGAGTGGGGGCCAATATTCAACATCCTTAAAGAAAAGAACTTTCAACCCAGAATTTTACATCCAGCCAAACTAAGCTTCGTAAGTGAAGGAAAAATAAAATCTTTTGTGAACAAGCAAGCACTCAGAGATTTCATCACCACCAGGCCTGCTTTACAAGAGCTCCTGAAAGAACCACTACAAATAGAAAGGAACAAACAGTATCAGCCTTTCTAAAAACCAAAAAATAAAGAACATCAACATAATTAAGAACTTGTATCAATTAATGGGCCAAACAGCCAGCTAACATTAAATGGCAATATCAAACTCACATATATTGTTATTAATTCTAAATTTAAATCGACTAAATCCCCCAATCCAAAGGCAAAAAAAGCCAAGACCCATTGGTATGCTACATCCAGATCCATCTCACATGCAAGGATACACAAAGACTCAAAACAAAGGGATGGAGAAAAATTTACCAACCAAATGGAGAGCAAAAATAAATAAATAGAAAGCAGGAGTTGCAATTTTTGCTGATAAAACAGACTTTAAAGCAACAAAGATCAAAGGAAGCAAAGAAGGATATTACATAAAGATAAAAGGATCAATGCAACAAGAAGAGCTAAAGATCCTAAATATATACACACCCAATACAGGAATACCTAGATATATAAGACTTATAAAGAGTCTTGGACTCCCACACAATAATAGTGGGAGACTTCAACATCAATATTAGACAGATCAATGAGACAGAAAGTTAACATCGATATCCAGGACTTGAACTCAGATCCGGAACAAGTAGACTTAATTAACATTTATAGAACTCTCCACTTTAAATACACAAAATATACACTCTTATCAGTACCACATCACACCTATTCATAGGTTTAAATGAAATATTGGTTGGCTGCTTGTTAGTTATTTTCTTCCCTCATTTTTTTTTATGTCTCTGTTATTAAACACAATTACAGGCATACCCATTTTTAGACTGCATTCTAGCCCAGGCAATAAAGCAACACCCCTGTTCTCTCTCCCTCTTCCTCTTCCTCTTTCTTCCTCTCCTTCATTCTTTTTTTTCTTTTTCTTTTTTTTTTTTATTCTTTCTCTTTCTTTCTTTCTCTCTTTCTTCCTCTAAAACAAAAAAAGAGGCTGAGGCAGGAGAATAGCTGAACCCAGGAGGTGGAGCTTGCAGTGAGCTGAGATCGCACCGGTGCACTCCAGCCTGGGCGACAGAGTGAGACTCCGTCTCGAAAAAAACCCAAAAAGTTAAAAAGTAAAAAAAAAAAAGAACAAGAAAATAATAGAAGAGATTTCTTTAATAATGAAAGATATGACTACAAGAGGCATAATAGCAAATTAATCAACTAACAAACTTGATATTCAACAAGTATTTATTATTTAGTCCAAAAAATGTTCCTTCAACACCTACTATGTACACATTTCTGTCCTAGGCCCTGAAAGATATAGAAAACAAGGCCCAATGGAAGGAAGTCACTTTGTGGATGACTCATTTAGCCTTGAATCTTAATTTGCTTTTTAAACATTTTTGTTATATATTGTATTGATACTCAATTTATACTTTGAGTTTTATTTTTTCCACTAAATAAAGTAATACTCATACATTATAGAAAATTTTGAAAATCCAGAAAATGGAAGAAAGAAACAAAACACCCCAAATGTAGTACCTAAAAACACTATTAACATTTTTTCTTCTATTCATTTTTATGTGTTTTCGAGTCGTTGTGTTCTTACTGTAGGTTACTACATTATTGTCTTTCCATGAACATCAAGCTTATCCAACAAGATTGTGAGCTACTGGAAGGTGGAGATTAGGGAGCACCCTTCTCTGGAGCCCCTGGAGCACGGAGACACAAACCTTGCACAATGCTCTCAGTACAGAAGGTGCTGGAATAATGAATGGATTGATCACTCACTCATTTATCAGTTAATAAACGAGGACACACAAAACATATAAAAACAAATTTCTTGCCCTTGAGGCATTTTTTTTTTTGAACTATCCAATAAGCCCCCAACAGAAATAGGTTCGTCGATCTCAAGCCAGTTCCCATTCTTCTACCCGGTGCCAAGTCGTCTCCCCATTGACTGTCTCAGAGGACCCACTGTATTCTACACAAGCAAAAGAAACCGGAGCGCCTCTCTCTTCACAAGGGGAATTACCCAGCTAGGGTTTCTTCCCAGCTCTGGGACAAGGAGGGAATTCTAAGCTACACAGCCATGCTGCGGATATCTTTCTCCAGTGGGTAAACTTACTAGAAAAGGGTTTTAAAATTTTTATAGTTCTCTCTCTCTTTTAAGTTTAAGTCTGCTCAGGTGGAAGTGCTGAAACAGTACTCTCTACCGCTTAGTTATCTGATAATTGCGGTCTCAGGGTCCCCATTATACAACTTGTGTTGAAGCGTATTGGAGCTGGGTAACTTGCCTTGGCTCTGCTGGGCAGCAAGAGAACAACACACTGGGGACCTGGGGGCTTCTCAGATGGCCTGCATTCAATTAATAGTTCACAGCTAATCAATAGGGGCATAGCAATCAGGTGGATGTAAGCAGGGCTGGAGTGGAAGGATTTTTCAAGTAATCCTATTGGAGAATTACCCTGAGCATAAAGAAATGTGTAGTATCAAGCTGCACGTGGCACGCTCCAGCTAAGGTAGTGGCAGCCTGTCTGATGGGATGTCCGTGCTTTTAACAGCTCTTTTAATTCCAAATGAAATGAAAATTCCTTTCTTAATAATCATTAGGGCTCCAATTTTATTTCTCATTATTAAACCATGAAGTTGGCCAAAACATTTAAATTAAGCAAAATGAGGAGATTTATGAGCAAATTGGACGCTAGGTGAAAATTCAAGCCTAATCGCTAAAGATTAAGAAAGGTACAATAACCACCTCATTGGAAAAAAAAAAAAAAGAGCACATCTCAGAGTAAACAGGAAGAAATGTTCTTTCTTATTTTCCCCAAAGAACCAGCTCTTTAAAATTGAGTTTTTAGATGATAATTTTATGCTTGGTAATACCCACATGATTTGAGAAATGTTGGAATAAGACTTAAATGGTATTTTAGTCTCCGTGTAGAACTAGAGAAGTATGTCAGATTGATAGCCCTCAGCAGCCAACAGCCTCCCATGGAGAAAGAACACTGTGCTAAGAGCAGCATGAATTATTTCAGGTCCCTTTGCCCTAAAGACAGAACCCTGCTAGGTGGCCGGTGTGCAGGTCAGAGATTAAACTTGTTTGATCTTCAGCTCCTCCATTGAAACTGTCATGCCAGAAGGAAGGCGGATGTTTCCAGTTAGTTGGAGCGTCCATGGGTAAGGGATGTGGCTGAGGCCCCATTCGAATTCCTTATCAGCGGCTGCCTTCTTCCAGGAGCTGAACGCTGTTGCAGGGGCAAATTTGAAATGGTAACTGAGAGATGAAAGGTTCCATAGTCAGCCACCCAAGCCAGCAGCCTTTGGAGGCATTTTAATTTAAGACGAAAGAATGTCAAGGAGATCCATAATCCCATCTATACGTCCTAATCTCTTTCAGTAGTGAGGAGAGGCAGTTGCCTTATTGCAAGTGAGGACATCAATGGTCCCTGGGGAGTCTCAGTGAAAAATCCATTCACTTCGAATTGAATACCATGGCTTGCCCTGAAGGTGGATGTAAAGGCATGCACTGGAAGTTAGTTTTAGTTGCTGCAAGATTCTGCTGTCCTCGAATACACAATTCTCCTATACATCTACTGTGGTACTTGAAATGGCCATATCAATAGAGTGATTTCTTTCCGTTAAGGAGGTCTAATACTGAGTTAATCATTATCAGTCATTTGTTACCCAAGAGCAGAGGCAAGGTCAGGCATGCAACGAGGAAGAGGTCAACTCTTACGGAGGGTCGCACAAGACCTGGTGCCAGGAGACCCACACCAAAGATCCTGGGGTCTGGTGGTATGGAGGCACCAGCTACTGAGGAAACCTGGTCCCAAGACACAGGGGTGAGGTAGGGAGGTGGAGAAGCAAACGAATGTTTCTTTCATGTCTATTTTGTTCCAGGCAGAAACTAGGCACTTTTGTATGTTATTATATTTAATCATCAAGATTAACTCTTTAAGAAGTCTTGTTACCCTCATTTTAGAGCTGAAGAGTTGGAGGCTCAGGAAGTGTAAGTACTTTGTCCAAGCTCACAAACTTGTCCCAGCATGGATCTGAGCTCAAGCTTGCCAGGCTTCAAAGATCCTGGTCTTTCTGGGACAACATGCCAGCTCCCTGGTGATAAAAGAATAAGAAGCTCATTTCACAGCTGAGTCAGCCAAGATTCATCTTGCCACAGGGGCCTCTGTGGGAATTTCTAAGAACCCCCATGGTCTCCCTTAATAAAATCTCCCAAGATTGCAATGTAGGTGGAATCTCTCCATGAGAATGGGAGGCTGGACATGGTAACCAGATTTCTATCCCCTCAAGACTCATCTTCCCCTTGGAGTCTTGTCACAAATCACTGTTGCCATCTTTGTTTTGGGGCTGCTTTTGCTCTTGCACAAATGATACTCAAGTTGACCTAGAAATTTTCCTTAATTCCCTGTAGCACAGCTGCAACAAGGCGGAAATGGTAAAGTAAGGCTAAACAACAAGGCCAAGAGATAACAAAGGAAAGTAAACACAGATTAAAACGTAGCTAATTAATTGGGCTCAAGAGTTGTGACTGCTCTTCAGAGCATGGTCCATCCTCAGAGGGTCCCTGTGCAGGCTCCTTCCTGTCTAGCTTCCAGCCTCCTTCTGCGGCAGACGCCAAAGTCCCCATCCCATCCTACCTCAAGCAACTTGGAACATCTTAAAGCATGTTTATGTTCCTGCAACTTCAGGCCACTGTCTAAAGCTAGCCTTAAAATTTCTAAGCAAATGCTTTCCCCATACAAACAAGCACCAATTTGGAATTATTTATTTTGGAGTAGCACCAAATTAATAACTAAATCTGAATGGGAAAACGTATGTAGCATAGGAAAAGAGGAAGAACTTTTTATGACTTGTCAAAATATGAATACCAGTAACTCTTTTTTTATTTTATTTTTAAAATTTATTTTAGAGACAGTATCTCTTTCTGTCACCCAGGCTGGAGTGTAGTGGTGACGTCATAGCTCATTGTAGCCTTGATTTCCTGGGCTCAAACCACCCTTCCGCCTCAGTCTTTGAAAGGGTTAGGATTACAGGCATGAGCTACCATGCCTGGCCTCATTTTTGTTTTAAATATAAGTACTCATTAGCTGGGTGTGGTGTTATGACTGTAGTACCAGCTACTTGGGAGGCTGAGGCAGGAGGATTGCCTAAGCCCAAGAGTTTGAGACTACACTGAGCCACACTTGCACCACTGCACTCTAGCTGGGGTGACAGAGTGAGGCCCTGTCTCAAAAAAAGCAAACAAAAAAAGTGCTCAAAGCACTGGCAGTCATTTATTTCTTTTATCATAGTCATTGGGACCTAATTGAATACATTTTTTTCACGAGCTGTCCACTTCCTTTAGAACAAGACTATGTTCTCACAAAGCTACCAAGTCAGCTTTTGTCCAGGACTTGAAGACCTTCAAAACAAAAATGAAATAATATGTTGCATCCATCAGGTAGGCAAAATAAATAAACAAAACTCTGAGTATCAAAGCTGGTAAGGAGGAGGGATATAGGAAACTTTCATGTATGTACTTCTGGTCGGTGGTAAACTGGAGAACAATTTGGTAATATCTAGTAAAGGCAAAGTGAGGAGCATTCTATGAACCATCAATTCCATATCTTAGAATCATCAATTCCATATACTCTATAAAAAATTCTCAGAAATGTTCACAAGTAGACATTGACAAAAAATATTCACTGCAATGGTTGGTAACAGCAAAACAGACAGAACTAAAACATCTGGAAATAATTTAAAAAGTGTACCCAGTAAAAGATGGATTTTTAAAACTAGTATTTAATCAATACAATGCAGCAATTCACAGTAGTAAAAGTGAATGGACCAGCTCTACATATTTCCATATGGATAAGTCTTTATAATGTAAGATTGCGTGAAAACTCTTGTAGCGCAGGTGAACTAAGCTGTTGCTCACATTCAATCACTGACCAGGAAGAACACTTGTTCAACCATCCTTTCAAAGCAGTGTTTTTAATCATATGGGCATGGCCTTAGTTAGGCATTTTAGGAGTCTGAACTATTGATTTTATGCCAGCAAAGAGGCTTTTCCTTAAGGGTCTAATGATTTAAGTGCACCTGTAATATGTGAAGGGACCCACTTGTACTACCAATGATGGACTACAACAGATACGAGCAGGAAAACAAACCAAAAAGCATCTGCCTGTCACAAGTGCATAAAAGGAGTAGTAACCAAGTTAAAGGAATGCAGATAAGCAGTTTTTAATGAGTATGTGTTAGTCAAAAGAAATCTGGAAGAGACTCTTCAAGAACTCAGATTGCACTGTTGCTACCAACACAGTAAAAGGATTGAGAAGTGTTTGTGTTTTTCTTTACTAGAGTATTAAATCTCTCAAAAGATCAACAATCTGATTTTTTACCCAAATGATTTTTAGTCCTATGTGGCGTTTGGAAGGAAGTCATCTAAAATTTAAAGTGCTTACAAGAAATCGGGGGGAAAACCTTCATAATTAAAGCGTAGAAGTGTACAGGCGGCATGGCACAATGGAAAATCAGAACTGAGTCAATTCTGCTTCTACCACTTATGAGCTAGTGGTGCTTGGACAATTCATTTAATGGTTCTCATCCTCAGCTTTTAAGAAAGTAAGCTAGAACCTCTTACCGTGTTGTTGGGAAGATTACAGAGTTAACACATGTGAAGTACATACGTACAGGGCTTGTTAATAAGAAGGGTCCAAGAAGTGGCTGAGATTATGATGATGATGAACATGAAGAGAGGAAGAAGAAGAAGAGGAAGAAGAGAAAGAAGAACAAGAAGAGGAGGAGGAGGAGGAGGAGGAGGAGGAGGAGGAAGGAGACTTTTCTTTTTCTCTCTCTTTTTTTTTTTTGAGACAAAGTTTTGCTCTTGTTGCCCAGGCTGGAGTGCAATGGTGCAACCTTGGCTCACTGAAGTCTCCACATCCTGGGTTCAGGCAATTCTTCTTTTCAGCCTCCCAATTAGCTGGGATTACAGGTACCTGCTACCACATCTGGCTGATTTTTTTGTATTTTTAGTAGAGATGGGGTTTCACTAGATTGGCCAGGCTGGTCTCGAACCCCTGACCTCAAGTGATCCACACATCTCAGTCTCCCAAAGGGCTGGGATTACAGGAGTGAGCCACCGTGCCTGTCCAGAAGAGTCCTTTTCTAGGCTGCTATCAGCTACATCCTCCTTAAAATATTTATGGCGCTGATGGGAAAGGAACACAAAAACTATGCAAATGGATCAAAAGTCTATAAAGCACTTAGTAGCAAAATGTAGTTTCTTGCACTTAGATGACAATTAGCCACTCTATTTTATTACCATAATTTTTTTTCTGGTTTTGATTTACTTTATTGTTTGCACATTATTGATCAGCAGAGAGCTGACTATGTGGACTACATTACACTGAACCCCTGAAGAATTATTTTTAGGGAAGTACCCTTTGGTAAGATGTTATTAGCTGAGATGGAGCCCAATGAAACTCACTAGCTCCATTGTAAAGACAGTTTTTGACAATGAGGTTCAGTGCATCGCATCTTACACTGTCCATTCCCAGGTCTCTGGGGAAAATGCCTATCTGATCTTAGAGCCCAAAATAGCTAAAAATATCGAGAGTAATTAGTTGTATCCTATAGATACTAAGAACTGACAAGGTTCTTTTCCTTTTTTGAATCAATATCTGGGGAGCTAAATTTGAGTGTCATCACTGTGTGCATTTTTAACCCTGCTCTGGAGTTCTCTGTGTTCCTATCCTTGTTTTTCTTCTCCTTTCACCCTGCTTTTAGCTAAAAAACACACAAATATATAGATACATATACCTACACTACAGCATAGTGCTCCATACTAACCTGTAAAAGAAATTATGCAAAGTATTGTCACTCTGGGTTGTCTGAGAATAGGTTAGTGCTGTGCAGATGAGTCAAAAGTTTTGTTTCTTCCATAAAACCTTCATATACGCATGTTTAAATGCAGCTCTTAAAAAGGCAGTTAAGTTGTTAGCTCTCATCTAGATCCTAAATAAGTGTTTTTCCCAATACATCATTTATAATATACTGTTGCACCTCAGGAATTGAGGTATTAAAGTGCTGTTTGAGGCATGCTGGGAAAACTCTGGAAAATAACTTGCAAAAATAAAAACAGTTCAAGAAAGCAATTTTATGTTCCATTTTCCTGGTGGGATACTCTCTGGGATGGGGCAACACTGTTTATATGTAAGCAAAAATCTACTCTGTATGCCGAAAGAAAGACAAAAGCAACTCCAGTGTGAGACACTAAGCAGGAGCACTCAGGAGATAATTTATGGGGTTGAGTCAAGGCCTTGCACTTTTTCAGTCATCATCATCTTTATGCATGAAGGACCCACCATTACACTTTTTGCCTTTCTTTTGCTCTCTGATGTGTCTGCTTTTATTTTTAAAATTACAGATAGTAAGCCTCGCCATGAGTTCAAGGGCACAGCTTAACTCACTCAAATTATGTCCCCTGTCCCTAAGAGGAGTGCACAGAATTCAGCATCATAGCCCCAAGTGAGGTGAGGGGACCTTGGCTCTGAACCACGTATGCTTCCCTCTCTTAGAAAAGGCACATTGACGCTCCCTGCCCCAGGGACTGTTTTGCTTCATAACTCTTGTTAATTCTGTCAGTTTGCTTTTTGCATTCTTTTTGGGCCAAATCCCTGTGAGGTGCTATGAAGTTGGATGTGACTGCATGAGGAAAGAATGTGAATTTTTAGCCTAGAAGAAAGGTGAGGTGAGGTCCTTTCTTTCACGCCTTCATTGTCCTCCGAATGCTGAATTGACGACTTTTTTTGCATAATTAATGAAGAAAAGGGGAGGACATAGTCTTGTGAAGAAGTCTGCAAAGACATTTCTCAGAAGCTTGTAGGAATAAGATTACCTGTCACAAAACAGGACACAGAAGTCCCCATTCTTTCCTGAAAAGGAAAGAGCACATGGCTTGTGCCTTATTCCTTTCAGGACACGTCACTCCAATGAGGGCCAGACAAAGTTTTGCTCTTGTTGTCCAGGCCGGAGTGCAATGGTGCCATCTCGGCTCACTGAAGCCTCCACATCCTGGGTTCAGGCAATTCTGCCCAGCTTCCCAAGTAGTGTTCCCTTCAGGACACATCATTCCAATAAGAGCCAGATATAGCCTAGTGGTTAACGCATTGCCTCTGGACTCGGGCTCCTGGATTCAAGTCCCAACTCACCACTTTACGTCATGTGCTTTCAACAGATTACAGCACTTTAACTTCACTAAGCCTAATTTTTTCAGCTATAAAATGGGAATGATAATATGAGTACTTATTTCATAGGGTGGTTATAAAAATTTGTTTTTTTAGCTAGGGTCCTACTCCATCTCCTAGGCTAGAGGCAGTGGCACGATATGATTCAAAGCTCACTGCACCTTTGAATTCCTGGACTCAAGGGATCCTCCCACCTCAGCCTCCCTCCCAAGTAACTGGGATTACAGGCATGCACCACCAAGCCTAGCTAATTCTTTTTATTTTTGTAAAGATGGGGTCTTGCTATGTGACTCAGGCTGGTCTTGCACTCTTGGCTTCAAGAGATCCTTCCACCTTGGTCTCCCAAAATGACATAAGCCATTACACCCAGTGGTTATAAGGATTATTAACATAATTTCTATAACACATTTAGGGCAGTACCCAGGCATATTAAGCACCAAAAGATGTCAGCCATCATTATTTATAGGGACACAATCACTTTAAGTGTGGTTGATCCACAAACTTTTCATTTTTATTTTTAAAAAACCCTTTTAATGAAAAAATTTTCTTCATGCTCCCACACAGTAGGGTCCCATAAACCTTTAGTATAAAGTAATTAAAAATATTATTTTTAAAGTTATAGGTACTGATCCATCTTTTTCAAAGTAGCGCCTACATATCTGAGAACTGTTGGTTATTCAGGGCTTGGTGCGCATGGGGATTTGCAGACCCCATGTGAAGAACTCTCCAGGACCCTCTGAGTCTGAGTCCACATCTAGAGAAACCTTGCCTCCCTGCAATTTCCATGTCTGGTGGAGCCAGTGGTCAGTGACATGGTAAAAGGTATCCACGACAAAGTGTTCTTAAGGTCAAACATGCTGCACAAAATATACTTACGCCATTATTTTCTTTTGCAGAACTTTGTGGAGCATTTATTTTATTTTATTTATTTATTTTGAGACAAAGTCTCACTCTGTCACCCAGGCTGGAGTGCAATGGCACGATCTTGGCTCACTGCAACCTCCACCTCCCAGGCTCAGGCAATTCTCCTGCCTCAGCCTCCTGAGTGGCTGGGATTACAGGTGTGTGCCACCACGCCCAGCTAATTTTTGTATTTTTAGTAGAGACGAGTTTTCACCATGTTGGTCAGGCTGGTCTCGAACTCCTGACCTCATGATCCACCCGCCTCAGCCTCCCAAAGTGCTGGGATTACAGGTGTGAGCCACTGCACCTGGCTGTGGAGCATTTATTTTATTTATTTATTTATTTATTTATTTATTTATTTATTTATTTATTTATTTTGAGACGGAGTTTCGCTCTTGTTACCCAGGCTGGAGTGCAATGGTGCGATCTCGGCTCACCACAACCTCCGCCTCCCGGGTTCAGGCAATTCTCCTGCCCCAGCCTCCTGAGTTGCTGGGATTACAGGCACACGCCACCATGCCCAGCTAATTTTTTGTATTTTTAGTAGAGACGGGGTTTCACCATGTTGACCAGGATGGTCTCGATCTCTTGGCCTCGTGATCCACCCGCCTTGGCCTCCCACAGTGCTGGGATTACAGGCTTGAGCCACCGTGCCCGGCCTGTGGAGCATTTATAATGCAAATTGTACAATGACTCTCCAACAGGGTGATATAGGATGGCTTTTCACAGACATTTTTGACAAGAACTGTGGTGTGTGTGCATGAATGCCTCTGTGTGTGTGTGTGTGTGTGTGTGTGTGTGTGTGTGTGTGGTAAAGCACCTGTAGCAACTTGGGAACAAGAAGGCTTGAAAACATACCTTTCTTGGACCTCCTTTTCCTACATGTCAGTAGCTTGTAAAGCTGCTCTGCTGCTTTAGTACTACTGTTTGCCAGCACTGCTGTTGGCCTCCATGCTACCCATTCCAGGTATTAGAGCTGCCCCTCTTCTTAGGATGCTATGGTCCTTTGAATGAGCTCCACAAAGTATTGCTTCAATTATTGTTTGTAATTCTGAGATTACAAACTCTCCTGTGAAGAAAGTTGTAGAAGATTCCCAAGGTGTGGCCTAGAGGGGTTTGATCCCTAACTTGTTGATATGAGTTGGCTGTGTCCCCTCCCAAATCTCATCTTGAGTTTTAGTTCCCATAATCCCCATGTGTCATGAGAGGGACCTGTTGGGAGGTAATTGAGTCATGTGGAAGGTTATCCCCATGCTGCTGTTCTCATGATAGTGAGTGAGTGCTCACAAGATCTGATGGTTTTATACAGAGTTTTTCCCCTTTTGTTTGGCATTTCTCCTTGGTGCTGCAATGTGAAGAAGGACGTGTTTCCTTCCCCTTCTGCCATGTTTGTAAGTTTCCTGAGGCCTCCCCAGCCATGCTGAACTGTGAGTCAATTAAACCTCTTTCCTTTATAAATTGCCCAGTCTTGGGTATGTTTATATTAGCAGCGTGAGAATAAACTAATACACCAGTATAAGCATTCCTCCCTGCACACCACAATATAATGACTCAAAAGGATCTGAGCACCTTGACTCTTATCGCCTCCCAGGTAAGTTCTCTACTTATCCCGGAAGCTGAGAAAACCTTTTCCCACTTATTTTTAGTGTGCTTTAATTTCAGTGTCTTCTTACCTTACTGGAAGCAAGAATGCCAACTTCTCATATAATCAGGCTCCCAGCAACCTGTTCCAGGGTTTCTCAAGTGGACAAACATATTAACCTTTTTCCTATCTGAGCTAGGTATCTGTAGAGATAAAGATAAGTATAGTTTAGAGGTAGAAAGCATTTGGTAGAGTCAAAAATGATTCCATTTTACTGGCTTCTTTAGTAATTGGTGTGGAAAGTGATACTGTTTACTAAAATAGGGAAGATTAGATTGGGAGGGAAGGAAAGGAGGGGACTGAGATTTCTCTCTGTGGCATGCTAAATTTGAGACACCTATGGGCTATCTAAGTGGAAGTATTTAATAGGCAGTTGGATATGCAAGTCTGGTGGCCAGAGATGTCCAGGCTAGTTATTTAGAATTTA
The DNA here is from genome assembly GCF_001604975.1 of Cebus imitator. Taxonomy (NCBI): domain Eukaryota; kingdom Metazoa; phylum Chordata; class Mammalia; order Primates; family Cebidae; genus Cebus; species Cebus imitator. The sequence goes on from NW_016107343.1 coordinate 8,758,121, forward strand.
TCAACATGAAGATGTTATTTAAATTCAGGATAATAGATACATGACCTAAGGAGAAACTGGAGACAGAAAAGAGAGAAAAAGCATTAGAACTGAGCCCTAAGCAACTCTAACACTTGGAGGTAGGATACAGGAGGCAAATTAAAGAGGAGCAGTCGGTGTGAAAGAGGAAAGCCAGAGAAGCAAATGATGTCTAAGAGCCAAAAAGAAGGGGGTGGTTAAGTGAATCAAATACTACTGTGAATTTAAAATGAACACAGGTAACTATCCATTGGCAAACCTCACAAGCATGGTTTCAGTGGGGAGTGGCAGCGAGAGAATCTAGATTGGAGTAAACTGAACAGTGAATGGTGAGGTAGGAAACAGAGTTAACATGTGCACTGACTATTTTAAAGCGATTTTGCTGAGAGGGGAGTATAAAAATAGAACAGTAGGGAAGAGGGTACAGCCTGTGAAGTCAAGGAGGGAAATACCAGAGCATGCTGATGCTGCGATGGGAATGATATACTAAGAGAGGAAGAGATGGTGATGCATGAAAAGTAGGGGGAAATCAAATGGTGGAAAGAAAAACTCCAGAATACAAATGGTGGAATTGGCCTTTGATAGGTGAAGGGACAGACCCTTTATTTTAACACAAGGGGAAAGGACCTGAGTACAGGTGAGCTTTAGGGAAGGAGGAAGAAGATAAATACATTCGCACTGATGACATTCATTTTTCCTAATGTGCTCTAAAGTGAGCTTGGCAGGAAGATGAGGGATAAAGGAAAGCGAGGAGACAGAAATTCATCTTAAGGAGTGAAGAAAATCAGTAAGATGAGCTAGCAATACCAAGCGCCTGTTTACAGTTGGAGATGAGGTTAAAGAGCAGCCAGTCAGCTCAGGTGTGTGATTCTTTCTGACGGTGTTCAGCTCCTCTGGTACAGGCACAGTTAGGTTTACCTGGGTGCTTGCCATGCAAGATGGACAGAGAACAACAAGAGGGCACTAGAGTTGGGGATATTTGCAAGGAAATGTTTGGACAGGGCCTCAGGTTCTGTAAATTCTTGAGTCTTCTCCTGCCAGAGTCATATAACCAATTCTTCACTTCCCTTTCACCACTATAATATTTGCTGTACATGTATATCAAATACATACACATACACCTACATATATATACACACGTAAGAGACAGGGACATTCTCTACTTTTGTGAGGCCTTTGCCTTAAACCTTTTCCTTGAAGAATTCTGGGTCTAATGTGGTCACATATAAAATAAGTTACTTATAAAAGTTATAATCGAAACACGAATAAGTTGTTTGGAAGCAAAATGGAAGGAGCAATTTCATTTTAACTGGAAGGTGGAGCTGTCTTCACAGATAAATGGACATATCATGTTTTCTCAGACTTAAGCGTTTTCATTTAGGTCTTGATGTTCAGTAGAAACTCACTTATGAAGATAGAAAGAATTTAATAGCTAACATTTATTTAATGTTTACTATGTGCCAAGCATTAAGAACTTTACATACTTCAGCCATTTAATCTATGAATAAGTTCTATTTTTGTCCCTGTTTTTCTGGCAAGGATAAGAGATGTGGATTATTCTTCTCTAAAGTGCCCCATATGGGATTAAAACCCAGGTCTCACTGATGTTGAAAGCCTGGAAGAGGAAACAGCACCAGCAAAGGCCCAAGGAATGTAAAAATGCATGAGATGTCCATGTAAGGGAGAACCTGAGGGGGATGGGAAATAGCAGTAGGAAGTCAAAGAATAGAGGAGCATGGCAGAGGTGGGGGTAGAAGAAGCAATGGAAGTTGAGCCAGGGAAGCCACTTGTGCCCAGATTCCTGTCTTCAACTATGAGTGGGTCCAGTTATCTATTATGGTACCCAAACTACCCCGAACTTAGTTTGCATGAAACAACCCTTTTAGAATGCTCGTGAATGTGGTGGATCAGGAATTCAGACAGGAAACAGGTGGATGGTGTATCTCTACTATGTAATGTCTGGAGCCTCAGCAGGAAATACTCAAAGGCTGGGGGTGATGCAATGCTGAGGGCTGGAAACATGTGAAGCCTCATTTCATCAAATGTCTGGTTGTTGATGTTAGCTGTTAGCTCAGACCTTAGCCAGGGTTGTTAGCCAGTGTTGTTGGAACACCTTTGCATGATCTCTCCATGTGACTACATGGGCTTCCTCACAGCATGGTGGTTGAGTTCCAAACACAAGTGCCCCCAAAAGAATAAGGCAGTGGTACATGGCATTTTACTCCACTGATTAATTCAGTCACAGAGGCCCATCCAGGTTCAAGAGAAGATATATACCCCACCACTCAATGGAAACTGTGTCAAAGAACTTGTGGACATATTCTAAAACTCCCAGAGAATCAGAGAATAAGGTCATTTAATAGGGGAAGATGTTTAATGCAAAGATCTTCCAGCACTGAAGTGATGTCTATTATACAGCTTCTCCAGACCCTTTCTTTTCCTCATTTCCTTTTCTCTTTGGTAGTCTGCCTTATTTCCTTTGTTTATAACATTATGTGAAAAGAGTCAAGCTTAAAGGAGTCATATGGAAGTACCCAGAAAATTTTAAGAGAAAAATAGCTATAAAATTCTAACAGCAAATAATGAAATAAAATACAATAGGATAATTTTACACTGGAGAAAGTTATCTTCCTAGTGCCTCAGTAGGTGGCTGAATCCTTTGCACTAAATTTATCTATAATATTTTTAATTACACTCAGTGTTATTTCAAAATTGGTACAATTACTTAAAATGACATATTCACAGAGCTCAATGACACCACCTGAGGTAGCTGAACAGCTAAACCTTCCAAGACAGATGGATACCTGTGAGCAATATTTAATCTTAATGGCAATCCAGGCTTACCTATGACAAATTCCTGGCTTGGAAGCAATGCTCACTGTGACACAACTTTGTGAGCTAAATGTTTACAGACAGTAGGGAACAACCGGATGTTCAAGCAACTACATTATTGTGAGCCATCATTTAAAGCGCTCTTATGAACACTTGATGAGATGCTTCCATGCATCTTCAACTGGGCCTAAAAATAGTTCTTTAAAATGTAAATTAATAACACAATTACTAGTTTAATTAATGTAATTAATTTAATGTAATGGAGAGCTGGTCATCCAGCACTGAAGTGACATTAATTTTATAGCTTCTCCATGTAAAATGTATGGAAGGGTACTACCTGCTTTTCCGAAGTCCCTCCAGACCCTTTCTTTTTCTCATCTTCTTTTCTCTTTTGGTAGTTTCAATAGTATTCATTCTTATTTAGTTATTGTTTGAGATGGAGTCTCCCTCTGTTGCCCAGGCTGGAGTGCAGTGGTACAATCTCATCTCACTACAACCTCTGCCTCCCAGGTTCAAGTAATTCTCCTTCCTCAGCCTCCTGAGTAGCTGGGATTACAGGCACCCACCACCACCAATTTTTGTATTTTTAGTAGAGACTGGGTTTCACCATGTTGACCAGGCTGGTCTTGAACTCCTAACCTCAAGTGATCTGCCTATCTTGGCCTCCCAAAGTGCTGGGATTTCACTCATTCATTTATTTCATATATATATATATATATATATATTTTTTTTTTTTCATCAATGACCATGTTAAAGTCTTGAGCTAGTTTCCAAATGTTATTAGCAAACTATAGATTTAGACATATATAATAATATAGAAACATTTCTATTTTAAATATTAAAATTTAAATTATTAATCCTTACTTCCTAAAGAAAATTACCTGACTTGACATAAAATTTATCTTATAAATGAAGTAAGTACATGAGAAGCTCAGAATAATATTTGTTTCGTTATTAAGCCCAAAATGCTTACTAAAATTCTCTCAAGTTACTATATCCATTCTCACTACATTTATTAAGCAGGGTCAGAGATTAGTAAAAATACCAAAAAGGAAAAAAAAAAGGAGAAGTGTACATGAATTGACAACCTCTATTCCTAGCATGGACAACTAGATGATATCAAGTAAGCCTCCTTTTGAAGACAACGAAAAAACTGGACAAATACTCTAAAATCTAACTGTAGGCATCAGATAACTAATAAGGCAATGAAAAGAGCCAAGATCCAAGGGAAGAGAGAATCACAGAGAGACACTGGTTCTGGTTACCTCTGATAATGTCTGCTGATTTAGGAAGAGATAATTGAGACACTTAAAAGCTGAGCAGTACTTTTGGCGGCCTCATGGGACTAGGAAAACAAAATAGAGACAAAAACTTGTCCAAAGCCTAAAAAGGAAGGCCCTCTCCATATTTTGGTTAGGTCTCTAAAGGGCTATTTCTTAGAAGGAAGAATGGACTAGAAGGAACTTAGCTCACAAATATTTTGAAGCCCAGCTTGAAATAATCCAAAATCGGTTGGACTAAGACATTTAGAGATGATTTGCCTTCCCAAAGCAAATATAAATCCTTTTGGGCTTCAAATTATTGTAACAATCTTAACTTGCAATATATTTCCTGTAATCAAAATTAACCTGAACATGAAGAGACAAGAAAACTTGAAAGAAAACCAAGAGAAACAATGTATAATTGAATCAGACCTACAAGTATTCTAAATAATAATATATGAGACATAAACCCTTAAAATAACTATGATTAAAATATTCAAAAAACATAACTGATTAAGAATTTTGGCAGATAACCATATATAAACTGTAATATTCAAACATTAAGAACTGAATGGACAAATTATAGACAGCTGAAGAAAGAATTAATAAACTAGAAGGTAGGTTAGAAGAAAATATCCATACAAGATGATAGAGACACAAATAAATGGGAAAATTCCTAAGTGAGCATAAAAGACATAAGAGACATATAGAGAAAGTCTCATATACATATAAATAGAGTCTCAGAAGGAAAGAACAAGTGAGTTAGAGAATATTTGAAAAAACTGTTGATAAGAATTTTTCAAAACTTATGACCTTTCAAAAGAAACAATGGAAACTAAGTAATAATGAATGATATTTTCAAAGTACAGATAAAAATACACCTACTAATTTATACTTCTATACTAATAAAAATATATTTTTTGAATACAGAGATTAAATATTTTATTCAAGGCAAATAAAAGTGAAATAATTCATCACTGCTTGTTCATCACTACAAAAAATATTAGAGGGTGTTTGTCACACAGAAGGAAAATGATTCTGGCAAGAAGGATGGAGACGAAAGAATATATTAAAAAGCAATAACATTAGAATAATGTCAGAAAAATGGTAGACCAGGAAGCTCCAAGTTCTTATTTCCGCATGTAAACACAAAAAACAAAACAAAAACAAAAACAAAAAAATTAGAAGCTCTCTGACCAAACTTTGTAGGACTTCTATAAACAGCCGAAGGTTTAATGTGACCAAGTAACACCCAATCAAGAAAAAATTATCCTCAAAGCAGTAGAAAAGTTTTGTGGCATTTTTACACATCCTTTCCCAGTCCCCTCCCTGGTATAGTGGCAACATCTTGGTTTTGAGCAGTGGCAAACCAGTTCCCAGATGCCCTCCTTGAACCTGAGGGAAGGGAACAGACTTTCCTTGAAAATGATTGTATGCTCTTCTAAAATAGCTGGGGATACCTGAAGGATTGATTCACTTATCTCTGTCTTGCACAAAACAGAACACAGATGGGAAAATTGGTGGCCATTACTAGAAAAGGCTATACAGAGACTACAAACCAACAGATGCCTGAGGAAAGAGATTCTGGGTGGAGATATATAATAGAGCATCTAAGCCCCAAAAGAAAGGCAGAGACAAGCCTGGAAAATTAGAACATTCAAAAACAACTGCCTCTATGGGGAAATTTCACACACATGGCCAGACAAGATACATTCTCAGAAAAGGCTTGAGAAGACCTTAACTTTCCACCTGGGGCTTATCTCTATGCTCAGAGCAAAGCCAGCTAATCTGTGAAGGACTGCCAAAGCACAGAGCCAGTCTGCAAAGACTGGAAAAGTTCTCTCTCTCTCTCTCTCTCTGTGTTATTTGTCTGTTTGCTCCTAACATTTGAGAAAATCTCAATCAAAACATTAGCTGAACATGAGTTAGAAGAACAGAGACTTAAATGAATACATATGACAAGAAATAGTCTTTCCAAAAATAGTCTGGAAAAGTTCCAAAGCAGACTACTACAGCCTTCAAAAATTAAACAAAACAAAACAAAAAAGGCAGCAAATTCTAGGGAAAGGGGAGAACCTAATTTCCAGAGTGACCATATTATAACAATCAAATGCTCAATTTTGAATAACAATAGCAACAACAAAAACTTACAGTACATACAAAGATACAGGAAAATATGTCTCATTCAAAGGAATAAAATAAATTGACAGAAACCATCCCCAAGGAAACCCAGACATCAAACTTACTAGAGAAATACTTTAAAACAACTGTCTTAAATATGCTGAAAGACCTAAAGGAAATCATGAAAACAATATATGAACAAAATGAGACTGTCAACAAAGAGACAGAAATATAAAAAGGAACCAAAGAGAAATTCTGAAGCTGAAAAGTACAATAACTAAAATGAAAAATTCACTACAGGGACTCACTAGCAGGCAAAAGAAAGAACTGGTGAACTTGAATTTAGTACAATTGAAATTCTTGAGTGTGAGAATCAGAAAGAAAGAAGAATAAAGAAAAATGAACAGAGCCTAAGGGACTGCGGGACACCACCAAGTAGACCAACATATGCACTATGGGGGACCCATAGAGAGAAGAGAGAAAGGGATAAAAAGATTGCTTAAAGGGATAATGGCCAGAAACTTCCCAAATATGATGAATGTTATGAATTTTCAAATCTAAGAATCTCAATGGCCTCCACATAAAGTAAACAGAAAGAGATCAACACCAAGACACGTTAAAATCAACCTTTCAAAGGCCAAAGACCAAAAAAAAAAAAAAAATCTTGAAAGCAGCAAGAAGTGATATCACACACAAGGGATCCTCAATAACATTATCAGCTGACTTCTCGTCAGAAACCTTGAAGGCCAGAAGACAATAGGATAATATATTCAACATGTAAAAACAACAACAACAAACCAACTACTGAGCATTCTATATTTCGCAAAACTGTCCTTTAAAAATGAGAGACAAAATGAGACATTCCCGGATAAACATAAGCTAAGAGCATTCATTACCTACCATTAAACTTTCCCTTAAAGAAATGCTAAAGGAAGTTCCTAAAACTGAAATAAGAGAATGCTAGAAGTAATTCAAAGCTGCATGAAGATATAATAATCTCCAGTGAAGGTAAATACATGGGAAAACATAAAAACCAGTATTACTGTAATCTTGGGCTACAATTCCACTTTTTATTTTCTACAGGATTTAAAAGATGAGTGCATAAAAATAATCATAAATCTATGATAATTGGTATAAGGATGTAATTTGTTATATTAATAACAGTAATGGCAGAGCTGTAAAGGAGCAGAGTGTTTGTATGTGATCAAAATTAAGTTGGTATCAATTTAAAACAATATAACTTTAGGATATTACAGGTAATTCTAGTTATAATCACAGAGAAAATATCTGTAGATTATAGACAAAAGGACATGAGAAGGGAATCAAAATATGTCACTACAAAAAAATCAACTAAATATAAGAGAAGGTAGTAATGGAGGTGATGAAAACAAAAAGCTTAAGAAATATGGAAAACAAATAATAAATGGCAAATGTTGTTCTTTTCTGTCAGGAATTAACATCCCAATTAAAAAATTACTGATTAGCAGAAGCAATTTAAAAAAAAAAAAACAACAGAATCTAATGATACACTCTACAAGATATTCCATCATAAGTTGAGAAACATCTGTATAAAAGAGTATTAGGGACATTTGTATAATAAAGTGGGAAGTGAGATGAAATGGACACAGTTCTAGAAACATATAATCTATCAAGACTAAATCATGAAGAAATTACAATTTTGAATAGACCTATAATTAGAAAATTGATTGAATTAGTAATGAAAAACTTCCCAACAAAGAAAAACCCAGACCACAGGGAACCATTTGTTAATTCTACCAAACATTTAAACAACTACACCAATTCCTCTCAAACTCTTCCAAAAAATTGAAAAGAAAAGAACACTGCATAACTCATTCTATGAGACAAGATTATGTCAATACCAAAATTAGACAAAGATACTACAAGAAAACACAAACCAATATTCCTTAGAAATATTGATACAAAAACCCTCAACAAAATATCAGCAAACCTAATTCAACAGTGTATCACAACGATTATACACTAAGATCACGATGATTTTTTCCCTAGAAGCCAAGGCTGGGTCAACATATGAAAATCAATGTAATTCTACCACATTTAAAAAATAAAGAAAAAAAAGCCGCACAATTATCTAAGCTCATGCAAAAAAATAATCTGACAAAATTCAGCACCCTTCCATGATAAAGCAGGAACGGAAGGAAACTATTTAAAAAAACAGGAATAGAAGGAACCTACCTCAACATAATAAAGTCCATATGTGAAAAATCCACTGCTAATATCATATTTAAGGCTGAAAGACTGAAAGTTTTCTTCTAAGATTAAGAACAAGACAAGGGGCTGGGCACAGTGGCTCATGCCTGTACTCCTAGCACTTTGGGAAGCCGAGATGGGCGATCATCTGAGGTCAGGAGCTTGACACCTGCCTGGCCAACATGGCGAAACCCTGTATCGACTAAAATTACAAAAACTAGCTGGGCATGATGGCACAAACCTGTAATCCCAGCTACTCAGGAGGCTGAGGCAGAAGGATCACTTGAACTTGGGAGGCAGAAGTTGCAGTGAGTCGATTCTGCACCATTGCACTCCAGCCTGGGCAAAAAGAGCAAAACTCCAACCCCCCTCCCCCCCCAAAAAAAAGAAGAAGACGGTGAAGAAAAAGACAAGGGTGCTCACTTTTGCCGCTTGTATTCAACATAGTATTGAAAGTACTAACCAGAGCTTTTAGGTTAAAGAAAAAGGAAGAAAGAAAAGTGCATCCAAATTATAAAGGAAGAAGTCAAAATTATCTCTGTTTCCAGATGACATAATCCCATAGGCAGAGAACCCTAAAGAGTTCCTCCCCAAACTTGTAGAACTAAAAACAAACTCAACGACATTTCAGTATACAAAATTCAAGATCCAAAAATCATGAATTTATACACTAACAATAAACAATCAGAAAATGAAATCAAGCAAATAATTCCCTTTATAATAATACCAGAAAGAGGCTGGGTGTGGTGGCTCACTCCTGTAATCCCAGCACTTTGGGAGACCAAGGCAGGTAGGTCACCTGGGGTCAGGAGTTGAAGACCAGCCTGGCCAACATGGTGAAACCCCCGTCTCTGCTAAAAATACAAAACTTAGCCAGGCATGATGGTGGGTGTCTGTAATCCCAGCTACTCGGGAGGCTGAGGCAGGAGAATCACTTGAACCCAGGAGGTGGAGGTTGCAGGGAGCCAAGATCATGCCATTGCACTCCAGCCTGGGGGACTGAGCAAAACTCCGTCTCATAAAATAATAATAATAATAATATCAAAAAGAATAAAATGCTTAGGAATAAACTTAACTGGGACACAAAATATTTGTACACTGAAAAATACAAAGTGTTGCTGAGAGAGATGAAAGAAGACACCAATAAATGGAAAGCTATTCTGTGTTCATGGATTGGAAGACTTAACATTGCTAGGATGTCTGCATTGTGCAAAGTGGTCTACAGATTGAATACAATTTCAATGATTTTTTTTGTAGAAATAGAAAAATCCATCCTAAAATTCATATGGAATCTCCAGGGATCCTTAATAGCCAAAACAATCTTGAAAAACAAGAACAAGTTTAGAGATCCCACACTTTTTGATTTGAAAACTCATTACAAAGCTATAGTAACCAAAACAACATCGTACCGGCATAAAGACAGACAAAGACCAATAGCATAGAATAGAGAGCTTAGAGAAAAAAAAAACCCTTGCATATATGGCCAATTAATTTTCAACAAGGTGTCAAGACTATTCAACGGGGAGAGGGCAGTCTTCAACAAATGGTGCTGGAAAAACTGGATATCCACATGTAAAATAACGAAGTTGAATCCTTACTTTATACCCTATACAAAAATTAATTCAAAATGAATCAAACCTAAACATAAGAGGTAAAACCACAAGATTCTTAGAAGAAAACATAGAAGAAAATCTTCATGACATTGAATTTGACAGTGATTTTTCAGACCTGACATGAAAAGCATAGACAATAACAACAAAATAGGTAAACTGAACATCATCAAAATTAAAACTTTTGTACATTAAGGAACACTATCAAGGGAGTGAAAACACAATAGAATGGAAGAAAATATTTGCAAATCATTTATCTTATAAGGCATTAATATCCAGAATATAAAAATAACTCCTACCATTCAACAACTACAGCAAAAACAAACAACTCAATTATAAAATGGGAAAAGGATTTGACAAGACATTCTCCAAAGATATACTGATGGTCACATGTAAAGATGCTCAAATCAGAAGTCATTAAGGAAATGCAAATCGAAACCAGAATGAGATACCATTTCACATCCATTAGGATGGTTGTTACAAACAAACAAGTGTTTGCTAAGGTGTAGAGAAACTGCAACCCTGCTGCATTGCTAATAGGAATGTAAAATGCTGTGGCCACTGTGGAAAACTGAATAGCAGTTCCTCAAAAGGTTCAACACAAAGTTACCATTTGACCCAGCAATTCCACTTCTACATATGGGTTGGTCAGTTCAGGCTGTTATAAGAAAACAGCACGGACTGCATGGCTTAAACAACAGAAATTTATTTTCTCACAGTCTGAAGGCTGAAAATTCCAAGATCAAGTTTTTAGCAGGGCTATTCATGATTTGTAGACAGCCACTCTGTCCTTACATGCCCTTTCCTCTAAGAGTCCACAGAGGGGTAGGGACAGTGCAAGGCTAGCACAGCCCCTTTCTGGTATCTCTTTTCATAAGAACATTAAAATCCTATCAAATCAGGGCCCTACCTTTGTGACTTTATTTAATTTAATCATTTCCTTAGGGTCCCATGTCCAAATATAGCCATATTGATTAGTCATACTGATTAGTTCAATATATGCATTTTGGTGGTGACACTAGCATTTAGTCTATAACAAGGCACATATTCAATGGCATTGAAAGCAGAGACTCAAAGAGGTGTCTGCACTCCAATGTTCATAGAAGCATTATTCACAATAGTCAAAAGGTGGAAAAAACACATATGTCCATGAACAGATGGAATAGGGAAACGAAATGCAGTATATCTACACAATGAAATATTATTCAGCCTTAAAAATGAATGAACTCCTGATACATGCTTTCAACTTTTGAATTAATCCATTCTCACACTGCTATGAAGAAATAACCAAGACTGGGTAATTTATAAAGGAAAGAGGTTTAATTGACTCGCCATTTAGCATGACTGGGGAGGCCTCAGGAAACTGACAATCATGGCAGAAGGTGAAGGGGAAGCAAGGCATCTTCTTCACAAGGTGTCAGGAAGGAGAAGTACAAGCAGGGGAAATGCCAGACTCTTACAAAACCATCATATCTTGTGAGAACTCACTATGACAAGAACAGCATGGGGGAAACCGACCCATGATGCAATCACTTCCTGCGGGGTTCCTCCCACCAGGTTCCTCTCACGACAGTTGAGTATCATGGGAACTGCAATTCAAAATGAGATTTGGATGGGGACACAGTCAAACCATATCAACGTTGAAGACATTATGCTAAGAGAAATGAGCAAGACACAAAAGGACAAATATTGTATGATTCTAGTTATATGAGATACCTAGAACAGGTGAATTCATAGGGTCAGAAAGTATATTAGAGGTTATTGGGCAGGGGGCAGGGGGATGAGGAGTTATTGTTTAATGGGTAGAGTTTTTGTTTGGAGTGATGAAAAAGTTGTGGAAATTCAGAGGAGTGACAGCTGTACAACATTGTGAATGTACTTAATGCCACTGAATTTCACACTTAAAAATGTCTAAATGGTAGATTGTGTGTTTTATATATTTTATCCCTATTAAAAATTAAAGTTGAGAACCATGGGATATATCTAAATGAATAGTATTAAAGAAATATTAACGCTATCTTGTGCATTTTAAATATTTATGTTAAAACTTATGACAGTAATAGCATATAATTCAGGTAGAGGCAAATGGTATTAAAAATCTATATATGGCAAGACCCAGTCTCTACAAGAAATACAAAAATTAGCCAGGCATGGTGGCATGCACCTGTAGCCCCAGCTACTTGGGGGGTTGAGGTGGGAGAATCACCTGAACCTGGGGAGGTCAAGGCTGCAGTGATCCCTGGTGAAGCCACTGCACTCCGGCCTAGGCAGCAGAGTGACACCTTGTTTCAAAAAGAGAAAACCAAAGAGAAAACAAAAATCCTTGCATTGCCTGAGAAAATGGCAATACTGTCAAGTAACATTAAATTTTATTATTCCAGGATGCATATTTTAATCTACATATTAACCACAAAGAGAATAGTAAAGGTTATATAACTTTCAATCTAATAGTAGAGAAAAGAGAATGAAAAATGTACTCAAGTTTTTAAAAGGAGAGAATAATGAACATGAAACAGGCAAAAAAAAAAGTAGTAAACTGCTAGATTTAAACTTAAATATATCAATATTTACATTAAATATAAATAGATAAAATTCTCCAATTAAAAGATAAATAATAGGCTGAATTAAAACCCAATAACACTATGCTTTTTATAAGAGATACGTTAAAATATAAGGTTACAGAAATAAAAGCATAGAAGAAGATTTACCAAAAGAAAGCTGATTAATATTAAGCAAAATAGTCTTTAAGGCTATTGTTAAAATATTACTGGAGATAAGTGGGATATATCATAATGAGAGAAAGTTCAATTTACCAGAAAGAGAATACAATTTTAATTTATTTAATACAATTTTTAATATTACACCACTGAAACATAAATCAAAAACTGGCAGAACCATAAGGAAAAAACGATTCATCCGTAGACTTAGTGAGATATTTTAACACACCTCTCTCAGTAACTAATACAACAAGTAATCAATCTGCTTGTAACAATTATTACAAAATCAATTTGTAACAAAATATCAATAAGGATATAAAATGAACCACATAATTAACAGAAGTGATCTAATTGCTTATATAGAACACTGAACTTAACAACTGTAAAATACAAATTATTTTAAACATTCACAAATAATTTATCCCCAAACAACAGGGACATGTGTGCTCAACTGGTGGATGGGGAGCAAGAGAGGTATGCTCAACTGGTGGATGGGGAGCAAGAGAGAAAGACAGAGAGACAGAGAGAGAGAGAGAGAGAGAGAGAGATAAAGAGACATCCTCTGGGCCATAGCCTTTACTGGGGTCATTACCCAAGCAAGTTTCCCACAAGGTATTCTAACTGATGGGTTTAGAGCAAGCTGGTATGGGGTCACACTGTGACTGAGAGGGTTATTGTGGTATATCTGTGCAGTCTTTGGGGGTTAAGAGCATCACAGGGGTGAGTGAAGTGGGTTGTATCTAACCATCCTACAGGGAGATGGTCATCAGAAGGTGGTTGTATAAGGCAGGTAACTGGATCCACTGCATTAAGTAACTGTAAGGAGGTGGACAACTAGAAACTGTTGAAGTCACTATGTCCCACGTCTGATATCTGGTATGAGAAAGCTAAACTTATACTTAAAAGATGTTGAAGTAACATAAAATTATAAGAATTAACTATACTAACTAACTCATGGGCCAAAGAAGAAATCACAAGTGAAAATATTTTAAACTACATAAATGAAAATGAAAATACAACATCCAAATTTGTATGGTGCAGCAAAAGTAGTGCCTAGAGGAAAATTTAGAAACTTGAATGCATGTATTAGAAAATAAGAAACATATAAAATCAATAATCTGAGCTTTCATATTAGGGAACTAGAAAAACAAGAGCAAGTTAAATCCAAACTAAAGAAATAAATAAAAATTAGAGCAGAAATCAGTGAAATCTGAAAGAAATCAGTAGAGAAAAAGCAATGAACTCAAAAGCTGATTCTTTGAAAAGATTGATACAATCAATAAGCCTCTAGACAGGCTAAGACAAACAGAGATAAGACACAAATTGCTAATATCAGAAATGAAAGAGAAACATCACTACAGATCCCATGGACATGAAAAGGATAGTAAAGGAATATTATTAACAACTCTATGCCCATAAATTTGATAACCTAGATGAAGTGCAACAATTTCTTGAAAGACACAATCAATCAAAGCTCACACAAGAAGAAGACAATCTGAATAGGCCCGTATCTCTTAAAGATATTAAATCAATAATTAATATCCTTCTAAAACATAAAGCACCTAAGCCAGGATGGGTCAATTGATGAATTCCACCAAATATTTAAGGAAGAAGTTACACCAAGTCTCTATAATCTTTTAAGAGAATGGAAAAAGGGGAGTACTTTCTAGCTCATTTTATGAAGCCAGCATTACCCCAATACCAAAACAACACAGGGACATTACAAGAAAACTGTAGAGCAATATCACTCGTGAACATAGATGCAAAAGTCATCAACAAAGTATTAGAAAATAAAATCCAACAATGTGCAGAAAGAATTACATATTACACCAAATGGGATGCATTTCAGGTTTGCAAGGCTGATTCAATATTTAAAAATCAATTAATGTTATCCATCACATCAATGAATTTTTAAAAAGTCAGAAAATGTTTAAAACAGAATGATAGTTAAAATGTACGTATCAAAACTGTAGCTCACAACTTATGGTGTACTTAGAAATGTACAGTTTAAAGGTATTTTTTTAAAAATAAGAAAATTAGGCCGGGCGCGGTGGCTCAAGCCTGTAATCCCAGCACTGTGGGAGGCCGAGGCAGGTGGATCACGAGGTCAAGAGATCGAGACCATCCTGGTCAACATGGAGAAACCCCGTCTCTACTAAAAATACAAAACATTAGCTGGGCATGGTGGCACATGCCTGTAATCCCAGCGACTCAGGAGGCTGAGACAGGAGAATTGCCTGAACCCGGGAGGTGGAGGTTGCGGTGAGCCGA
>NW_016107343.1:8773221-8789385 GCF_001604975.1 Cebus imitator
AAAAAAAAAAAAAAAATAAGAAAATTAGAAAAATAACAGTAAATGAAACCAAATAACAGCAGATATGGTAAGATGAAAATTAGTAACCACTTTTGGTTTTGGAGCATTTGATACGTGGCTAGACTAAATTGCTGCAAGTGTAAAATATACACGAATTTTGAGGATTTAATATGAATAGAATAACAGAAAATATCTTAATAGCATTTTGGATATAGTGGGTTAATAAAATGAATTATTAATATTGATTTAACTTTTAAAAAATATTTTTGGCCAGTCGTGATGGTTCATGCTTGTAATCCCAGCATTTTGGGAGGTTGAGGTGGGTGGATCAGGAGATCAAGGCCATCCTGGCCAAAATGATGAAACCCTGTCTGCACTAAAAATGCAAAAATTAGCCAGGCATCATGGTGGGCACCTATAGTCCCAGCTACTTGGGAGACTGAGGCAGAATAGCTTGAACTCAGAAGGCGGAGGTTGCAGTTAGGATTTACCAATTTTACTCTTGGGTATATTCCCAACAGAAATGTTTATATGTGCACTAAATGCCAAGCCCAAGAATGCTCATAGCAGTGTTATGCATAATAGCCAAAACCTGGCAACAACCCAAATGTCCAATGGTGGAATGGATAAATAAATTGAGTATTACTGTAAGATACTATGTAGCAATAAAAATGAATAAACTATAGCTACATGCAACAAAACGGATGCCCCTCATAAAGTTAAGTGAAAGAAATCATCTTGCTTGATTTCCTTTATACGAAGTTTAAAAACCGGGAAAAATAAACTATACTAATAGAAGTCAGGATAGCAGTTAATTAACTTGGGGAGAATCATGAGTGTAGGTACTGGGAAATTGGCAATGTTCTATGACTTGAATAGGAGGTTGTTACATGCTGATCTGTGATAATCCATAGAGCCATACATTTATGTACACCATGTACACTTTTCTGTATGTCTGGTATTCTTCACAGTAAAAAAATTACGAGGGGTTAGTAAGGCTTCTAGCAATTTTTTGCAAGTGATTTTAATTAATGTAAGGTCTTCTTGAAAATTAAGTTTTTTGTGGTTGATCTGTCTATTGGAAATTTCATAAAAGCAAATTAAGAGTTGTTTTTAACGACCATATTCTGCCAGTAAGGAAATATCAATCCTTTCTAAATAATTCTAGATATGACTCTCCAGTTTAAAATCTTATAAATCTTTGCCCTTTGCTTGGTCACTAGGTTTGGCATGACAGTACAGCTCCTGACAAATAAGTCAATAATGTTGACAAAAATAAAATATAGAATCTGAAAATTGCAAAATTTAAAGAGGTCATCCAT
This sequence comes from Cebus imitator, assembly GCF_001604975.1. Classification (NCBI taxonomy): domain Eukaryota; kingdom Metazoa; phylum Chordata; class Mammalia; order Primates; family Cebidae; genus Cebus; species Cebus imitator. The sequence continues at coordinate 8,774,544 of NW_016107343.1, forward strand.
TTTACATTTTTTTTGACTTAGGATTTGTGTGTGTGTGTGTGTGCGTGCGTGTGTGTGTGTGATGAAATCTGTGACACTTCCTTTTAAAAATGCATCCATGTGTAATATACACAATAAATATAATTTCAGGTGGTTCACCATGATAGTTTATCCAATCTCTGTTATTTGGTAGATGATGCTTTAGGCAGAAACAGTCCAAGAGAGACAGAGCTGGTTAGTGGAAAAAGCAGGACTGGTAGTAAAGACACAATCACCAAACCAGCCATTATTCTTTCAAGTGAAGCAGCTGCTTTTGTCTTCTCCTGTGTTCCCATCTGTGTACTGTTGTTGTTCACATTAAGTTATCATGTAATTACATCCTTATCCTCTTGTCTATTTGGGAAGAGCCTTCAGCTCTGAAGGTAATTCCCTTATCCCCTTTAAAAAAAGAACATGCTGTAAGTTGCCCTGTATCACTGTTATTTGTGTATACATGTTATCTTTCCAATTACATTGTAGAGACCATGCCTTATTTATCTTTGTTTTCCCCAAACCACCTAGCTAAGTATAAGGAACATTAAAAAACTATTACAAAGTAAGCAATTGTTGAATTAAAATGACATGCAAATGTCTGACTGAAACTTCATGACAGAGCTATATTTCATCATACAGGGTCATTAAGAACTCAGATTCTGATCTCAGACTGACCTAAATATGAATTTGGACTTTGCCTTTTACTAGTTGCATGTTGCTGGGTGTATGACTTAATCTGAGTCTTAGTTGGTAGTTCTGATAGCATTAAACATACTTCATAAGATCATTGTGAAGGTTAAGAAAAAACAGTAATCTACATGAAATGTCTCAACCAGTGTCTGGCATAGTAAAACCTTAGAAAGTCGCTATGATTTTTGTTATGGCATAGTCAACTCTGAATTAGAGCCAGTAAGAGAAACACAGACTTAAAATCTTACAAGACTTCAAATCTTCTGATCCAGGAATTGTCGACATACTGTTTTAATAGGTTCTGCCTTTGCTCAACCTATTCCAATAACAGGGAATTAACTAGAACTGACTAAAGCAGCTCCAATTCTCCCAAAGTTCCTCCTTATTATTAGGTTGCACTGTATAAAATTGCCCTTGGTAGGTCAAAGTGATCGAACTTTGAATATTTTTTGGCTGGACCTGGTGACTCATGCCTATAATCCCAGCACTTTGGAAGGTAAAGATGGAAGGATCATCGCTTGAGGCCGGGAGCTCAAGACCAGCCTGGGCAACATGGTGATATAAATAGGGAGGCATGGTGGCATACACCTGTAGTCACAGCTACTTGGGAGGCTGAGGAACAGGGATCACTTTCGCCCAGGAGTTTGAGGCTGCAGTGATTATGTCACTGAACTCCAGTCTGGGCAACAGAGAGAGACCCTGTTAAAAATGATAATTAATAATAATAATAGCTAACAAAATGGCCACAGATCTGCCTTGCTGTTATTTTTCTCTCAGTTTAGTTCAATGTCCATTCTCTCCTTTTCCTATATGACAGCCCTTTAGAAATAATGCAGAGTCAATAGTGAACATGATAGACTTAGCTCCTGCCTTCATTGAGGCTTACTTGCTCGCCAAAGAAACACAAGGAAATAAGCCATTATGTATAATTTTCTGTCTCGAGGAAGTGAAAGAAGAATATTTGAAGCAAATGGCTTTGCGGAGGGAATTCCTATAGAATATATCATACAGGAAGATTTGTAAGTATAGAGCAGCGCAGTTTAATAGAATTTTCTGTGATAATGAAAATATTCTGTACCTGCACGGTCCAACATAATAACCACTAGCCACGTAAGGTGATTGAGCACTTGAAATGTGACTAGTGTCAGGTGACTGAGGAAATGAAACTAATTTAACTTAATTTTAATTAATTTTAATTTAAATAGCCACATGTGGCTAGTGGCTACCAGATTGAATGGAGCAAATATAGAAGAGCAAACAGCAGCGAGAAATGAGGCTGGAAAAGTTAGCAGGGTCCAGATCAGGAAAAATTTTGAGAAGTACTTCAATAGTAATAGACTTTATCCTGAGATCCACAGAGACTCTTGAAAGGGTTTTAAGTTCCAGGGAATAACACAATCAGATATGAGTTTTAGAAAGATAATTCTAGCTATCTTGGGGAGAAAGATGGGAGATGGTTAGTGGAAAAACCAGAACTGTTCCATCTGGTTAGTGGAAAAACCAGAGTAAAGACATTGATCTTGTCTTTAGAAGTTTGTTCTGTAAGGGGAAAGATGAGAAAAGGGGCAGAAAAATGACTGGAGGATATCTCAGAGATACAAAGAAGTGTATAATCGACCACACCCAGTCACCTATAATACTCATATATGTATTTATATACTTTGCACATAGTATTTGTTAACAGTAATGACCCATATTTCTTGCTTTTTTTTCTAGTTGCTCACAGGGTATGTGGCCTCTTAAGTATTTCTGGTGTCCCCAAAAGTACCTGAGCTCAGAAGTAAGTCTGTCAATAGAGTATCCGTGCAGCATCCACCTTATACATTTCATTCTGCTCTTCTTGTGGTCCTCACCACTGAGGCTACTTTTGACTGTGGTCATGCCAATGATCTCAGTGTTCCCAAAGCCAGAAATTCTTAAATCGCCAGAAAGGCACTCTGCTCTCTATGGAAGGGGAAGTAAAGTCCCCTGCTGAGAAACGTAAGATACAATTCTTGGTTTATCATCCCCTTTATCCTCAGAGCAGTTTCTTTGCCCATGTCCTTCTGGCTTTTTTCCCCTACAACTCCTTTAAGCACTACCTATGGGATATGACAAAACAAAACAAAATGACAAAAATAAGTCTCCAGGAACTGATGATGGTAGGCTGCTATTGGGTCTCTCCTAAATAATTTTGTTTCCCCCTTCTAGAAACCAACAGAGACATACGCATGCACATTACATCCCCCATCTCTTCTCTGGCACGCAGCACACAAAAGCACAAACACTTAATGCACAAAGAAATCTTCATCTCAGGAGAGCACTACACACTGGGGTCAGTTGGGGGGAAATAGGGGAGGGCCGGTGGGGGGTGGGGAGCTGGGGAGAGATAGCAAGGGGAGAAATGCCAGATGTAGGTGATGGGGAGGAAGGCAGCAAATCACACTGCCACGTGTGTACCTATGCAACAGTTTTGCATGTTCTTCACATGTACCCCAAAACCTAAAATGCAATAAAATAAATAAATGGGGGGAAAATTATAGTGTTTATACATTTGTTCTCCCTTCTCAGAAAGATTTAACTTTTCATCCAGCAGGCATTTGGGGTACATAAAGATCATTTTTGGCTAATCAGTTATTGAGATCATTAAAGACTGAACTTGATTCTCCAAAAAAAGAAATCTTCATCTCCTAGCACGTCAGCTGACATTTTCATACAAGGCTGAATTTACTTCAGGATGAGCCAGCACCATGCCTATTCCATGTATGTTTCTGCAAAAGAAATGGACAAAGGAATACATAAGCAATCACAGCTCAACAGTCAGATATAACAATACTATGCATAGCATTGGAGCAACGGCGTGGCATACAGTGAAGGCATGGACTTCAGGTGCCAGCCTGACTTGGATTCAAATCTCACCCTGGTCACATTTACTCACGGAGTGGTATTGGACAGATCACTTGAGCACTCTGCATTTGTTTTCAATTCTGTAAATACCATCTCTTTGGAGGGTTGTACAAATTAAAAATAGCACATGCGCAGTGCCTGTACCTAGAAGGTGCTCAATAAATGAAAGCTGCCCTTACTATATTGGTGTTGGAAGCTCAGGATGCCACCTGTGATGGGCGCATAGAAGGAAGGTCAGACTGCCACCATATCCTGAGGGCTCCTCTAGTGTAGTTCCCTCATTTTGTGATTGAGGACACTGAAGCCAGAGACGGGAAGTGACTTGGTCCAGGTCACAAGCAAATCAGTAACAGAGCCAGGCCAAGATTCCAAGTGTCTCTGGAAAGGTTCCCCCCAGTGCTCCTTTCTGCAGCCCCCATCGTCCTCTGATATGACAATGTGTACTCCCGTTCTGCCCCTGGGGATGTCCCCTCAATGGATGGGCACGAGAAAGAGCAGATGAGATGTTTGTGGTGAAGCCCAGGCCAGCACAGGCATCCCTGTCGCCATGGCAACCCAGCTCCGTTGGGTAGGACCCGCTCCTCCGGCGCCCCCTCCCATTCACGCAGCGGACGTGACACGTGCGGCGGGGTCACGTGTTGTTGTTGGGCCGGGAAAGCTGCTTCCGGGTCAATGCAGGACACAGGGCTCCGGCGGCCAGATTGGGGGACTAGGTGAAGCTGAGCCGGGCCGGGGCCGGCCGGGACCAGGCCCGAAGCTGAGCGGCGGCGACAGCGGTGGCCGGGAGGGGGGAGGAGAGGCGCAGCCGGAGGAGCCGCCGCAGCAGCTCCCCCGCCTCCCGGGCTGAGGGGTGAGTGGAGCCGGGCCCGCCGGCTCTGCCGGGCTCTTGCGGCCCGAGGCGCTCTCCTCCGGAGCCGAGGCGCTGGGGGTCTCTCCTGCAGGGTGCAGGGATAGGACACTCGGGGAAGGGCTGAGAACCACACGGGGCCGGTCTTGAGCAGCTGTGGGAATGGGAGACCTGCCCTAAGGTTAGAGGGAGGATGGAGCCTGCCTGGCCTGGGCTAGGGCGGAGCAGGGAGGGTCCTGGGCTGGGCTGGGCTGGGCTGGGGGGCTGGCCCCGGGTTGGAGGAGGGCGTGTGGGGGAGCTTCCCCGGTTTCCTGGGAGAATCGAGGCGTCTCACCGTGCCCTATCGGGGGGGATGGGTAGATGTCTCTAAGCTGGTAGGAGAGGGAGACGTGCCTGGGACTGCTGGGGAAACAGGAAACTTGTCTCTGAACTACAGAATCCCAGAAAAGAGGACAGGTCACCAGGGAGGTTTGCTGGGGGAAGGACGGGCATGTCTGGGCTCTTGGGACATTAGGCCTGCTCTTACCAGGGGCTGATAAAAGGATGTGGTAATTGAATAAGGGCTTTTGGGAGAAAAGATTTGCTCCAAGGTTGGGAGACTGAGAACGAAGGGGTTGGGATAAGATGAGGACTGACAGGAGGGTACCCTGTCCTGGGATCTTGGGGGAAGTAAGGATCTCTGTGGAGCTTCTCTGTTAAGTTCTAGATCCTCTAGTAGGAATACATTCTGGGAATTGGTGAAGGGAGGAGATTTAATATTGTCTTTTATTGGGACACAGTGATTCCAGAAGTTGTAGCTGAGGAAAGTTGGTTGGAAGTGTTGAACTGTATACAGTCAGTGGAGGAAGGAGGAGCTCTCCTCTGAAGGTTGCTAGGCTACAGAGAGCTTGTAGGCAACGCCTAGGGCTGTTGAGGGGAGCTGGCAGTGCTTTAAAGTCCGAATACTGACTGAGCTGGGGCTTGTCCCTTATTCACTTCATGCTGCTGTGGAGCTCTTAAATTAGTTTCCACTAGTCTATCTTGAGCAAAGAGTACGAACAGGTGCCGAGGACTAAGGAAAACATTCACTTTTTGGGTCCTGAGAAGCATTAGACCTAGATCTCTAGGGTGGTAGCTTTCAAACTTAAACAAAAAAAAAAAGAAGAAAAAAAAAGAAAATCATGCCTCACAGTAATAAGTACATCTTACATTCTGGTCTAGTACATACCTAGGTATGAAGGGAAACTTTCATAAAACAGTATATACCCTTATTACATGTGATATGTTCTGCTAATTTCTGTTATATTCCATCCTCTTGCATTAAAAAAAAATGCTGGCTGACATTTACTAAATTGATGATTTGTGGGTCACAACTTGCAGTTTGAAAAACACTGTTTCTATATTTAAAATCTGCCCTTTGTGTGAAAGGCACATTTATTTGGCTTCAATCAGTGTCCTCATTCTGTAAGCTTCTGAAGAGTAAGGATGATTCTAGGAAGATGAATTGTTTTTAGGAAAGGGAGGGCAGCTAGGTGCAGTTGATTGCTTCAGTTTAGATGTTTATACCATGTAGCATATGAAGTACCATAATCTTCACCTTTGATGTCTTAATGTTGCCTGATCATTTGATTGATGAAATTTTGTGTATGCGTGCGTGTTTTAGTTTTCTCTGTCCTTTGCTGTGTCTGAGAAATATGAGAGGCCTAGTTCCATTTAGTTGCCTTATCACCACAACATAGTTAAAGAAATTTTATTTTACTGTTCCAGTGTTGTGAAGATACACTGATTTGCTTTTCTGCTATTTAAAAGCATCCAAAATTCTTCTTACTCCAGTAATTATTATGATATACTTTTTGCTACATAATGAAAAATATGTGAAAATACACCATAAAATATATGTCAAAGCTATACAGTTTGTGGCTTTGGTGTATATTTTAAGCTTAATCATAAACCAAAGTATAACTTTGAATCAACTAACAACTTAATTCCCCCTACAAAAATTTTAGGTGGGGTCCTTAGAAAAAATAGTATTAACTCATAATAAACATTAATGACTGCTGGTGAACAAAGTGGAGCCCTTTAGGTAATGTTAAATGTTGGGATTTTAAAGTCCTTTGAAAAGTTGTTACACAGCCTATTATTCCAGGACATTGAGAGTCAAAGGATGTTGTCTAATTTCAGTAGGTACATTTACAGTGTATATATTTGAGACCAATTCAATAGTGTTTCTTTTTGTTGAGGATGAGTTCATATTACTTGTAACATAGAATTCAAAGACACAGTCATCAGGGCAGAATTACTCAAGTTAAACTTCATCAGTGGGGTCACATTCTTCATCAAATGCTTTATGAAAACATTCTATCATCTTCAAACTTTGTGTGTTATAAAATATGTCTTTCTTGCTTTTAATTATTTATTGGGTACTGATAGAGCATATGCTGGCATATATCAGCCGTCCTTTAAAAATGACCTCTTAATCAGGGAAATATTTGTTTTAAAATACTTTAATGAATGTTTAAAGAATATTTTCTTTTGTGGTAGGTGCTTGGAACATTAAGGAAGATTCTTATTTATTTCATTTTTCTGGGAATCATGTGTACTTGTCAATAAACATTTATGGAGAAGTGACCCTGAGTGATTGTGTTTGCTTTTTAACAGTTTTTGTTTCTTCTTTGATCCCAACACTCTTAAGCTTGTCCACCTGTAACAGGCTCTTTTCCCCTTCTAAATTTTGCTTCCAAACTACTATGATTTTGAAAATCAGATACTTATATTTGTTATATAGTACTTTTTTTCTTTTCTTAGTGTGTGAACTGTGTGACATGTATGTTGGTTACTTAGAGTCTAATTTACTTAGTCCTGGGCTGTGTTTTAAATAAGTGAACTCTTTATATATTTTGGGCCTGGTTAGCTATATAAGAAGTAATACGAAACTGATAGTGATACAATTTGGGCTTCGAGGGTGACGGAATAATTTATTTGCAATCGTTGCCTTTCTCCTACATGTGGCTAGTCAACAAGATTTATCATTTCTCCCTTTTTCATGCTACTGTTCTGACTTACTTCTTTGGGATTAGAATGGTAATAACTGGACAATTCCCATTGTCTGTTCCTTGTATAGCTTCATGAGAGTACTCTTCCAAAGAATATTGCTGTGATTATTCCATTTCCCTCCTCAAAAACCATTAGCTGCTTTCTAATACAGGCACTGAATAAAGCCCATAGTGTTTAGCTTGACATTTAGGGCCTTCCACAGCCTTTCTCTACTTTTTTTCTGGCATCTTCACTATACTCCTAAATGTAGTTCCTCTGCCTGCCAAGGCCTCTGCTCATGTACCTTCTTTTGTGTTTAAAATTATCCCTGAAAGTCTGCATTATAAAATGTTCCCTTTCTTAATGAAATCCTCCTCGCTCTCATTTCATTTCAGATGACCCCTCTTTGAAGTCTTTGTTACTTATGTTGTCTGTACTACGTTTGCTATATTGCTTGGTATTATTTGTGCACCTTATTTTTATCCCTTTTAGATTATAAATGCCTAGTGAACAGGAGGCTCAAATATCCTTGAATCACTAGGACATCTAGCACAGGGTCTACCAGAGCATAGTTCATAGACCAGGTGAATCAGAATTGACTGAACATGTGGTTAAAAATACGGATCTGGCAAGGCATTGTGGCTCACGCCTATAATTCCAGCACTTTGGGAGGCTGAGGTAGGAGGATTGCTTGAGTCTGGGAGGCGAGGGCAACCTGGGCAATATAGGGAGATCCATCTCTATGAAAAATTTAAAAATTAGCTGGGCCTAGTGGTACATACCATAGTCCCAGCTACTTGAGAGGCTGAGGCCAGAGGATCACTTGAGCCCCAGAGGTTGAGGCTTCAGTGAGCTGTAATTACACCATTGCACTCCAGCCTGGGTAAGAAGAGTGAGGCCCTGTTTAAAAAAATAAAATAAAATAAAGCAGATCCCTGAATTTTAACCTAGACTTACTGAATCAGAATCTCAGGTGGAACCTAAGAATCCACATTTTATCAAGCTGCCCAGATGATTCTTCCATACAGCAAAAGTTACAAGTCACTGACTAGCATGATGCTTTAAATTACAGTGGGTACTCAAATAATTTTTCAGCAAGTGATGTTAATAAACTGAGCAATGTCATAGTTCAGCAAACTGGTTTAATTTTAGGCCCTTGAAGTCAGCCTGGATTTGAATATTGGTTTTGTCACTCCCTGTCTCTCGGCCCATAATCTCTTTGCTTCGGTTTTCTGATCTGCAAAGTGGGACAGTAGTACCCCTTATAAAAGTGTTGTGATAGTTAAATGAGATAACACATACAAAACAACACAGTACATGACACATAGTAAACTCACAATAGATTTTATCTGCTGTCACGAAGATGCCTAGCACAACAGTGGTCACCATAATAATTAATAAAACATTCTGAGGAGAGGTTCCAGGTCAGTCATTGTTAATAAACAAATTGCTCATATGATTTTAAGAACTAAGGCTTAATATATTTTCTATTTTATATTAACAGATTGTGGCCCTGTGTGGTGTTTAAATTCATAAAGGTGCTTTGCCTTCTTTAGAAGAATTGGTATCAAATTATCATGTTAAGTTTTTTCCCCTTCATCTCCCCACTAATGGAAGAATAAAGTGCAAGCTTTTGAATGGTGAACCTTACCATCTGGCCCTACCAATCCTTTACCTTCTAGCCATCCTCCCATATATACTGTACACCAACTGCACTACTTTCTCACTATTTTGCATCTCTCACTCATTTGTGTTTGTGCACATGCTTTCCCCTTGTTTTCATCTAGTAAATTCCTGCTGTTGTCTTGCAAAACTCAGTTTTACATGTGATGACTGCCCTCCTTAGTGAAGATAGTCACTCCCTCAGTGTTCTCAAAGTCCTTTGTCCGTACTTATTATATATTACCTTTGTGTACATTTGTCTTCTGGGAGGGAAAACGATTTAATCCTGGCATGTATTCTTATCTCTGCCAGATGGGGATGTTGTTTGTTTATTTGATTTATATCAGCTTCCCCATTTATCTGAAATTCTCAGCTTTCATAGTAATAACTAGTTTGTTTACCACTTACTACATGCCAGCTACTTAACTAGATGCTTCAAAAACTTTATATCATGTAATCTTCACAATAACTGAAATAGCTTTTAACAGCTTCATTTTACAAGTGAGGAAGCAGGCATAGAGATAGGTAAGTAACTTGTTCAAATTACGCAGAAGGGTCATAAGTAAACTCAGAACTAACTGAAGATCATGCTTTTAATCACAGTGCTCTTCTAAAAATGAAATTTAAACAGGTAACACATTTCCCAAACTCAGGATCTTAAAGCTGTGTGAAACTTTAATTAATCATTAATCATTCTTAGGAATGTGATCCATAACAAGTACTTTGTGAAAAGTATAATTTAAAACTGTCTTGGAATAATGCTTTTCTGGTGATTTTCAAAATTTTTCTTTCTCCTCATTCTGCCATTGGTGAACTTGATTTTCTTTTCACTGTCAGAAGGTGTTGCTTCATGTCTATTGGAAATAAAATTCACTTTTTCATTCATCCAGTGAGTATTTTTTTGTCATATGCCAGGCACTGCTGTGTGCAAAATTGAACTAGACTGACAAATCCCTGCTTTTGTGGGACCTATTTTCTGCTGGAGAACAAACACTAACCTAACGGATTATGATAAGTGCTATAAAGAATGACAGAGGGTGAAGTGACCATGAGTGATGGTGGCAGTAGTGCTATTTTTGATGGAGTGGTCAGAAGCAGCCCCTTTGAGAAGGTGACATTTGTGTTTAAATTTGAGACTTAAACACTGAGATGAAGCAGCTCTGCCAAGAGACAGGAGAAAGGCAGTCCTGCAAATGCAGAGGCCATAGGGGGAAATCAGCTTAGCAAGTTTGAGAAGTAGAAAGCCACGGAGGCTGAATAGTGGGCTAGAAGAAAAGAGTGGGAGGAAATGAGGTTAGAGACATAAACAACAGTCAGATTAAGTGAATCCTTGGTGACTGTGAGGAAGAGATTGGATTTTATTCCGCATGTGAAGGGAAGCCATTGGAGAGTGTAAAGGACATGATTTGACTTAAATTTTGAGAAGATCACTTGGCTGCTTTGTGGAGAATGAATTGTACAAGAGTCAAGAGAGACCAGGGTGGAGGCTAATGCAGAGGTCCTGGTGAGAAGTTGATGATGGCTTGAACAAGAATAAAGTAATAGATACGGACACAATTGGGCAGAATTGGAATGGTTTAGATGTGGTATTGATAGGTCTTGCTGATTAGTTATGGGGGTATGAGACAAAGTGAAAAGTCAAATATAACTTCCAAGATGGGAGTGAGTGGAGGAGGAGCAGATTTGGAGAGGGAATTTAGTGTTCTATTTTTGCCTTCCTGATTATACTATCCGCTAGGATACCAGTATTCTGAATTTTGTGTTTATTCTCTACATTTTCTTTGCAATTTTTGCCATATATGTATGTGACCTTAAATGATAAGATGATTAATTTTCATGTTTTAAAATTTTGTATAAATGGAATTATACTGTATATATGCTTGTGTTTTTTTTTTAACCCATTCAGCATTGTTTTATTTTCTGCCCTTTGTGAACAAATCAACATTGTTTTTTAAAGCCATTCATGTTGATGAGGAAGTAGGCATAATGAACTACCAGTTGTTAATTTCCATGCTGTGTAACATTTTATTTTATGATTATATTGTAGTTCACCCAATTACCTGTTTTGAGATGTAAGGGCTTCTCCACTTCACCCACCCCAGACCCCCAGGATTTTTGCAGTTTTAGACAATGCTGTTGTTATAAACATTCTTTTACTTGTTTCCCGCTGCTCAGTACAAGTTACTATACCAGTTCCTATAGGGTTTATACTGAGAAGTGGAATTGCTGGATCATAGAGTGTGTACATAGTGTCCAACTTTACTAGATAGTAATAAATTATTTTCCAAGGTGTTTGTACCCGTTGATATTTCCACTGGCTACATTGCCAGTTTCTGTTCTTCTGCATTTTCTTCAATACTTGCTATTGTCAGAGTTTTTAAGTTTTGCTGATTTGTATGAAATGGTATCTCACTGAGGTTTTACTTTTTGTTTGGTAATTATTGAACGTGAGCATCTTTTGCATATATTAACCATTTTAATTTTATCTTCCATTAAGTACTTGTTTATGTCTTTTGTCCATCTTCCTGCTAGGTCGTTTACCTTCTTTTTACTGTTTTTAAGAACTCTCTGTATTAGTTACCTGTGTTGCAAGTATCTTTTTTCCCGTTTCTGGCTTGTCTTTTCATGTTTTTAATGGCTTTTGACCATCAAAAGCTTTTCTTTTCTTTCTTTCTTTTTTTTTTTTTAAGCAAGGTCTTGCTCTGTTACCCAGGCTGGAGCACAGTGGCGTGATCTCTGCTCAGTACACCCTTCACCTCCTTGTGATCCTCTCACCTCAATCTCCCAAGTATCCGGGACTTGTGACAGGCACATGCCACCATGGCCGACTGACTTTTTTTTGTAGAGATAGGGGTCTTGCCGTATTGCCCAGGCTGGTCCTGAACTCCTGGGCTCAAGTGATCCTCCTGCCTTGGCCTTCAAAAGTGTTGGAATTACAGATGTAAGCCACCATGCCTGGCCAAGTTTTTCATTTGACTGCTCAACTTTTTTAAAATGTATTTTAAATATGTTTGCTTTATGAACTATTTCCCTATATCAAGATCATAAAGTTCTTTTCCTATTAGAAGAAATAGGAAACTATCTCCTTTCTTTCTCAAGGAGATAAAGTTTGCTTTCATAGTTTATCTGGAGGTGAATTTTTTGGTAGGGATTCTATTTCATCTTTTCCCAGATTGTTACTCACTGTCCTAGCACCACTTATTGAATAGCGTAATGTTTTTCTACTGATCTCTGTGCTACTTCCTGCCATATTTACATGGGCATGTTTCTGGGCTCTGTTTTCTGTTTCGTTGGTCTATTTTTCCTTCCTCAGGGTTATTTTCTTCAACAGAATGCAGTTGATTCTTATTATTCACAGTACTTTTTTGCAAAGTTGCGATGAACAGTGAATTAGTGAATATTGTTACTCCTAGGGGAAATACAGGGTTAGGTTCCTGTGAGTCTCTGATCATAACATTTATGTCAAGTGATCAATAGACAATTTTGTTTTATATCAGTTTCTATTTAAAGACATTTAATATATATCATTGATTCATTAACATTGAACTCACTGCAAACAGCCCTATAATTCACGCCTGAATAAAGCGATCTAATTGTGTATTTTCTCCATAAGGCATGTTAGAGCCTCATGCTTTAGAAACACTAGATGGCATTTCAACACTACCCTTGGGGACCACTTAAATGGTGAAATCACCAACAAAAAGCACAAAAATATGAAAAGCATGGCACTAGATAGACCATGGAAAGGACACTTGTTTATATTATTAGAGCTGAAACAAGAAGGCATAGTGCCACGTTGTTCTACCGCAGCAGGAAACCTACACGTTGAACAACTCGAATTTTTTGTCACTTTGTGATTATCTGTAAATGACCACGAAAATGATGCAAGGGTTGATTTTGGGGTAACAAGTACCTTTTGGCAAGTAGGGAAATTTGCAGATAGGGAATTTGTGAAGAATGAGACTCAACCTATGAAATACCGGGAGAAAGTTTTTTCTTCTTTAGGAAACTTAGCATTAGCACTTTCCCCTTTCTGTTGTATTTACACATATCTTTATAGCATTTTATTTTAAGAGAATAATGCAATGAATCTTTCATATACCAAGTGTTCTGATAGATGCCATTATGTCAATAAAGAGACTTCTTTTTTGAGAATACCTTTATTATATTTATAATCAAGTTATTATTTAGTTCATAAGTAAATGCTTGAAGCACATAATTTTAGGAAAGAATTGCAACCCTTAAAATGTTGAAAACAAGTCTAAACTATTAAACCTTTATTATATGAGAATCGTATGGGGATCATATTTTCTCATAGGCATTATTAATAACTTAAGGCATGAGTTTTGTAAAGGCAAATACCATTTTGGAGTTTGCAATTTAATTATTGACTCCATTAGTCCCTCATTCATTTAGTGACGATTTCCTCATGAACATTGTTAAAGGGTTCCAAGAAAAACATAAATGAAGATTATATACATCATAAATCAGATCTCCCAGTAAATGTATTTATTGAGACTTGGCTGCTTTATCCCTCATGATTTAAGATCCTCAAGTGAATTATTTGCATTCATTTGTTAAGTGCCAAGAGTAAGAATCAGGAATTGTGGACTTCACCTATATTCATCTTTTTTTAAATATAGCATACACTATATTCCTGTATTTTTCAAAAATGCTTATTTTGTAGTAAAATACACATAACATAAAAATGGTCGTTTTAACCATTTCATAGTTCAGTGGCATTAAGTACACTCACATTGTTACACAACCATCACCGCCAATCAGCCTCAGAATTTCTTTTTCCAAACTGAAGCTTTGTACCCATTAATTAATAACTCCCCATTCCCCATGCCCTTGGCTCCTGACAACCACCATTCTACTGTCTCCATGAACTTACCACTCTAGTTACCCCATAGAAGTGGAGTCATATACCATTTGTTCTTTTGTATCTGGCTTATTTCATTAAGCATCATGTCTTCAAGGTTCATATATGTTGTAGTATGTGTCAAAAAATTTTTTAAGGCTGAATAATATTCCATGGTATGTATCTGCCACATTCTGTTTATCCATTTATCTACTTTTTGACTGTTGTGACTAATACTGCTCTGAACATTGGTGTACAAATATGTGTTTGACTTCTGCTTTCAATTTTTGGGTATATACCCAGAAGGGGAATTGCTGGGTCATATGGTAATTCTATGCTTAATTTTTTGAGGAACATCATAGTGTTTTCCACACAGTTGTACCATTTACATTCCTACCAGCAGTGCACATGTATTAATCTTGAGTTACTGAGCAGCACCTATTGTTATGAAGCATGATATAAATTATTAACTCTTGCATATCAGTTGTAAGGTATAGTAGGGGTACAAAATCATATATTCAGTATTAAATCTATTGTGGTTGTGGTTTTTGCTGACTGATTTAACTTGTGGTAGTGGCAAATACTTCTGACTGAGACATGATGGCACCTCTTTTGGAATCTCTGTGGAGTAGATAAAATTATGTATTCTAGCCGTAGTTATTAAGAATTTTTGTGGCCGGGCGCGGTGGCTCAAGCCTGTAATCCCAGCACTTTGGGAGGCCGAGGCGGGTGGATCACGAGGTCAGGAGATCGAGACCATCCCGGTCAACATGGTGAAACCCCGTCTCTACTAAAAATACAAAAAAATAGCTGGGCATGGTGGCGCGTGCCTGTAATCCCAGCTACTCAGGAGGCTGAGGCAGGAGAAT
>NW_016107343.1:8789513-8843939 GCF_001604975.1 Cebus imitator
TTTGACTTCAGAGTTTATTAATAACCCTACTTTTCATATTACATAAAATATATTTGATATGGACAATCAGAAGTGATTAGAAAACCTATTGATTAACACATTTATGGGGTGTCAATTATATGCAAAGTTCCAGTATATGCTATCATATACTGGATGCATTAGGATATGGTTGTTACTCTCAAGAGCTATACAGTTTGAAAACACAAGACAAACACATGAAAGTTACATTGCTACACATGCAAAATAAGGGTATATTATTCAAAATGAAAAGAAGACATGCCGGTATGTGATTAATCGCCTACTGAATATTTCAGGCAAGATTAACATGAGCTTAACTCTAAGGAAACATCACTATAGGGAGAGGTATCTGAAAAGGCTTCATCTCTGAAGTATATTTTGAGTAATGTGTGGCAGGATGCATAAAATTCAGATAGGTGAAGAGGTAAGGGCAAGCTCTTCCAATTAAGGAGGAATAGCATAAATGTCAGACATTTTTACTGTGCCAAATCATTAATTGGCATTAATTTAGCATAGTCCTTGGACCTAAAAATGAGATTAAATCTACTTAAAAAAATTGCAAGTTAGTCTTCCTGCTCTAAGCTCAATCCATGCTATCATGTTCACTGAGTGGTGATGGTAGTAGTAATGGGGCAGCAGGAGAAGTAATAGTAAGCTCATATTTATAAGTGCTGTCTATGTGCCAGGCACTGTGCTAACCACCCTTTCCCAATATTATCTCCATTCATTCTTCTGTAACCCTGCGAGCTAGGGGTTACAGGCTACTACCCCTTCCTATGAATGAGGAAGGGTAGACTTAGATAACTTAAGTAACTGGCCCACAGTCACACAGAGTAGTGGAATCAGTCAGGATCCACATACCCAGAGAGTTTAGTTTTAGAACCAGCACTTATTACCATCGGGCAATATTGCCATAGCACTAAATGTAAAAGGAGCTAGTGAAAAAAAATGTAGATTTTTCTTTTCGTTTTCTTGATGATCTGCAAACTTTTTCAACCTTTATGCGTGATTGATGTTTTAAGATTCTTGCAATCCCTGGTTATTAGTCAGGGTGGTTTGTAAACTGCTCTGGAAGGCTGTAGAGTGATGAACTTGTGATCTGTTCCTAACGAGGCTTTTACTTAACACGATGGCTTCTGTAGCTGCTCAAGAGCACAGATAATGGGGGTAATCTTTCTGTAAACAGATAAGTAATGACCTTAAACTTGTGTGTTCACAGTGGAAAGAAAATGTGCATATACAGTTTTCTTCTGATGAAACCTAATGTATTCAAGGAAAAAAATCTTCATTGCTTTTTGGAAGGATGGAAAAGTTGGGAATAATTTTTTCCCCTTGATGATTAGACCAGTCGGTATTGCTGCTTAGTTTTTTGGTTCAGTTACTTTAATGTGGTTATAAGAGGAATTTTGGCTGTAATAGGTTTCATATATTTTTGTAAGTTATGTTTCCATGTTTTGTGTGTGATGTTGTATACTGTTGACATGCAATACTCCTTTTTTGGTAAAGATGGCATGGCTTAGCAGATTAAGGCTACAGAAAGTATGACTTAGCATGCTGTTAAGGCCACAGAAAGCCAAGCAAGTCCCCTCAGTTTCGTATCCTGTAAATAGAGATAAGTTTTTCTGTTTCAGAGAGTGGTTTTGGAAAATTACTAGGCTTTAAAATGATTGCTAATCTCAGTGTGGGGACACTTAGTTTGGGAACATCAGTTCAAGAGTAAATGCATCTAATCCTGCTTTGAATAAATGCAACTTTAAAGCCTTGGAATTTTACCAAATCGAATCTGGGCCAAATAGAAAGGTAGGAGTAGAGGTAAATTTGTTTGTAAAGGAGTTGGGTGTGTATGTGGTAGAGCAGAGTGAGGGTGGAGGGATGGGCAGGTTGGAACTCTCCTTGGAAGCCCTTAGAATAAAACTCAGTGAATGTTAAACCTTTTTCGTTGTTTTTGTTGCTGAAAGTATATGCAAAGTGCTTTTTTCTTATATTTCAGAATATCTGATTTAATAGGGACATAGACAGTTGGTTTAAACCAACATTTTTGGAAGATGAGAGGTTATGTAAATGAAGAAAGAAGTGTTTAGAAATATCACAGAAACAGGTACTTCAGTCTAAATAGTAGTATTGTCTTAATTTTTTCTCATATTTCTCATCAAAATTATGAAATTCTGGGGCTAGTGTATTTGGATCAGAAATTTCAAGGGCTGTGTTTATGTGTGATGGACTACAAGCATGAGAGTCAGTTATAGCTGCTAATGTGCAGTTGTAGATGAGAAAAATTTGTATCTTTGTTCAACATCTAAAGTGCCTTATATGCAATATAGTTCTTTAGTAGAAAATATAGACAGCTCTGAAGCTGTACTTCTCACTGATAACATAGTCACAGTTTTAGCTATCTTTGTCACTAATAACAATGAAATAAAGAATTATTGATAGGCATTTTAATGTTTGTGGTACTTTTAAGGAGAAGCATAATACTGTGATAAAAGAAGAGGGTGGTAGTGGCTGACTGATAGCATAATTAAAGGAATGATCAGGAGTCCAAATTCACATTTCATCTGGCAGTGTTGGATTTTAAAAAAACCTCCTACCAAGAAAGGTTGATGTGCCACATCACTACACTTGTGTATAATGTAGTATACAGTTGAGAGACTTTGAGACGTAGGGTGGTTCTTAGTAGGGTGTGAAATCGTGGTGGCATGGTGTGTTATGATAAGGCCTTTATCAGCTACACTCATTTTGCTTTTAGAATACTTAAAGTTAGTGAATTGGCTAACTAAAATTCTATAAAATAGTGCTAAAATTATTAGAATTACTTTATTTTCCTTTTTCTCCAAAGAGAGCATCTACTTAGCTATGTTACATAATGCTCAAGGGTAAAAACTGAGATAGAATCACAGGTATAGGCACTTCAGGATAAATGAAATTGGAAGTGCCACACAGAATGAAACCATCCAGCCTAATTATGCTGGCTTGGTTAGTGTCCTGGAAGTGTTTATGTAGGAGAGAGAACTGTCATTCATGACTTCAGCTCCAAAAACTTATTAGTGGAATACTAATATAAACCTTAAAAATGATTAGGTAGATATGCACTTACTGACATGGAAAGTTTTTCATGGACTATTTAGCCAAAAGACAGGTTATAAAACTGTATATCTAAAACAACACATCTAATCTTTGTGTAAAAAATATATATCTACATAGCATGGAAAAAATGGTCTAGAAAGATACACACCCTGAGGTGCATCCTCAGACTTCATGTGCTTGCTAAATCTAAACCAAAGTCTCCTGGTGTGAATGTGGCTCCAACTATGCTTCAGATGTGAAAAGCTTTTGATAATACTTATTTATATGATTAGCTTAGCTAATAAAAAGGGAAACTACATGGTGAGATTACTGGTTTTGCCATTGTTGTTGCTTACTTATTTTTAATTGGAAATTGTAAAAAAATTCAGAATAAAAGCAAATATTATACTTTTTTAAAAGCAAATATTTAGAAAAAAGCTAGTTAGGAGACCTTTATTCATTGATTTATTTCATCTTTCCTGAAGGGAAAAATATATAACAGATACATATGCTTTTCCAGAATAAGAAAAAAGCATTTTTCCAGAATAAAAAAAAAAAGACTTTTTCCAGTCTTTTTGTGGATACTCTTATGCTAAAGAGCAGAAAGACTGCTTTAGAAAACAAAACAAAAATTCCAGCTACCTAAAATGTCAAAGAATCTGGCAGTTTGCATACAGTGGAGAACTGTTCAAAAGAAGAAAGCTTTTTGGAGATGAGGTTAGAAGAATAATCCACAAAGTGAAAGCTTAATGGGCTTAAAAAACAAAACAAAATCAAAACTTGCAAAAATTGAGAAAGGTAGCAATCCTGAGAGGTTCTTTGAAGGTAGCCAGGAGATTTTCCTCCTCTGGCTTTGTTTTCATAGTTTTGGCCGACCTCCTCTCCTCCCTTCCAAATTCAGGTTATACATTTCTCTGTCTTTTGTCTTTTTCTAAAAAAAAAAAAAAAAAAAAAAAAGAACAACTCTTTCTTAACTCTTGCTTGGTTTTTTCCACCAACTGTCTCACCTCATTCACTTTCATTTAAGCCTCTTAAAGGTATGATTGCTACGCTGTCTCAGCTTATTTACTGTATTCCCTATTCTATGGTTTCTGCTCTCCTGACTGTACTGGAAGTGCTTTTCCTAAGGTAAACAAACTCCTCATTGCCTAGTCCTTTACTGATTTTTAAATTCTCATTTTTGCCCTCTCTGTATTCTATATAAATAACAGTAACGCTCATCCTTGCACTCTAGTCACAGTAATCTCTCAGAATTTTTCTTACTTTTATCTTTGTAGGATAAAGTCTAGCCCAAGAAAGGTCAATCATGACCTTACTGACCGCTGTCACCTCCACAGTTGAATCTCCTGTCTTCCGTACCTGTCAGCACACACGTTTTATGTTTCAGCAGCACGTTGGTAACCCTTGTTTTTGGTCTCTTGTGCTTGCTCATGTGCTGTTGTTTCCTGTGCCTGGAATGCCATTCCCCACCTTGTCAGCTAACCTTCATCTTTCAAAATGGCTCAGGATTTATGTATTTCCTTGATCACACTTCTGAAAGTTAATCACTTCTTATGTTTAATTCACTGTTTCTTGTCTGGTTTATTTTAGGTATGTGTTATCTCATTTATTTCATTCTAGACTGTGGATGCCCTAGGGGCAGAGTTTGGATTTTATTCATTCTCACTTTCTTTAGTGGTTAGCATAGTATTTGGCATAGATTTAGCATCTGGTACATGCTTGTTGAACTGAAGTAAATGAAACTAAGCTCTGTGAAGGCACACATTTTAAAAAGAAATGAATGGGCAAATAAGCCTAATTGGGAGAATTTGTTAAGGTATGAAAATGAAAAGAGATGGCAGAGAAAACTAAATATATTTGTTGTCTGCATTTTTACTAAACAATTGGTAAGGAAATTCTCATTCTTAAGTTGTCTAATGAAGAAAGCAATTACCCAAGTGGATAGCAAATCACTAGAATGAAATATCATCTGACCAAAGGAAGTTAAAGGTGAAATTGTGGAGACTTTGGCAAATTGTTTACCTGAAGTTTTGTTTTCAAATAGTGGTAGCAAAATATTGGCAGGTAGCTTTTAGAGTGTAGTTTTTTCTGCCCTTCTCTGATGAATAGATATGATTGATTTGTTGTATACAAATAGGTCCTTGTCAAATAACTGAAAGTAATTTTAAACTACTTGAGAGTCTTTTCCTTTTCTCCATTTCTGTGAAAGCTGTGAAAACTTCTTAAAGATTTGGCTGCATCCTAAATTAATGCACATTTTGAATTATTGTGATTTCTTTTTCAAAAGCACAAATCAGTTTCTAGCTATCTACTATTGTAGTAGCTTGAAACCTGCAGGAATGGCTTCCTGCTGCAGGAAGCACTTCTCTTTCCTTTTTAAATCTCTACAGTCCGAGGTGACAGGGAGGCCTGAATCTCCCAACCATCTTAAAGCATCACACTTCCTTATGTTGTGGCTCCAGAGTCAGAATAATTTGGGTCAAATTTGGGTAATTTGGATGAAAGATTTGGGTAACTTGTAGGAACCCATTTAACTTGGCTAGCAAAGTAAGTGGAACTGTGCAAGCCTGAGGTATTCTTCCAGCCCTTCAATACACCCTGTAGTGGAGCTTTTGCTTTGACCTGTGAAAGCCATGGTGAAGAAAGGCAGAATGCTGCCGTGGCCTTGGCAGCCTACTCATCTTCATCTCATTCCCTCCTCTTAGTTTTTGGTTCTCAGGCTCTGATGTATTTTGTTTCTGCTTGCTTTTTCTGTGCTGATGCTGTTTCACAAAATTATGTTTCTGTTTAGCCATCTATTTCATTTCTCGTTTCTTCCTCCCCAGTTTCCTTAAAAATAATATTTTATATTCTACATATCCAAATTCCAATTTGGATTTTTAAAAATAGAAACATTATGATAATGAAGACATTAAAAAACTCTTTGACAAATGATTAGGTTATTTCCAGGTATGTTACTTAAAAGCATTTTACATTTCAAAAAGATGATGTATGTACATTGTGAATTCAAGTGGTTCAAAAGGGTAAACACTGGAAAGCAAATCTTTCCACTCATATTCCTCACTTCTTCTCTCTGGAGTCAACTGCCGATACTACTTTTTTTCATTTTTATTTTATCCTTCCGGAGATAGCCTATGCATATACAAGCAGATAAATCTATTTTTATAAGATTTAAAATGTATATATTGGCACTCTGTGGAGTACTTTTTATATCTTTTGGAATTAGTGAGTGAGGCTGGCAGTATTCATGCTTTATGAAGTATATTACTCTACATTGCTTCTTTGTGAAATAAGTATTGACCTTACATACTTATTACACAAAAGGATCTATCTTAGGTTTCCCAGTATTAGTGGTTCAGACATGACCTACTTTCTGTTTTCAGTTGTGTTGAGCTTCTTACTAATTTTGACCTAACCCTTTTATTGGGAACATAAAGTGCAAATTGTTTGTGTACTTAACCTCAATAGTGGTTAAGGGTACTTAGGTGACCGGATGTTCTGTTCTGATTTTAATGTAATTGGCAAAAGTGTACTGAGCACCTTATCCTCCAACTCATACATTATCTTGACTTTTTCCAAACACTTTACAAGAGTATATTATAGTCAGGATCTTGAGGCACAAACGAATTAAGATTTTCACAGGCCCACTTTACAACTTAGTAATGGAACCAAGCAATATCACCAGAGATCCCTGGCTCTCTGGCTTTCAGCACTAATTCAGAACAGTTTTACAAATGCATTAGAACTCTGCCAGCTATAGAGGCAGTCTGATGTAATTTGACACTTGTTATTTCCAGAATGTCATAGATTACCCTCCCACCCCCCAAAAACCTTTTAAAGGCTCTAGTTAAAGATCTTTTTCCATCCAGTATTTCCTCATTTTTCAATCTGTTTGGTTTTCAGCCTTTTTTCCCACCTACTGTTCCTCTCAGACTGCCCCAACAGATTTTGAATAGAGTTACATTACCAATCCGTTTCACAATCTTAATGTTCTAATTCAAAATCTATGTATTAATGTGTACTCATCTGCATTCCTGGCAAGTTAATCCAGTCGTGTATCCTGGAAAATGACCAATGAACGCACTTGGTGTTGCTTTTCAGTCTTAAAAAAAAGAAGTATTAAAAAAAATTCCTATTTGGAAGAGTTCTTAACAGCATGGGACTATGAAGAAAAACTTTTAAGTTCCCATGTTTGCTTGCTCACTAGCACTTTAATGTGAATATGTTTTTCCTACCATCCCTTGGTTTCTCTGTATTTAAATTGTATATGCAATTATTGCCCTGGAACTGTATAAGTTTGAGTTTAAGTGGTTCTGAAGCCTCTAGATAAAAGGTGCTGCTTAAACTCAGTGGTATTATATCGACAGTGACAGTTCACCCCCTCCACACACTTTTTATTCTTTTGAACTGCTGATTTTATGGAAGACAGCAAGGTAACTCCTTTGGCTTTTTGTTAAAAATTTCTAAAACTTCTGTTGGCATTCTGCTTGAGACAGGTCTTTTTGATAATATCGATGGTGCCTGTCGCTAGTGGCATAGCACCTGCTCTATGTTGTTTGCTGTTGGTGGTGAGGAGTTTACATTGAAAAAGCACTTTTCAACCTGAAGTTCCCAAAGCCCTAGATGAACACAACACCTTTCAATTTTGACACACTCAGTGTTGGAATAGAAGGCAGCTGCTATGTAGACAGTTAACACTGTGTAGATAGAAAGAACAAACTGCTTTGTACTAAAACACACTCTATCCTTCAGCTTACAAATGGGAATCTTGAGCAGTGGGCAGCCCTCTCTTTTCAAGGTCACTTTACTCATTATGAAATAGATTTCATTTACCATGAAAATTTTTGTTTGGTGGATGGGCATGTGCTCAGTGAGCATCTCCTGTGTTCTAGGCGTTTGTGAATTGCTTCCACAAAGTCCAGTAGATCATGGTCCTGATAGTAATCTAGTTTTAGTAGAGCCAAGTTTAACAACCACTTTTATATTCATGCTTTTTTCAAATTCTTATTACAAACCTGAGAGGAAAGTTTAGGCCATACATAAGTGAGACAATTAAAGTAGAGAGAGATTAGATAACTAGCCTATGGTTTACCCTGCTAGGGAAAGAGCTTCAATTTCCTATGTCCATATGCTTTCTGTTATGCTACAACTTCCTCTTATAATTAACATTGATAGATTTGAGAACTTTACAACGGCCCCGTAATCCAGATAGTGCATTTACATATTTTAGGGCTCTATAGCAACCCTGTAATCCAGATAGTAGAGGTGTTAATACCTTATTTTATGGTTGAAGACATTTGAGATACAGTGACTTGCCTGATGGCACAAAACTATTAAGTAGTCAGAACTGGGTGGGATGTAGACCTACCTTCCATCCTAAATTCTCTGCCCTTTCTTGTCAGCATCTGAGAGGCTAGTGATTTTAATACTCGGCAACATTTATCAAACTGTTACCATGATGCCTGATGCTATCAGTTGATACTGAAAGAAATAGGATTACACAGTTCCACTCCCCTTTATAATATAATGGTAGACATAAGATAATCACAAGAAAAATACCTAATGTTCATTATAATTAAACAGTATAAGCAAAAAGTAAACCAGTAACTATAGTGAAGCAAGTATGTCACCACTAATGGGAAGCAATTTGAAGTATTATCTGGCCAGTATCACACAGCCTTCTGAGAAGCTTTTCAGTGCTCATTCCTACTAGTTTCTTCTGGGACAAAGTACAGGTAGTGATTTTTCAGCCTCTTCATGGCTACTGGCTTCTTCCTTGTAATCTATAACCTTGTTTGGTTCTCTCTTATTTTAAGATATGAAATCTTGACAGTTGCTCCAATTCCCTACTCTCTTTTGTTCCTGTCTACCTTATCATCCCCATCTTCCTTCTCCACTTCCAGCAAAACTTTTCAAAATATTGGCTAAACACTCCACTGTCTGGCGGTTTTCTTTCTTTTTCTTCATGACTCTGCTTTCCCTGCCTGTCCCTTAAATATCAGTGACAATTGTCCTTCTGTTCTTATTCATAAGATTTTATATATCATAATGATGTCCACACCTTCATCTTTAGCTCACCTTTTCCACCCGACTTCAGATTGTTTCCCCGGATCTTCCACAGGCGCTTCAAATTAAAGATGTTTATAGTGGAATTCATTATTTTCTTCTGTAAAATGGGCTCTGTTCCTGCTTTCTTGTTAGTTAATGATATCACCAGTCACCTGGTCACCTGAACTAGAAACCTGGGAGTCATTTTTGACTTTGCCTTCTCCCTTAGCCCCTGTAATTTCTGAAAAGCTTGCTTTTTAACGTGACTGTGAATCTGCTTCTGCTTTCTATTTATTCTACTACTGAATCACTTCAGGCTCTCTCCTGATTTTTGCAGTATCTTCCTAACGCGTCTCCTTGCCTTTAGTCTTGTTTCCCTCATATTCATCAGCTCCGTGATTGCCAGGATGAGTTTGCCCTAAAAATTAGTTGTTGTATTCCCCTCTTTAAAACCTTTTAGTTTTTCCCATTTCTTGTAGGATAAAGTTCAACCTCCTTATGTGGTATACAAGATCTCCTCTGAGGTTCCTATATAGGTGCTCCAGATGATGTCTACCATTGCCAGGCTGCTTTGGCAACATCAGATCTTTTGTGCATACTCATACATATCATAATACATTTTTACTGCTGTTTCTTTTCTTATGATGTCTTCTTCTCTGAATACCCTAAAGTCTCTATATCTTTCTCCCTTCTGATTATTTTAGTAAAAGAGCCTGATACCTAATCGTTGAAATTACAAAAGTCAATTGTAGCTGCCTATATTTTGATTAATATTTAATATGGATCATAGCCAGCCCCTTAAGTCATGAGTTAAAGGTTGTCAGAAGTTAGCATGTTGTTTAATATAACCTGTTTTAATGTATGCATGAGCATTTCTCAGTACTCATCTTCTCAGATGCTGGAGTCATTCAGTGTTTGGACCCTTAACTGGTGCTAAACAGAAAGGTCCCTACCCAAACGCAGAACAAAAAGAGATGACATTACATATTATTTAGGATTAGCTTCAGTTGTAGGTAGCTAAAAATTTAAAAAGAATGATGACTTAAACAAAATATGTTGTTTACCTGTCACTAAAATTTCCAGAGATATGTACCAGTATGGCAGCTCAGTTACATGCAGTCCTCAAGGATGCAGAGCACTTTCAGCTCTTCATTCTACTTTTCTTAGGGTATATTCCTTGGGTTCATTGTCTGGTGGCATTAGTTTTCTAGGCAACAGATGGAGGAAGAAACAAAGAAGGAGGCAAATGGCACCCTCTGGTCATCTTTTAATGATGACTCCTAGAAGCTGACACACAATACTTGGTTTCTATCCCATCAGCTACAACTTAGCAAGCACTTATTCCTAAATATAGTTATCCATATATACAGTTAAATATTCTGTTACTATGGAGGAAGATAATGAATTTTGAGGGACAGATATTAAAGGATTCATCCAAACTATTTAGCCTGATGTTCAATTTGTATGTTCTTTTTCAGACCTGTCTCCAATTACTTATCCACATGAATCCTATGCACCAGCTAAAAGCTTTCTCATTGCCATTGGTTGGAAGTAATCACTCCTCTTCTAAATCTTGTAATACTTTTCATCTGTATTGCAGATATCATATGCTCAACTGTTATTGATGTCATTTGTCTATATATGTAGCTTCCTTAAATTGTAAGCTGTCACCACAATATATGTTTCTAGGGTCAGTGACCAAGTATTGTATGTCTTGCAATGCCCAGTCCTAGTACTTTATAAGTAATTTGTTTTCAGTAGATACTTTTTATATGAGTAAATAAATAATTTGATGATTTCTTGGTTTCTTGTAGCATTTTAAGAAAGAAACATGGATCAACCTAGTGGAAGAAGTTTCATGCAAGTATTATGTGAAAAATATAGTCCTGAAAATTTTCCTTACCGCCGTGGCCCGGGGATGGGAGTCCATGTCCCAGCCACACCTCAGGGCTCTCCTATGAAAGGTAAGAAAGATGATACCTAAAACACTTACATTCTGGAGCTTACTAAGGATGTTAAATCACAATGTTGCCTTGTTTACAAATGATTAATTTTATTTTTAATTACAGTCAAATAGTCTTTCCCCCTTGTTATGATTTCAGTTTTTTAAAGAACCTAACAGGACTGGTTTTCCTCCAGATTGACCAAGAGATGTTTTAGTTGCATATGTAGGACAAGAGTAATATTTGAGTTATAATATTTGAAATGCATATTCTTTTATGGAACTTAGAGGGTACAAAGCAGTACAAGACTGGCCTGTGCCCTCCACGACCTTATAGCCTAATTGGTTTATAAGATATTCACATTTACAAAGGTAAATCAACACAAGATAATTTATGTTGAGCCAAATGAATGGTATAGTGATTGGGAAAGAAATTTAAAAGATAATTAATATGATCCAGAAATTATTCAAAGCTATAGGATTTTAACTAGTACTTCAAGAATGTAGAATTTGGTTAGAGATGAGATACATTCTAGGAGAGGGATTAGATATGAGCAAAAATCTGTAACTAGAGATGTGCAAGGTCTATTTTTGCTTGCCTTTTAGCTTAATGTTGCAATAAAAAGTTCTTGGAAGTAATTTTTTGTAATTGTGGGGGATTAATATTGAATCATTGTTTTAGTTCTTTCAAAGGTTACTGAGTGTTTGCTGTTTCCAAATACAATAATCTTACCTCTCTATATAAAACCTGGAATGGCAGAGACAAGTGGCTTTCTTCCTTGATAATTTTTTTTTTTTCAGGATCCATTCCCATTCTGAGAAATATGTTGCTGAAAGTAGCAAGATTACATGAAAACCATGCAATTTGAGGTCTTCATTAATAAAGTATTACTTTGATGAGTCCTTGTTTTATACCAAATGGGAAAAGAGTGGTTGCATTCTCATGTTTATACCTTTAGAGTGATTTTATTGACACATGCGTTTTTGAGCCAGGCAGTAGCCAAAAATTGTTACCTCGGTTTCACCAAATTCAGTGAATAGTTTAAGACTTTGAAACACTTTCTGTCATTACAATTATATTTTAAAAGAAGGCTAATTTTCATAAGGGACAGATTCTGTAGGGATATGAAGTAGAAATAATTGATAGACAAGAATGAGAAAGATGTAGAGTTTTGAATGGACCCACTTAAGTGAGGAAGATTTCTTGAATGATACAAACTTGACAGAAGTGATTTAGTAGGTAGATTAATTATTTAATGTTTGAGGTGATTTTCAAAGGCACAAAAGATCCACATCAGGCAAGGAGAAAATAGCCATTCAGAATACTTTGGAACAAAATTTAAAATAATAATAATAATTGAGGCCTATAAGAAAGCACTGGTAGTCCACACATGAATTTCATGGATCCTGTGTTCAGATGATAAGATGATAGCATGGACAAGGGCTCTGTTGTTGGTAATTGAGATGAACAATCCTGCTACGAGTTAAAGCCTAGAAGACTGCTGGTGCAGTACTTCTGAGCTCCTCCTGGGCAAATTTGACTGTCTCTTCTTAGAATTCAGTGCCTTTTGGTTCCATTATATCCTGTATTTTCTAGGTCCTTGTGTAATTTCACACTGTTTGATTTTTGTTTCTTGACAATTCCTGGGGGCTGAACATATGTAAACAAGAATTTGGCTGATATAAAAAGTATTTTGTATCCCTCATCACTCAGATCGCCTCAACCTCCCAAGTGTACTAGTGTTGAACAGCTGTGGAATAACCTGTGCAGGAGATGAAAAAGAAATTGCTGCCTTCTGCGCTCATGTGTCGGAACTAGATCTTTCTGACAACAAACTCGAAGACTGGCATGAGGTAAAGTTTTTACATTGCTACATTTTGGTGAAAAGCAGGAGTAACCATTGTATCATTGTTTATGTTATTATATATTCTGCTAACTTGTGTTCTCACTTGATGACTGTGTGTCTTCTTCTTGTCTGTATGTCTATCTGTCTGGAGATAAATAAGGGCCTATAATCTCAGTGCTTAAGGTGCTGAGGCAGGAGGATCACTTGAGCCCAGGAGTTCAAGACCAGCCTGGGCAACATAGCAATAACGCATCTTTAATTTAAAAAAAAAAAAAAAAAAAAAAAAAGATAAATACCTGACTCTGTCTCTGGTGATTTTTCAGTTAGCTTTGTTATTGTTAATTTGTTTTTCATCAATGTGAAAATCACTAAAGAAATTTAGGTATCAAGAAGTTGATTAGTCTTTATCAGTTTAAACTGCTAACAATGCATTAAATTTTCTACTGTTTCATTAATTTATACATCCTATGCTCATTCTCTGCCTCTACTTCAATATTTATTACTGCACATTGACATAAAATTATTGACACTGAGATTATAAATATATTTATTCTTGTTATTGAAATGTATTCGAATACTTTGCAACTTTCCTTATATTATCAAACCCCTTGGGTGGTTTGACATAACTGATGTCCCGACCTCAGAATAACTATAAACTACACGCATAGTTTGTAAAAGTACACAAATACAGTTTTATAACATTCTCTTATATATAACATCACCTGCCTGCTTATAACATTACCTGATTAGCTTCTAAGCTACCCTGAAGAATAAGGTTAAAATAGTTCTTGTTACCTGGTTCATTCTTCTGCCTTAATTTAGGCTGTCGTTTTTTTATTTGACTTTAGGAAGACTTTCCTAATGGGCTTTCCTGGATCTGGCTTTATCCTGCCTCCGCTAAGCTACCACATACTCTTTTTAATAAATGAAGCATGATTATGACACTGTCCTGCATAAAGGCCTACAGTGTCCTTTCTTTGCCAAGAAGCTAAAGTCTGAACCCTTTAAGGACGGCCCTACATCATATGGCCCTTTGCTATTTCTAGAATTTTATCTCCATCATTGGCCATATACTTTTACTTGTAGCTCATGATAAACTCTTGACATTAAAAGCTTCCTTGCTTTTATTCATTCTGAACCCACTGCTCTCTTTCTCCTCTTGTCTGCCTGACCGCTTCCTGTATATCCTTCAAGACTTGGCCCAAGTTGCTATTCTCTGTGAAATGTTCCCTGGCTGTCTCACAGACAGAGTCAGATTATCCCAGAGCAGCTACACTATACCACTGTGAAAGGGTTTATCACAGTGTATTGTAATCACTTGCTTACTTGACAGTTTTCATACTAGACTATGAGCTTATTCCAAGTGGAAATTTTTATCTTTTTTTAAAGCATAAGCCCAGCATACTAAGTAGTCAAATGTTTGTTGAGTGTGTTAATTATTAAATGATTATATCTTAAGGATTGATCAAGACCTCTTGTTCCAACTTTTCCTACGATCTTAAGAAATTCATGTAATCCTTTAGAGCTTTAGCTTGCTCATCCATAAGATAGACTTGCCGATAAAATTAATCATTGAAACACTTAGTAGATATTGAATGCTATACAAATTCTAAGACGGCTTTCTTAAGAAAAACTGATCCATAACCTAGTTTTAGTCAGGTTTTCTTATATTTATCTATTTTATGCCCTTGTCTAATCTGGTAACTGCGTTCTTGGTTATATTTCCTATTTTTATTAGGATTTTAATCAAAATTCTTTGCAATGTATGTCACCGATTTCTAAGTTATTTATTAACCTATGCAGGTTTACAGGGCTATTCGAAAAATAACTTCTGTTTGTATATGTATTTGTTTACTTATCTGAACAACTTATATAGTTTACTCTTAAACAAATTACAGACTGTGCTTTCTTGGTACTCTGCAACATTTAATTGTCATGCATGCTTTGTCCACAATTCAAATGTGTTTCTTTGGAAACAAAATTTTACAGAGGTTTTGTGCTTTGACCAGGTATAGAAGCTTTTGCTAATTGGTGGGAACAGTGTAATAGTGATGTAGTTGTTACCTCAGGAGGAAGATGTATGTAATGTGTACACAGTGTGTACACTGAGTAATTCAGCATTTTTCTCTGCTTAGACAAAGGTCTATGTTAAGTTTTTGTCACGCCACATTAACACATAGCCAGAGGGTCACGTACTGATCTATACTGTACTTGCACTCAATTTGTATATTCGTAAGTGCTCTATAGTCTGCTTTCAGGCAGTTTTCAAGTAAATGTTTGTTGCTGCTGCTTTCAGGTATCTATTTTCCAATTTAGTTTTGTTTTCATCATTCCTTTATATTTCCTCCTTATGCTTAAATATGGTTGATCCCAGTCTTCTAGAGGATATATCAGAACATAGAGAAAGGAGAAATATGACAAAAGAATGTTGATTTTTAGGATTGATTAAACTCTTTGCCAGGCTACAAATGCTTTATAGGTTGTCAATTTTAAGACATTAGATTTCAACCCCATTATAACCCATATCTCTGCTTACCAGAAAGATAATTTGTCCTTAGCCATTAATGGAATTTATTTTAGCCAG
Source organism: Cebus imitator (assembly GCF_001604975.1). Taxonomy (NCBI): domain Eukaryota; kingdom Metazoa; phylum Chordata; class Mammalia; order Primates; family Cebidae; genus Cebus; species Cebus imitator. Next base: position 8,805,016 of record NW_016107343.1, read on the forward strand.
TATTAATAGGCCAATGTGGAACAAATTACATAATTTTTCCCTTAGTTTTTTAGATGACCAAGAATATTATAAGTTATAAGTAACTTCTTTTGTAGCTTAATTTAATGGCTGTAAAATATCCAGAGTCTAAGATAAACATGGATGAAAAAAGTAGTACTATTGAGGAGGCAAATATTTCTCTTCACCCTTCTAAAACTGGGCACCTATGTTTAAAAATAATGCATTTTTTAGCTTTTGTCTTGAATTTTTGGCTGAGTAGATCCTTGTCTGACCTTTCCCAAGGTACCTTCTTTCTATTCCCTTCCTTATCGAAACCATTTTATAAAAGAAATTCAACCTAGTTGGTTGAGAGGAGGGAGGCAGTAGTTACTCAGGTAAGGTAGAGAATAGCTTGGGTACAGATGACAGATTGTTATCTTCAAACCCTTTTCCCATTTTTCTTAAATCTTTAGTTTCTTCCTCTTTGGAAGCCAAAGTAAAGGGTCCCCTATTAAATCATAGAATTGTAGAAACCTAAAAGGTGATCTGGGTTCATCTCCATGTTTCTGCACATGAGCCATACTCATTCCAGTTGGAGGAGTCTTTTTTATTTTTAGAATTTGAAAAAGAAAAATCAATATACTGCCCTAGAAGCTCATGGAATGTTTGTCAGCTTTTGGTATTGGGAAATTTTTCTGTCATAAGTAAATTTACCTGTGTAATGAATATCATGTCTTCCTGAGTCTCATCAATTTGAGGTTACTCAAAAAACCTTTTTCATTTCAGCCCTTAAAGAAAATATTCATTTATTTCTAACACTTATTATTTTCCCTGCTTGAATGATTAAATTCTAGTCCAGTTTTATCTTTTAGGATATTCTAGGGTTAACGAGTCATTATTCTGAAAATTTATTCTCACTGTACAGTAATGTTGATGCAAATTATGATGATTATGTCATGTATCTGCTAGCCTTGGGAAATCTCCCAGAAATTGTTTCAAAACCCTTAAATAATCTATTTTTAAAAGTGTTTTTCTCTTTATTATAAAAATAAAATATGAGATGTAGCAGTTAGCAAAGAGTTTATGTTTTGTTTTTATTTAACTAGGGTTCTCCTATAATAAGTTATTCTTCATGCTTTAATTGGAGCATAATTCCTGTTCCCCTCCCACCCCCACAAAGAGATTAAGTATAGCTGGTAAGCATCTTCTGTATGAAAGTTCTTCATATCAGTATTCAGTCATAGAATGCAGTACAGATTGGTTCCTGCATGAACTATTTAGCTATGTTTTGGTCACAGACTGAGCTGCAAATACTAGCCATATATTGCACAAATGTTTGATACCATTTGATCACAAAGGGGATCAAGCAAGAGAATATGTGCAGACTGGTATAAATTCCTTACACTTTAAACAGAAAGTGTATTTTCTCTAAAAGGTAGCTCATTTATTCATTTGTAAAATGAGGATAATGAGGTACCTTTTCTCTGAAAAGTAAAGTGAGGATGAAAAGGGTACCCACTTTAGAGGGTTAGTGTGTGGAATAAGTGAAATAGTGAGTGCAAGGAACTTTTTCTTCAGACACACTCTCCTGAAACTTCTTAGAATTATTCTACTTCTCACTGATTTTAGGGCTCCTGAACGGATGTAAAATACAGGTTACTTTTTCCTTCTACCCGTGGTTCTCCCTCCTGGATACTCTTTTGGCATTACTTCTGGAGCTCTAAAAAGAAAGATTTTCAGGTTGCAACCCTGAAGCTTGTCCCACCTATGAAGCTTCTGATTCAATTATTATGGTGGAAACTTGGAATCAGTATATATTAAATTCTGTCAGTGATTCTGATGGGTAGCCAGGGTTGAGATAATGGTTCATACTATGTTTATGTTCATAATAGTTACATTTATTAAATGATTTTGTGCCATTAAGCTATTCAGTAAATAAGTGCCCAGTACACAGTAGTGAACTAGGTAAGTACTATATCTGCTTTTATAGAGCTTACATGCTATTGGGGGGTAGGTAGGGAAACAAGTTTCAAAAATATGTGTCAATTGCTATGCTAAGCACTTTACATGTATATCTCATTTAATCCTACCAACAGTCCTGTAAAATAGATGGGAACTGTTTTCCCTATTTTACAAATGAGGAAACTGAGATTTGGAAAGGTTAAGTAACTTGTCTGAAACGGCACAGCTAGGAAATGTTGGAACCTCTTTTGAACCCAAGTTTTTCGACTCTAAAACTAATCCTAACTACTTTTTTCTCCTTTTCTTACAACTTTTACTTATCGCATTGCCTGGCTGTTGCTTAATACATTTGCTGGACATCTAGCATTTATTTCATACTTGTTTAAGCTGATCCTTCTCACAGATTGTACCAACTAGTCTTCAGTTTTCTTTATTCATGTTTTTTCCTGGTTATGTTTATGATGTATAAATATGGTATATTGGAAAGAACAATGGCTCTGAGTTTTAAATCCCAGAGTTGACCTTTGTAACTGTAAAGCCTTAGTCAAATTATTTAACATTTCTTAGCCTAAGTTTTCTCACGTATTAAAATGAAAGTAGTATTATCTTGCAAGTTGTTTTTGGAATTTAATGAAATAAACTATATCATAAAAGACTAGTACTATGCAGACCAAATAGTTAAGGTCAGTAATGATCATTTTTTTTTTTTTTCCTTTTTGTCTACCAAGTTGCTAGCTAAATCCTTAAGTTGATGATCTTGTTTTCCCTTTCATTATATAGTTCTGGATTTTTTTTGTTTGTTTTTGAGTAAACATATTTTAAAGTTTGGTACATCTTTGAACCACATTGAAACTGTTTTCTAAGTGATTGTGATAATGCAATCAAATTTAAAACATGAATTGTTATCATGTGATTTTTAACCTTTAATTAGCCTTAATATTGTGCTAAGAATGAGAGGAAAGAGACAAAGAGAATTATGTGACCTAATCTCAACTGTTTAAGAAATGTCATCTAAACTATCTTTTCCCTACCTACCAAAGGGAACATCACATAGAGCAGAATCAGAAACCTTTCTAAAGATGACATAGGAAATCTTCCTTTTTACCATTAAGTTCTGTTATGTACCCGTCAGTTATGCCACTATTTCACTGAAAGATTAAATTATTTGCCAAGGTTTGCTGAAATCACTTATGTCCTTCTGTGAGTACCATCACTAAATAGGACTCCCCAATATAAACAGCCCTTTGCCTGGAGACCGGCTCCCCTAAGCTTTCTTGAGCATGATTGCTATTTAACAGCTCTGATTGCTGCCTGATAATGCTTTTCTTTTTTTCTCCTTAGGTCAGTAAAATTGTGTCAAATGTTCCTCAGCTGGAGTTTCTAAACCTGAGTTCCAACCCTCTGAATTTGTCGGTTTTAGAAAGAACATGTGCTGGGTCCTTCTCTGGGGTTCGCAAACTTGTCCTCAACAACAGCAAAGCTTCTTGGGAGACAGTCCACACGATACTGCAGGAGTTACCAGAGTAAGCCCCAAGAGCATGAGGGCGAGGGAGCTATGTTGCCATCTGTGTTAGTACATAGGATTACTGCTGATCTCCCATCCAAGAAATACTAGAACTATAGATTGAGTGGAGAAAGATTAGAAAAATGAGGTTATTGGAATGAGAGTGTGAGGGTAATCTAGTAGCATTTCCAGTGGAATACATGTTCAGTGTTGAGTAGCACCAAGACATGGGATATGTCATCTCTGAGCTAGAAAATATCCCTGAGAAGCACTTATCACTCTAAATCAACTCAGCCTTACTCCATTTTAATCTTCTGATATGACAATTGAGCCTCAGCCCTTTTCTTTGGGAGGAAAAAATTGTAGTATCTCTAAAATGTGTTAACTTTCAGATGATTAAGTGCCTAGTTGGTCTGATGGGAAAATCGACCTAGTATTATTTTCAATAATTATACTTTGTCAATTAAAAAATGCTTTATTATGTTTTGCTTGTCTCTATCTTTGTATATGTATATAAATGTGCAAAGGAAATTTAAAGAAGCCATAGTTTCTTTGACTATCTAAATATGGAAATTCTCAAAGCCCTTCAGAATCTTGTCCCACCCTACTTATTGCATCTTAATTTTGTACTCTCACTTTAATGAGATTGGTTTTCTCACTGCACCCAACACCTAGCATGGCATAGAATGAACTTTTAAGTGCCAGTTTCATTACTAACCATATGACCTTTGGTAAGCTACTTAACTTCTTTCAGCTCAGTTTTCTTGTCTGTAAAATGGGCAAATTGCATTTACCTTGCAGAAGTGGGAGTAAAATCTTTAATACACCTAGGCCAGGCATGGTGGCTCACGCCTATAATCCCAGCACTTTGGGAGGCCAAGATGGGTGGATCACGAGGTCAGGAGTTCAAGACCAGGCTGGCCAAGATGAAGAGACCCTGTCTCTACTAAAAATACAAAAATTAGCTGGGCGTGGTGGTGGGTGCCTATAACCCCAGTTACTCGGGAGGCTGAGGCAGAGAATTGTTTGAAACTGGGAGGCAGAGGTTGCAGTGAGCTGAGATCATGCCACTGCACTCCAGCCTGGGTGACAGAGCGAGACTCTGTCTAAAAAGAAAAAAAAAATTGTGATATACCTGGCACAGGGTCTGACACAGGGTAGGGATTCAATAAATGATAGTTATTATTTCTACTTCTAAACATTTGTTCATGTTGTTTCTGGAATTTTCTTCTATCTCTTCTCAACTTATGGAAGTCCTCCCCTCCTTCAAGACCATGTATCCTTTCCTGGTTATTCTAACTGTAATTTCAATTTCATTCTTACGTGAATGACTATTATGCTTACAGTTAGTACTGCTTAATTTAGTACTTAATTACTTAAGCACAAAAGTAATTTGGTAATTTCACACTACCTTATATCATTCTTTGCTATTTCAGTGTGTACTGTCGGGAAGACATCTTGGTATTTTCTCCACAATTCTAGCAGAGTCTCACATATAGTAGGCTCTTATTTATTTATTGAATGAATGAAAATAGGTGTAAAGTAGAAACTAAACTGCTTTAAACAATGAAATATTTCCTTTTTTCTCTGCAGTTTGGAGGAGCTCTTCCTGTGCCTTAATGACTATGAAACAGTGTCTTGTCCTTCTATTTGCTGTCATTCTCTTAAGCTACTACATATAACAGACAATAACCTCCAAGACTGGACTGAAATACGAAAGTTAGGAGTTATGTTTCCTTCACTGGATACCCTCGTCCTGGCCAACAATCATTTGAATGCTATTGAGGAGCCTGATGATTCATTGGCCAGGTTGTTTCCTAATCTTCGATCCATCAGCCTCCACAAGTCAGGTGAGGTTCAGGCTGGTTCTTACTCTACATGCAAATTAATCTGAGCATATGCATGAAATACGATGAAAGTATATTCCTTTCAGTCATAGTTCTACCTTGTTTAGAGTGAATTTTCTGTATGACATGCAGATGCCTATGACTGGCTAAATTTAAGACATTAATTTTCATAAATGATCAATAAATATTAAGTGGCATGGCATTACATTAACAATTTATATTTTGTACATGAAAGGGTTCCTGCTATGAAAGAAGTGAAATAAAATTGATGCACTGGATATTAAAAGGCACAGTAAAAATAGTATAAAGAATTACAAAATAGACCATTTTATCTGGACTTAGTTTAAGGAATCCCCACTGCTGCCTTTTCAAATGCTGACTTTTTTAGTATCTGTATGTAATTGGTTGTCAGTTTATTGCCATTTGATCCTGTGTATCACAGGAATGAATATATTTAGCTTATTTTTTTATTGATAAAATTTTAGAGAACAGTTTTAGGTTTACATAAAAATTGAACAGAAAGTACAGAGAGTTTTCGTATTCCGCTTGTTCCCACATATATACAACTTCCCCCACCATCAATATCCCACAGCAAAATGGTATTGTACCATTTCAACCAAAGAACCTATGTTGACTTATTGTTATCACTCAAATCCGTAATTTACATTACGGTTCACTATTGGTGTGGTAAATTCTGTGGATTTTGACAAATGTGTAGTGACATGTATCTACCATTGTAGTAACATTCAGAATAGCTTCTCTGCCCTAAATATCCTCTGTGCTCCATCTATTTATCCCCCCTAATCACAGCAACCACTCATCTTTTTACTGTTTGCATAGTTTTGCCTTTTCCAGAATGTCATCTACTTGGAATTATACAGTATGTATCCATCTCAGATTAGCTTCTTTCGCTTAGGAATATGCCTTTAAGTCCTCCATGCCTTTTCATGGCTTGATAGCTCATTTCTTTTTAGTGTTCAATACTATTCCCTTTTCTGGATGTACTACAGTTTATCTACTCACCTACTTACTGAAGGACATCTTGGTGGCTTCCAAGTTTGGGCAGTTACGAATAAAGCTGCTGTAAACATCTGTGGGCAAGTTTTTGTGTGGACGTAAGTTTTCAGTTTGTTTAGGTAAATACCAAGGAGCATGACTCCTGGATCATACGGTAAGATTATGAGCCAAACTGTCTTCTAAAGTGGCTGTATCATTTGTATCATTTTGCATTCCCACCAGCAGTTCGAGAGTTTCTCTTGCTCTACACCCTTACCAGAGTTTGGTGTTCTCAGTGTTTTGGATTTTGACTATTCTAATAGGTATATTGTGGTATCTTGTTTTAATCTACAATTCTCTAATGTCGTATGATATTGAACATCTTTTTATATGCTTTGTTTGCTGTCGTTGTATCTTCTTGGGTGAGGTGTCTGTTCAGGTCTGTGGCCCATTTTGTAGCCAGGTTGTTTTTTTATTCCTTATTGTTAAGTTTTAAGAGTTCTTTGTATATTTTGAATAACAGTTCTTTATGAGACAAGTCCTTTGCAAATACATTTTCCCAGTCTGTGACTTTTCTTCTCATTCTCTTGATATTGTCTTTTAGCGTATTTCTTAAAGTGCCTACATAACTAAAAATAACTCTAACCTACAACTGAAAAAACATGAAGCTAGTTTAATTTACCATAGAAGTTTTAAGAGTGCGAAGTAAGTTTAAAAATCCAGTGTTTTGCACAAGGAAGCTGTTTATTTCACACCTTGTCACCCCTTAAACTAACTATTCTTCCTCCTTGATGGAAATGCCATTCTAAGGATAGAGGATGGTTGTGACTTGGGGGTCGTTATTCACCAGAGTCCTCATAAATTGCTCCTCTGTCTTTACCCTTGCTGAAGGTTGATAAAAATAGGATGGGACTGTGTTGTTCTCTGAAATAGATTTGATGCATTGTAAAATCGACCAGCTTCATTATCATAGGAAAATTTTTCCTACTTAGAAGACCTACCTGACTTAGAAGTCAAGCATTGTCTTGGAGAATACATTTTCTCACAGCCACAGGGAGAGTTTCATTTTAGGACTAAAAATCCTAATTTGCTACATACTCTCCTTACTCAAAGGTTTAGGTTTTTTCTTTTTGTTTGTTTGTTTTAAACTTTGGATCTGTCTCTCCTGATCTAAAGTGACCCCTCCATATTCGTGGACTCTTCATCTATGCAGTCACCCAACTGCAGATAAAAAATACTTGGGGAAGAAGGGTAGTTGTGTCTGAACATGTACAGACTTTTTTTCTTGTCATTATTCCTTATATAATACAGTATCACAATTATTTACATTGTAGTGGCTATTAAAAGTAACCTAGAGATAAAGTAAACAGGAGGATATGTGTAAGTTATATGCAAATACTATACTACTTTATATAAAGGACTTGGGTATCTGTGGATTTTGGTATCTGTAGGAGGTCCTGGAACCAGTCCCCCACGGATACGAGGGACAACTATATTTAGTTTCTGGTTCTGTTGACCTTGCCTCACTTTAGAATTTTTCAGGTAAAAATTTGAGTATGTCAGTATCAACTCTGATCTGTAGTTTTTTTTCATGAGTCTATATTTGAGTGAAATGAGTTGGTCACATAGCTTTCTTTAAGTTATATAATTATGGCATACATCCTGCTTATTGATGAAACTACCAGTGACCCCTCTTTATCAGTCATTTTGGTAGAAAATGAGTAGATGAGAGGATGTTAGACAATAACGCTCTTCTTTGTTAACCCCTGTGATCACAGGTAGGAGAGGCTATGGGGAAGTTTCTGTGGTTTTAACTATGTTCTGTTCTTGCCTTGGATAAAGAAAACTTTCAGACGGCTTAGTTTATGATCATTTTAACATTTTGGAAGTTATTAATTGAAATATTTTTTCTGTGTTTCTCTTCTTATGTGTGTGCATCTCTGGATTTACTTAAACAATGTATTTCTCAAATTAGGTTTGCAGTCCTGGGAAGACATTGATAAACTAAATTCATTTCCCAAACTGGAAGAAGTGAGATTGTTAGGAATTCCACTTCTGCAGCCATACACCACTGAGGAGCGAAGGAAATTGGTAATAGCCAGGTCTGTTGTCCTGATTGTTTTGCTTTATTTTTGTGGAGTCTTATTGTTTCATTAAAGGAATAATGCACTGTGTAGAAGGAGTGCACTGAGTTTATTCATCCTTTGAGCAGACTGTGCTTGAAGGAGCTGCTTCTGTAGCTCTGAATCCTGGATGAAAAGGAATGTGAGCAATATGATGAGGAAAACATGAAATGTAATTTGCTGCTGACAGCACTGACACATTTCCCTACAAATCTGTACTTAGAATGTTTGAAGTCCTGTTTTGGGTCACAGAGGAAAATTATGTATAGTAGGGAATCATTTCTATTGTGGTTGTCCTTATTTTCTCTGTTAACATATTGATCAGTTAGATTGTAAATTCCTGAAACTTAGGCTATTTCATTAGCGTAAAACCTAAGAGAGCAGCATCTGCATTTTCTTCTTGAATATAGATTGACTTAAATATGACCACCATTATTTTTATCTTCTGTCTGACTCCCCTTGCCTTTTGTGTCTCAGCCTCTGCCTCCACACACTCGGGAATTTCCCATGAGTATTTATTTTTGTATGAATCTTTAGCAGAAGTAAGATTTGGGCTAAAATGCAAGGGCCATAGAGCTTTGCTTTTTTCTCTTTGTATACTATACATAGTAGTTTAGAAAGGGGAACAGGAGGCTTTAAGGTCCTTTAAAGAAGAGTGGTTCTTTAAATAGGATCTTGATCTTTGAGACAAGCTGATGCCTAGCAGATCCTTACTGTTTGTAGTTGTTAACATACACATTAATATATTACTGAAGAAATAAATTTGAGCATACTTTTCTTTGAAGAATATGTCTTGCAGTAGGTCTTATGGTTTATTTTCTTTACACAATTCTTTTGCAAATATGACAAGTTAATTCTTGAATTATATAACCCACTTTTACTGACTACTTTCTAGACTGTGCTGTTTACTATGGTAGCCATTAGCTATGTGTGGCTATGAGTACTTGAAATATGTCTTGTCTGAATTGAAATGTGCTATAAGGGTAAAAGAAATACTGGATTTCAAATATTTTATATAACTAAAAATGTAAATTAGTTCATTTAAGAATATTGATTACATGTTGAAATGATTATATACTCTGGATACATTGGGTTAATTGAAATATATTATTAAAATTAATTTCATCTGTTTAATTTTTATTTTTTTTTAAATGTGGCCATTAAAGAATTTTAAATTACATATGTGGCTTTATTATATTTATGTAAGTTGAACAGTGCTGCCTAGAATCTTGTGTTGAAAGGGGAAGTATGATTATGAAAGTTCAGTGTCACATGAAAGTGAAACTCAATTTATTTTGTCCTTTCAGTTTAGACCACTTTAGTTCAGGTCAGTAGTTGTGTACAAACGGAACTACATCAAACGTGTCCTTTCAAGAAAATAAGACTGGGCCACAAGCCAATTATTTTTCTTTCTAAAGCTAAATATGTTAGTATCTTAAAATGTCTTTATTTTGGTTTTAACTTATAGATTACCATCAGTTTCCAAACTTAATGGTAGCGTTGTTACCGATGGTGAACGAGAAGATTCTGAGAGATTTTTTATTCGTTATTATGTGGATGTTCCACAGGAAGAAGTGCCATTCAGGTAAAAAAAATTCCTTGTTGGCAAAACACTTTAGAGGGTGGTGATGCCAGTTAAGAACTCCTGTGGTACAGCAAAATCCAATCATTTGTTATTGGACCCTCTTAGAGAACTTTGTTAATATGTTTAAAAAAAAAAAAAAAAAAAAGGAAGAAACACAAGAGCAAACTATTTTACCGCGTTTTCCACAGCGTATTTCTTTTAGTTTTGCACATGTATTAAGAATGACTGGGTAAGTATTTGACTAATTCCAGTAGTTCATGCTGCATACTCCATATCATTTATTCCTTTTTGATATTCTTCTTTGGGGTACATTTCTACCCACCCTTAAAATTAGTCTGTTCATTTATGTTGGATCTGCTTTTAGGATATACTAAGTTCTCCAGTTAGGAAGATTTGGCATATGTGCAGTAAGCTCACAGAATATGAGAAAAGGACTGGAAGACAGACTCTTGAGGAAATATGAAAGGAATTATGATGGTGAATATCAAGAGAAATGCTAAGGGCTAAATTAGTAATTAGCTTTAAGTCTATGAAGAGTTAATAAATATTATTTGGTGAGGAACTAACTTTAATTCTGTAAATGTAAAAGGAAATGTAGCAGGTATGGTAAAGGCAAACTTACAAGACAAAAAAGATACCCCCCAAAACAGGTTTCTGGGTGTTGGTAACTAGAATCAGTTGCTGGAAAAGTGATATGCTTTTCTTCCTTAATGACTTTAAGGATAATATGAATACCCATTTGACTGGAGGAATTTTAGACAAACAGCCTGAATGTGAGTCACATTAGTTGTTCCTTTGGTTACAAAATGCCTGTGACTTTAATTCATTCTGTGATTCTAATTAAATCTGATTGAATGTGTCTCTCTTTTTTCCCCCAAAGTTCTCTATTGTTTATAGATTTTAAGGGGGTTAGCATTCTGTAAGGCTCAGTCAGTGCCATATAACAAGACTTTGGTATTATTAGTAGTGTTTTAAAGCCTAAACATTTAAAAAATTAGATAAATAAAGTAAAATTTTTAAGATAACTTTTTAAAACCAAGAACAACTAGGTAGGGGAAAATAGATACTAGTTTATCCTTTAACATAACCTAGGTATACTGGGTTAAACCAGATGAAATTTTTTTAGGTAAAAAATGCTCTGGTATCTTGGTTTCATTTGGTTTAATCTAACATATTAATGGATTTGTTAGATTAATAAATAAATATTATGGCTTTGGGCATAAATCTCTCATCACAGTTTATTTAACTTCCAGTCTGCTACAAAAGGTTTTTTGTATATAGACAGACACATATACATATATATACATGTACACACATACATATGTATATACATATAGTCCTGTACTGCTTAATGACAGGGACGTGTTGTAGGTTATATGGTACAGCCTATTACTCCTAGGCTGTAAGCCTGTACAGCATGTGACTTTAAGGGATATTGTAACACAGTGGTAAATGTTTGTATATCTAGATACATCTAAACATAGAAAAGTTACAGTAAAGATATGGTATCAAAGATAAAAACTGGTACACCTGTCTAGGGCACTTACCATGAATGAATCTTGCAGGACTAGAGTTTGCAGAGGAAGAGTCAGTGAGTGAGTGGTGAGTGAATGGGGAGGCTTAGGACATTACTGTACACTACTATAGACTTTATAAACACTTAGACTATATTACATTTATACATTTTTTCTTTCTTTAATAGTAGATCAACCTTAGCTTAACTTTTTTACTTTATAAGCTAATTTTTTAGAACTTTTTGACTCTTGAAATAACACTTAGCTTAAAATGCAAACACATTGTACAGCTGTAGAAAATCATTTTCTTTGTTTATATCTTCTATAAGCTTTATTTTAAAACATTTATTTTATTTTTCTACTCTTTAAAGTTTCTTTTAAATTGAAAATGAAGCTACAAACACAGACAAAACACTATGCTAATCCTGATGGTCAGGATCAATATCACTATCTTCCACCTTCACATCTGTTCTCACTAGAAGGTCATCGGGGCAGTGACATATATAGAGTCTTTATCTCCTATGATAGCAGTGCCTTCCTCTGGAATACCTCCTGAAAGACCTGTCTGAGGCTGTTTTACAGTTGATTTATTTTTTTATAAGTAGGAATATGCTCTAAAATAGTGATATATAGTATAATAAACCCGTAAGCCAGTAACATAGTTATTGATTATCATTATCAAGTATTATATACTGAACATAATTTTATGTGCTATACAGCAGGGTAGCAAGTTTGTTTATACCAGCATCACTCAAACGCTTGAGTTATATGTTGCATTATGACGCTAAGATGTCACTAGTGATAGGAATTTTTCAACTGCATTATCATCTTATGGGGCCACTGTCGTATATGTGGTCCATTGTTGACTAAAATGTCCTCATGTGGTGCCTAACTATACAGTATATTGTTTTCTGTCCCTGATGGTATAATTATTCTAAGAGCATTTATACTTCTGTACTAGTTGGTGTTCTTGAATGTGAGTCATAGAAACCAGCTTTAATTACTTTAGTCAGGAGAGGAGTTTATTGAAAGAATATTGGAAAATGTAAAGAATTGTTAGGTAGGATGGAGAACCAGCTTTAGACAGGAACCAGGGGAGTCAAGGATAGACATAGTTTTAACTCTTGTTGTGCTTCATGTATTACTGCTAGCACTGTCATCTCTAGACACCACATGCTGGATTTTGCCACTGGACACTTGCAGCTGCATCACTGGACTTTTTATTCCCTCATGAGTACTGAAAATAATTTCTCACTGTCCTTTTTTTCCCCTCCATTTAAAAAATATTTACTAAGTACTTACCTTATGACTAGCAGTGTTGTAGATGCAGTTAATAGAAGGGAATAAAGTTCCTACTTTCACGGAGCTCATATTCCAATGGGATTTCTCACTCACCTTTATTTACTTCATTCCTCAAGAATCAAAAATTTGCATGGGACCAACTGGCTATGTTTAGGACATGTACTCACACCCCATCTCAAGATATAGGGGGATGGGTTATCTGCAGGTGGTGTAAAATCTTGTTTCGTCTGATCCTGGGACTTCCCTCAAATAGGAAAAGTTCAGAAAAAAACTAGTATGTATTATTGTCTTATCCTAGGACTCTCCAATATCTATGCATACATTTTCCCTATAGTTACATTTTAAAAAATTATTGTTACCTGCCCTAATGCATTCATTGCACAAATGAAAATACATTTCTCTCTCCCGAAATGGCATAACCTAAGTCTTATGAATTGCTGCATCTAGTTCCCAGTCTTGGATCTTTGGGTGGTATTCATTTCTCCTTTATTTCTATATCTTTAAATCTATTGATTCAGTTGTAAACTTAACTACCCTAGTATATACCTTTTACAGAATAATGGGAAAAATAGAGAAGAAAGAAAAGGAAAGTTAAAGTTCATAAATAATTACATGAAACAGGAAAGAACAAAATATAAATATGGATTGGTGCTCTCATTTTTCTACACTGATCCTGAGGCTATAATTCGTATTTATGACTTTCTTCTACCATTATTTACCTTTTTCTCTTTGCTTGCAACTAGTTTTACCCGCAGATAACTTAGTTGGACACTATTCTATACCTGTTTGTTAGGGGAGAGGCGTGGATCTCAATCTTTTCTGGTAGAATCTAAACTCTTGGTAGTTTTACCTGTATTTGGTTTTAGTAGTCTAAGATTACTTTTTACCACTAGGCCTGGTAATACCAGGAGATACCACCAAGGTTACTCTGGGTTCCATCCACACCCATATATTACCCTTCCTGTATTTCTTCTTGACAGTCAAGATTACTTATCTTAGCTGACAAGCTGTTTTTCAAGTGGGGATTAGGGGTAGGGGGTGATTTTTCCTAGTAATTTGTAGAACTTAAATTCATTACTTGGAAGTCTCAACTTCCAGTTGGAATAATTGTTGTAGCAGTGGTGCAGACATGCTTCTCGGGTTCTAAAGCCTCTAAACCTAGGAATATGAAATAATAGTTTCACAAGTTAGTCACTAGACGTAATCGTGAGCTGTATTGTGTTTTTCATGTTTACCGTTGAGTTTGCAGACCTATCTACTCTGACAAAGAATTTATTCTTCAAGACCCACACTTACTGAAGAGTTAAATGGGAATAAGATAAGTAATCATCATCCAGTTTTTCGTGGTGGCAATGTTTTTCTGTTTCCTTTTAGGGAAGTGGTGTTGCTTTTGCTTCAGTTTTTTTGTTGAAAGGGATTCGTAGACCACCTATTTATTATAATCCTAAAGACTCCATGACCAATTAGCTACTGCAAAAGATTCATATATTCAGACTATTTTACTTACTGTCCTGGCCTTGCTATTTATGTAATTATGCCTACTTTCCCATGCATTAGTGGTTGAATGCCACTGCTTGATTTCTTACATCCTTCATTAAATTGAAATGGGCAACCTGATTTCAGTGTATCCTATCTGCATTCCTGACCTATAAAGCATTTTTCAGATGTATGGATGCTTTACTACCTAATATATTTTCAAGGTCTTGGAGTAGGAAATGTCTTCTGGGTCCTTTTAGGGTTTGTAATGGAGAACAGGTAGAAGGACACAAGTAACACAATAATAATAATAATCTTCATTATCATACTTATTCTCTATATGTTTGTCCATATAAATAACAAAAGCCTTGCAATTCTTTTGGTGGTTCGTAATTAACCCTACAGAGCATGCTGTTACCTGAGCTATTAGAGCAGATTATATGTATGGAAGGGTCAAGCCAATGGGGAATAAGTTTACTTTTGGAAGGAAATTCCCTCAGGCAGGGGGATTTTACTGCCTTTGCAAGCAAGAAAATATCAGTTTCATTTGACAATGGGGGAGGGGCTACCCAGTTAGCAAGGCGGGCCTAAGTGAGAATTAGAGATTTAGGGTATTCTTACTCATCTTCTTAGAATCCTCCTGTATACCTCCATTCCAATTCTCTTTCTCTCTGTTTTCTAATCAGTTGTCCAACATATATGTAATAGTCTCAATATGTATGCAAATTTAACTGACTTGTACTTCAGCAACCTAGAGCATCAAACCTTGTGCATTTGTTTTTCAGGTTACCTCAGCTCTATTTTTGTAAGACAAAAAAGATCATTTTCTTAACAGGACCTGCATTTCAGTCTGTGCCTAAAGCCTAGTTTATGGGGATTTGGCCTTAACATTTTCTTTATTTAAGTTATCTCGTGTACTAAGAATAGCAGATACCCTACCTCATAGTTTTGAATTCCTCATGCCCTGCATATTGTTCTATTCTTGACAGCACTCTTTAAATCACCAGCACAGCACAGCACTCTCTAAAACATCCCATGTGACCACAGATGATAATTATTTCATTACTCCATGCCAAGGACTTACAGAATCCCTTCCATGAACACCAATATGATATTTACTGGCCTCTTCTAGGCCAGAAACTAATCCTAAATTGCCCTTAATTACCCGAGGGACTATTGCCTGTAATCCACTCCTTGGTACCAATTTCTTAGTGCAAACAGCAGAAATCAATTCTGGCCAACCAAAGTAGAAGAGGAATATAGTAAAAGAATAATGAATACTGTGTAGCCTACAGAATAGAAAAGATTAGAAAGTTACACTTGAGCAGGATTGATGGGAAGCAAGGTACAGCCAAGGTTTCTGTATTTCACTATACAAACAATATGCTTCTGACACTGGTCATTTTACAGTCTTTAGTAAGCTGGTGGACTTCCTTGCCCTCAGACACGTACAGCCGTGCTTTTGACTTCTTTGCTCTTTTATATCTGTTGTGAATAATCTATGTTAGACCTTGTGCCTTTGCATTACTCCTTAAGATTTAGAATCCCAGTTATAGTTAGAGAGGCTTATGTCAGCTTCCCATGTTCTAGCTTCCAAGGAATGGAGAAAGAGAATATCTACCCCTCTTCAGTTTTTGTAGTAGGAACTGGTTCCTGCCTCTCACCTATTGATAGTTGGTTTTCTACCAATCAGAAGGGCATTCAGATGCTGGACAGCCAAAGTTGGCATGTATCTACTACAGTACCTGTTCCTTAGTAGTAGTTCATACAGGTCCCCTGGTGGAATTACCCATTCACTCAGCAAGTGTCTTTGAGCCCTTGCAATATGCCAGGAAGTGTTAGGCTCTTAAAAAGGAACTATAATAGTATTCATCCTGATGGCAGAGTGAGTGGCAAATAAGAACAAATTGCATCAAAATGCATTTGTTATGAAATAGTGATATATAAAGAGTATTAGTATTATAGTCTCTCTTTCTCTTCAAAATTATATCCATAATCTCTTTCTAAAATGCCAATGAATAGCCTGTAATACTGTGTATAGTTACTAAAAGGTGGAATTTGACACTCTGCATCATTCAGTGTCTCATATAAAATTGAACTTTAGTTTCCAGGTAGGATGGAGGTATCCATTTATTTGGAGAAAACATTGCTTTTCATTTAATGAAATTTTTTAAAAAAATCAATGTTCAACTCAATTTTCCTGTAAATTCTTACTTCCACTGCAGCCTTCCTAGTTTGTTTCCCTGAGCTTTTCTTCCTCCTTTCATTTTCCTCTCGTGTCAGTTAAACATGAAATAGCTCTAATTAACTGTGACATGAAGTAAGAAAAGTTACCCAAAATGTCTTTGAGGTTATGAATAAAGAGCCGACATGATCGGTTGAATGTCCTTTATGGTAGCAAAGTTATTTTGTGTGTCAGTTGGATTATTCACACACATCTGTTTCTATGAGATTAGTCATTTTGGCAATAGAAGACTTTAAAGATGATCCAGAGATTCACATATCTGTTTTTCTATCCCAGGATAAAATGCAAAATCTGAATCATTTGAATTTTTATGATGGAAAGAATAAAATGTTTAGGGGACTGAAGGGAGACATACTTATTAAGAGCTTTATAATTTCCTACAGGTGCTCAGTTATCCCTTTTATTGCCTTCTACTGATAGGTAGAGCTGGAAGTTTAGCCTGTCTACTCTAGCTGGTTATGGCAATAATGCACTAAAAAAAACTGAGCAATCAGTCATGTGTTTCATGTTTATTTACTTTGTGAAACAACAGAAGAGGAAAACTCTGTTTTTTGATTCTTGGCCTTTGACCGTCATACTGTTTGCTTTTCCAATCAATAGACTCTTTCTTTTAAAGCCTTCTTCTGTGCTATATCTCTTAGTAGCTTATGTAGCAGTGGCATGGTCTGCTTTTTCCAAATAAGTTCAGTGTGTGCTGCAGGTAGCTGGAAAGATGTCCTCATTGGGCTGGTCATATTTTAATTATTAGACTCTCATGCCTTACCAGGAGAAGCTCTAGGAAATAACTCTAGATTCTAGCTGGGTTTCAAAAGACAGTTTAATTTATGTACTGAATACCTACTAAGGACCAAGAGGCACTGGGCTAGAAGCTAAAGAGACAAAAAAAGTAGTGTCTACTCTCAAGAAGCTAAGCTAGAGACAGATTTCCTTTTCTGGGCCCTCTTCATGTTCCCAACCTCTAAAACTTGACTTAACCCAGGACTCAGTCCTTGGATCTCTTCTCTTCTTTAATCATCACCTACACACTTTTAGCCAGTCCTGCAGCTTTGAATGCTTCCTGTATTCTAATAACTGCCATGTTTATATATCCAGCTGTGACCTGCCCCTAAATTCCAGACTGCGATTTCCAGCTGCCTATTTGATACTTCTATCTGGATGTTTAAACTTAATATGTCCAAAAGTGAACTTCTGAAACCCTCCCTTTTCCCTTTCCCTGCTTCCTTCACCCTCAGCCTCATGTGCCACATGTACTGCTCTGCCAGTTCTCCTCTTTTCAATTCTTCCAGTTGCTCAAGGAAAAAACTTTGGAGTCATTCTTGATTTTTTTTTTCTCCCACACCCCACATCTAGTCTGTTTTTCTTCCTTTTGCTTCTACTTTCAAAAACTGTATAGAATCTGACTACTGCTTACTACCACTTTAGTCCAAATCCTTCATCATCTCTTGTGTTATTAGAGGAGACTACTGACCAGTCTCCCTGAGCCCACTCTTGTTCCCTTAAGGCCCATGCTTCTCATAGCAGCCTGTTTATAAGAACTCACGTTTATTTTTTTAAAAAATAGGCTAGGCACAGTGGAGTCATGCCTGTAATCCCAGCACTTTGGGAGGCCAAGGCAGGTGGATTACGAAGTCAGGAGTTCAAGACAAGCCTGACCAACATGGTGAAATCCCGTTTCTACTAAAAATGCAAAAATTAGCTGAGCATAGTGGGGTGTGCCCATAATCCTAGCTACTCCGGAGGCTAAGGCAGGAGAATCACTTGAACCAAGGAGTCGGAGGTTGCAGTGAGCAGAGATCACAGCACTATACTCCAGCCCGGTGACAGAGCAAGACTTCTTCTCAAAAAAATAAAAATAAATAAAAATAAAACAACAGAAGCCTTCCTTGCTGTTCCTCACACACATCGAGCCTCCCTCCATAGGCCTTTGCAATGTGTTCCCTGTTTGGAATGCACTAGGCTACCTGCTTCATTCTCTCCCTCACTGACATCTTATCCAAGATTTCTTCTCTCCTCACCTGATGTAAAATAGCATACCTCATCAGCAACAGAACAAAGCCTGATGGAGAAAGACTGTGTTCCATTAGCAGAAGCAGACTTTAAAAAGTGGATGATGAGAAACTTCTGGGAATTAAAAGAACTTGTTCTAACCCAATGCAAAGAAACTAAGAACTTTGAAAAAAGGTTTGACGAAATGTTAACAATAACACACAATTTAGAGAGGAATATAAGTGAATTAATGGAGCTGAAAAATACAACACGAGAACTTTGCAAACTATGCACAAGTTTTAACAGCCGAATTGATCAAGCAGAAGAAAAGCTATCAGAGGTCGAAGACCAACTTCATGAAATAAAACAAAAAGACAAGATTAGATAAAAAAGAATGAGCAAAGTCTCCAAGAAATTTGGGACTATGTGAAAAGACCTAATCTACATTTGATAGGTGTACCTGAATGTGACGAAGACAATCAATCCAAGCTGGAAAATACGCTTCAGGATGTTATTCAGGAAAACTTTCCCAACCTAGCAAGGCAGGACAATATTCAACTCCAGGTAATGCAGAGAATGCCACAAAGATATTCCTTAAGAAGACCAACCTCAAGGCACATAATCGCCAGATTCACCAGGGTTGAAATGAAAGAGAAAATACGGAGGGCAGCCAGAGAGAAAGGTCAGGTTACCCATAAAGGGAAGCCCATCAGACTCACAGCAGATCTCTCAGCAGAAACCCTACAAGACAGAAGAGGGTGGGGGCCAATATTCAACATCCTTAAAGAAAAAAACTTTCAAACCAGAATTTTACATCCAACCAAACTAAGCTTCATAAGCGAAGGAAAAATAAAATCTTTTGTGAACAAGCAAGCACTCAGAGATTTCATCACCACCAGGCCTGCTTTACAAGAGCTTCTGAAAGAACCACTACAAATAGAAAGGAACAACCAGTATCAGCCTTTTTAAAAAATGCCAAAAAATAAAGAACATCAACATAATTAAGAAATTGCATCAACTAATGGGCAAAACAGCCAGCCAACATTAAATGACACCATCAAACTCATATATATTGTTATTAATTCTAAATTTAAATTGACTAAATCCCCCAATCCAAAGACACAGACGGGCAAAAAAAGCCAAGGCCCATTGGTATGCTACATCCAGATCCATCTTACATGCAAGTATACACGAACACTCAAAACAAAGGGATGGAGAAAAATTTACCAACCAAATGGAGAGCAAGAATAAATAAATAGAAAGCAGGAGTTGCAATTTTTGCTGATAAAATGGACTTCAAAGCAACAAAGATCAAAAGAAGCAAAGAAGGATATTACATAAAGATAAAAGGATCAATGCAACAAGAAGAGCTAAAGATCCTAAATATATATGCACCCAATACAGGAATACCCAGATATATAAGACTTATAAAGAGACTTGGACTCCCACACAATAATAGTGGGAGACTTACAGATCAATGAGACAGAAAGTTAACATCGATATCCAGGACTTGAACTCAGATCCGGAACAAGTAGACTTAATTAACATTCATAGAACTCTCCACTTTAAATATACAAAATATACACTCTTATCAGTACTATATCACATGTATTTACAGGTTTAAATGAAATATTGGTTGGCTGCTTGTTAATTATTTTCTTCCCTCATTTTTTTTTATGTCTCTATTATTAAACATAATTACAGGCATACCCATTTTTAGACTGCATTTTAGCCCAGACAATAAAGCAACACCCCTGTTCTCTCTCCCTCTTCCTCTTTCTTCCTTTCCTTTATTCTTTTTTCTTTTTTTTCTTTTCTTTTCCTTTTTTTTAATTCTTTTTCTTTCTTTCTTTCTTCCAAAAAAAAAAAAAAAGGAGAATAACAAATAGAATATAGATTACACAGGTGCTGACAAAAAAAAAAATAGCGTACCTCTATCTCCCATAATTCTCTTACCCTCCTTTTGTTAATATTTGTCTTATCATTTATCAACACCTGACTTACATTTCTTATATATTGTCAGTCTCCCCCTATAGTGCTGTAAGCTCTGCAGGGGTAGGGACTTTTTCTGTTTTGTACCTTGCCATCTCCCCAGTGCCTAGAGTGGTGCCCGGCAGTAGAGCAACTGTTCAGTAAGATGATTGAATATTCACTTTATACTCTGAGAGCACTAGGTCTGCTGGAAGAGGGTACTTTCCTAGAAAATGATTGAGTTAATCTGGTGAAGGTGAGGGGAGAATATTCTAGACAGATGTGAGTACCTGGGAAAGAAAGGCACAGAGGTATGAAATGTCTTTATGTGCAGTGAACTACAACAGTTTGATATGACTAGTGAAAAGTGGGAGCTGGGTGTGGTGGCTCATACCTGTAATCCCAACACTTTGGGAGGCCAAGGTAGGTGGATCACTTCAGGCTAGGAGTTGGAGACCAGCCTAGACAACATGGTGAAACCCTGTCTCTACTAAACATACAAAAAATTAGCCAGGCTTGGTGGTACATGCCTGTAGTCTCAGCTACTGGGGAGACTGAAGCAGGATAATCGCTTGAACCCCAGGAGGTGGAAGTTTCACTGAGCCGGGATTGTGTCACTGCACTCCAGCCTGGGTGACAGACCTAGACGCTGTCTGAAAAAAAAAAAAAAAAGTAATAATAAGTGGGAATTAATGGTACATATTATGCTGGGGAGGAAGGTAAGAAATAGGGCAGGCTGTGAAAGACTTTGGTATGCTGTGCTGGGACACTAGGGCTTATTCTTACAGGCAGTGGAAATTCATTGAAAGGTTTCAAGTTGGGAAGTTAAGTGGAGAGATTCTGGTTTGTAAGTAGAAGAAGGTGAGAGAGGCCCAGAGACTGAATTAATAACTGAGACTGTAGTAATGGAGGACATGTGTGGTGGAGGTTGCTTATGTCTTTTTAGAGGGATTATATGTATGAAGACTGAATTTCTCTAGAATTTGAACTGGTCCTCAGAAAACACATTGTGAAGTTGTACTTCTTGTCTGGTATTTATAGCCCTGATTTCTCTGAGGGTATAGAAATATCATTTAGAGAGAAAGAAAGGTATTTCTTTTTAAATGATATTTCTATACTCCGAGGGTATAGAAAAATTATTTAGAAAGAAAGACCCATGTTTGTGGGTCTGGCATATAGTAAAGTGTACGTGTTTCTTATTTTTGCCTTGCCCTTTATCAGATGTCTATCCACATTGCTTGTATTTTTCAGTGTTCCTTTCGTTTTGTGTTTACTTTCTCTCTCCATTTCCTCTGAGAGATTGAATTTAAATTGCTTCTTTAGTGCTTACCTAATACACAGTTGTCCTCTGTTTAATTTTAAAAAGAAAAAAAGGAAAAAAAATGCAACTTTTAGAAATCAACATATCATGTAACTTTGGGAACTCAATGATTCCTTTTTGTTTTTGAGGACAGCGGTAGGAAGTAAATGCATTGATTTAGTGTGTCTTTTCAGACTTTAAAATTTTGCTTATCATAAGGAGGAGTCATAAGAAACATAGCTCCAGTGAACAATTATTTGATGGAAGGAGGAAGTGCTATTGTCAGAGACAGTGGCAAAGCCAGAAATAGGTTTTCTTAGAGGCTTTTCTTTGCCCTTACTTTTCTTTGTTAACTTATTTTCTGTTTGTCCCGAGTAATCCCTAAACTATGTCCTGGGAAATCCTTTATGATGGCAAGGATTACATTAGGAATTCCTCAAATGCTGATTTGATTGTCATTAGTGGTATGCTTTTTGAAATATGGAGAGTATGTTTTTCCCTGCTTAAGACTAATGGCTTTTCTAAATAGAGCTGATTGTATCTCCATGTTATTGTGAGAGCAGGCAGCAGCCCGTATTTGGACACCACCTCAATGAAGGCTTATTTTGTCTTGGATGCTAGAGAAATCTTAGTGTACTGTGTCTGTTAACCTCATATTCCTTCCAGACAGAGGACCTGCTGTTGTGAAGGAACATTTCTATACTGGACATGAGTCTCCTGGGGTTCTCCATATTGCCATGCTCCATCATCCTCTGACAAGGGCCATGACACAGCACTCCTCACATTCAGCTGTGAGTCTGAGGAGAAACAAAAGGGGCATTCTCCTTGGTGCACCATGGAGAGCCTCTGAAATGTTAGCTTTCCCTGTTGCTTACAGCCTTTGTCGTTCCAGTTACCTTGGACTTTATTTTGACTTCTTGCCACTTTCCCAGACCAGCAGAAGACAGGCTACTTTCCGAATCTTGATTGGAGTTATATACAAGTATTTGCGTATACTCGCAAAGGAAAGAGAGAGCCCTCCCAAATCATGGGCTTGGAGGAAATTATCTTTGCTGTCTGAACTTTTGTTTTGGCCAGGGCTTGGGGCCGGTTTTATCTTTTCTGTTTTTGTTTGCATTTTGTCAGTAAAACAATACTAAAGAATACAGAGAGTAATAAAACATTCATATTTATACTGTTCAGAACCGAAATTGGTTAATATTTTATTCTACTTTGAGTTTATTTTTCATTAAAAAGAAATAATATTATACATAAAATTGGAGTACCTTTTTTCTACTACTCTCAGTCCTGATTCTTACTCCAAGACGTAACCACTAGCAGAAATTTGATATGTATCCTTGACGTCTATTTTTCATATTTTATATCTCCATTAAAATATAAAGTAGCATTTTATAATTCTTTGTTAGTTGAATTGCAGTTTCTTCCCTCATGTGTGGCTTTTCAACGTACAACTTTTAGATGCAACTAATGTCTGATTTGTCTGTCCTTAACTCTATGGTTTATTCTTATTGCATCTTTTTAGAGAAAACTATTTTCCCCCAAAGTGCACTTAAGATAAGGTCCTAATTTTTTTCTAAAGGTGTTTTTACATTTATGACTTAAATCTACCTGGAATTTGTTTTTGTGTATAGTTTTAAATAGAGGTCTGAGGGTTTCCCCCTATGTGGATAATTGGTATTTACCACTGATCTGCAATGCCACATTTGTCATATGTCTTATTTTTTATATGTATGCTTCTGTTTCAGGACCCTGTTCTATTCCATTGGTGTATTTGTCCATCCCTTGTACTATTACAACATTGGTAAATTACTTTATATTAAGTCTTAATTCCCAATAAGAGTAAGTTTTCCTACCTTGTTGTTGCTTTTCAGATTGTTGTAGTTATTGTAGCCCCTTTTCACTTCCATATGAACTTTAGGTTCAGCTTATGAGTTCTATAAAAGTTCTGTTGTAATTTGGATTTTGATTACATTAAATTTTATTGGCTTATTTGGAAAGAATTTACATTGTGATGCTATCATATATTCCTATTTGTGAACACAGAATGTTTTTTTGTTTGACTCAGAACATTTTTTATTTCCTTCAGTAATGTTTTCTAATTTTCTTGCAAAGGCCTTGTGCATCTTTAAGTTTCTTTTTAGGTATCTTAAACATTTTGTTGCTATTTGAAGTGAAATCATTTTTTTCTGTTATCGTTTCTAATTGATTATTGTTACTCTATAGAAATGACATTGATTTTTTTTATGGTGATCATGTATCTGTCAGTCTTATATACAGAGTAATTAATCTTTATTTTCTGTTGGATTTCTATGGAGACAGTTATGTCTATACATAATTTTTATACCTTTTTTTTCTTGGATATGACCTCTGGTATAATATTAAAAATGAATAGTAAAAAAGATCGTCTTTATCTTTTTCCTCACTTCACAGGGAATGTATCTAAAGTTTCAATGTGTAGTATTTCAATATAAATGCTGACTTTTGCTATAGGGTTTTGATAGGTTCAGGTAGTTTCTATCTCTGTTTTTCTAAGAGTTTCTTTTATAACAAGTGGACATCGAATTTTGTAGAATGTTCTTTTTGTATTGAGATGAGCATGTTTTCTTCTGTAACTCTTCATTTTAATATGATACATTTTCAGATATTGAACCATTTATGCATTCCTGGTATATTCAACTTGGTTGGGAAATATTAAATTTTCTTTTTAAACATGTAGAATTTAATTTTATAATGTTATTTGGGATGTTTCCATCTATTTTCATATGTAAAATTGGCCTTTAATTTTTTGTAGTTCTTGTCTGGTTTTTTGAAGGTTGCACTGGCTTCATGTAATGCATTGAGTTGGTGATTTCATATTTATTTCTACTAAATAACTGTTTCATTTGGATTTAAAATTTAATAGTCATTTATAAGCTTATGATTTGGAGGTAGGTGTTTTAGATTTTAATTATTATATTTAATTTTCATTTGGATGGGCAATACTTCCACATGGAACGTGACTGGAAATTGGAAAAGGATGTATACCACAAAATAAGTCTTCTTACCATTTTTATCCTTAGTAATTACTCAAGTATTTGGCCCCTAGGCAGCTTCTGATACTATTTTCTTGTTATAGTTTCCATTGCTATTTAGTGTGTAATACACAAATGGTCACAAAACAATACACTCTGTACTATATCTTGTCTTTTCATTTAACAGTAGATCTTCAACATTATTCTATATTGAGGGTCTTTGTGATTTTAAAAATGTACTACTGTATAACAATATTTGTCTCTTTTTTAGTTGTAATAATGCCTATTTCTGCCTTTCCATTTTTTCTTTATCAGTCCTGCTGACTATCTTTTAGTAGTGTCCTTTGTTTAACAGCAGATTGACTGAAGTATGTGACATAAATTTTACCCCTTTTAGTGTACCTTTCTGAATTTTGACAAACACTATAGGTATATATTCACCAATATAATCAGAATATAGAACAGTTCCATCATCCAAAAAAAGCTAATATTCCTTAACTCTTCTCCTTGACTCCTACCCTCTGGCCACTACTGATCTGTTTTCTGTTCCTGCTGTTTTGATTTTTTCCAGCATGTCAGATAAATGGAATCATGTAGTATGTAGCCTCTTTTTAATTGAAATTTTTATTGTGATAACTGTAGATTCACATGTATTTGCAAGAAGAATACAGCAAGATCCCATATACCCTTTACCTAGTTTCTCTCTATTGTAAAATTTTGCAGAACCACAGTACAACATCACAACCAGAATCTTAATGTTAGTATTGTCCAGCGATCTTACTCCAACTTCTTGACCTAAAACGCACACACACACACACACACACAAATGAGTTTTATTGTGTGTGGAGGGGTTATCCATGCATTTTATTGTGTGTAGAGGGGTTATTTTAACCATCTGGAAGACCTCTGAAAAGCATCGGGATTGATTTCAGGTTTTGGTTTTTACAAATAAGAGAATCTTCTATGAACATTTGTGTGCAGGTTTTTGTGTAAACATTAATTTTCATTCCTCTGGAATAAATGCTCTGAGTGCCATTGCTGGGTCATATGATAATTGCACGTTTAGTTTTATAAGAAACTACCAAACTGTTCTCCAGAAGGGCTGTACCATTTTGCATTCCCACCAGCAATAGATGTGTAATCCAGTTTCACTGCATTCTTGCCAGTGTTTGGTGCTGTCATCATTTTTTAAATAGTATCCATTGTGATAGGTGTGTAATGATATCTCATTGTGATTTTACTTATGTTTTTCTGATGGCTAAAGATGTTGAACAGTTTTTCAGGTACATCTTTGCCATATTTAAAGTCTCTTTGGTGAAATGTATTTTCATGGTTTTTGCTCACTTTTTAATTGGATTTTTAATTTCTTTACTGCTGAGTTTTGAGAGGTCTTTATATATTTTAGAAAGTAGCTGTTTGTTGGATATTGGTTTGCAAATTCATTCTCTTGGTATGTAGCTTGTCTGTTCATCCTTTTTACATTACCATTCAGAGAACAAAAATTTTTAATTTGAGTGTGTTTCAATTTATCAGTTTTTTCTTTGATGAATTGTGCTTTTAGTGTTAATTAACTCTTTGCCTAGCCATAGATATCATTTTCTTTTTTCCCTAAAAGTTTCAAAGTTTTACTTTTTATATTTGCGTCCATAATCCATTTTGAGTTAATTTTTGTCTAAGGTGTGAGATTTAGGTTGAGGTTCATTTTTTTTTTGCCTATAGTTGTCCAGTTGCTTCAGCATTGTTCATTGAAAAGGCTGTCTTTTCCCCATTGTGTTGCTTTTGTGCCTTTTTCAGAAATCAGGAAAGTATATTTGTTTTGGTGTATTTGATTTGTTTTTCTTTTCTTTTCCAATGATCTGTATATTTGTTGCTGTATGTCTCTGATGAGTATCACAATCTCTTGATTACTGTGACTATATAGTAAGCTTTAATGTTGAACGATTCCTCACACTTTACTCTTCAAGATTGTTTTAGCTATTTTAGGGCCTTTGCCTTTCCATATAAATTTTGGACTAATTTTATCTCTGTCTAGAAGAAAACTTTGCTGGAGTTTTGACAGGAATTTTGTTAAACCTATAGATCAATTTGAGGAAGGTTAATATTTTTTTAGTATGTGGGATCTTTCAGTACATGAATATAGTATGTCTCTCTGTCTAGGCCTTCTCTGATTTCTTCCACTAGCATTTCAAAATTTTCAATGTACAAGTCCTATATGTCTTTTATATGATTTACACCTAAGTATTATAGTCAATTTGTGTTGCTTAATGACAGGGATACGTTCTGAGAAATGCAGCGTTAGGTGATTTTGCTATGTAAACATCATAAAGTATACTTACATAAACTTAGATAGTATAGTCTACTACACCCCTAGGTTATATGGTGTAGTTCATTTTCCTGTATGGTGTAGGATGTGGATTAAGTGTTTTGTTTTGGCATATGGGTGCCAGTTACTCCAGCAGTATTCACTGGTAAGGCTATCCTTTTTCTATTGAATTGATTTTATACCTTTGTCAGAAATAAACTAATCACATAGGTGGCCTGTATTTCTGTATTCTGTGTTTTATTGACCTATATCTCTTTTTGCCAGTACCACACCATCTTGATTACTAAAGCCTTATAGTAACTGTTTAGTTAAGGTAGCGTGGGTTCTCCAACTTTGATCTTTTTCAACATGATTTTAGCTGTTCTAATTCCTTGCCTTACATATAAATATTAGGATATGCTTTTTGAAGACTAGGAAACATACTTCTGGGATTTTGATTAGGATTGTGTTGAATTTATAGAACAATTTGGGCAGAATTAACATCTTAATAGTATTGAGTCTTCCTGTCCATGAACCCAGTATCTCTTTCCATTTACTGAAGTATTCTTTTAAAAACTGGTGTTGTGTATTTTCCACATAAGGATTCTGCACATATTTTGTTACTTTTTGTTTAAGGATTTCATGTATCTTGGTCCTATTATAAGTAGTACTGTTTTAAAATTTCAAATTCAGTTGTTCACTGCTAGGCATAGAATTACAGTTGATATTTGTAATAGACCGTATTCTATAGCCTTGCTAAATTTATTAATTCTAGTAGATTTTAAATAAATTGTTTGTAGACAGTCATATTGTCTGTTACTTAGCATAGTAATGTCTTCTTTTCCAATCAGTATGACTTTCTACTTTTTTGTTGTTTTTTAGACCTTATTACATTAACTTGGACCTCCAGTATAGTATTAGAGTAGGAGTAGTAACCACAGAACACCCTACCCTTTTTCCTTGTTTAGGAAGAAATCATTCATTATACCACTAAAAGTGATGTTAACTGTAGGATTTCTTGTTCATGACCTTTATTTGATTAAGGATATTTCCTTCTTCCAAGTATGCTGGAGTTTTTATTATGAATGGGTGCTGAATTTATTCAAATGCTTCTTCTGTATCTATTGAGAAGGCTATACCATTTTTCTTAATTGATGTATCAATACAGTAAATTATATTAATTGAACTTTTAACCAGCCTTGAATTCCCAAGATAAATCCCACTTCATTGTGATGTATTATCTTTTCTTATATGTTGTTGAATTTGATTTGCTAATATTTTGTTAAGGATTTTTGTGTTTATGCTTATAAGGGACATTTGTCTGTAATTTTCTTAAAATGTCTTTGTTTTGCTTTAATATTAGGATAGTGCTGGCCTCATTTATGACTATTCTCTCCTTTTTTTCTGGAATAGTTTTTGGGGAACAGTGTTATTTTCTTCTAAAATATGTTGTAGAAATTATCAGTGAAGCCACCTGAGCCTGTTATCAGTGAAGCCACCTGAGCCTGGTGTTTCCTTTGCTGGTGGTTTTAACTGTGAATTAAATTTATTTAATGGATATAGCATGATTCAAATTATCTGTTTCTCCTTGTGTGAGCTGTAGCAGTTTGTATTTTTGAAGGAATTCATCCATTTAATCATAGTTGTTGAATTTATGAGCATAAAGCTTTTCATAATATTTGCCTATCCTAAGCCTTTAATGTCTATATGGTCTGTAGTGATGTCCCCTTTTGTAGTCCCAATATTGGCATCATCTTTTCCTGATCAGTCCAGCTAGAGGTTTATCAAGTTTACTAACCTTTTTAAAGAACCGGCTTCAGATGTTATGAGTTTTCTCTTTTTCTTTTTCTATATTTCATTGATTTTTGCTCATATCTTTATTAGTTTCTTTCTTCTTCTTGCTTTGGATTTAATTTGCTCATCTTTTATTATAGATTTTTAAGCATAGATCATTGATTAGATACTGTTCTTTTCTATTGTAACATTTAATTCTATAAATTTTGCTTTAAGCACTTAGATACTTTCTGTAATTTGGGATTTGTTATATTTTTAACTTTCATTGAAATCAGATATTTTCTAATTTATCTTGTGACTTCCTCTTTGACTCATTGGGTTATTTACAAGTGTGTTGTTTATTTTCCAGATATTTTCTTTTTCATTCCAGAGATTTTCCTTATCTTTCATTATTTCTCGTATAACTTCTTTATAGTCAGAGAATGTACTTTGTACCATTTCAATTCTTTTAAAGATTGTAGTGGTATGTTTGAGGTATGTTTCTGGTTTTGAATATGGTCTTTCTTGGTCACTATCTCATATGCACTATGAGAAAAAAATGTGTATTCTGATATTGTTGGTCGATATGTTTACAAATACCAGGTCAAGTTGTTAATGTTATTCAGGTCTTTTATATCATTAACAATTTTCTGTCTGCTTGTTTTATCAATTACTGAGACAGGAGTATTGATTTCTCTAACTATAATTCTGGACTTGTTGATTTTTACTTGTTCTACCAGTTTTTGTTTCATTATTTTTAGTGTGCTTTATCAGTTTTTAGAACATACACATTTTAGATTGTTCTGTCTTTCTGCTGGAGCTTGCCTCTCCCTGTCCAATGGTTTTGCATTTGCCTCTAAGCAGCTCCCCTAACTCCTGGTCCAGAACCAGCTCTTATAATGGAATTTGGAGAAACTGTCCTGAAATAATTACAAAAATAGTGTATATTCCTAGTCTTAAGCACCAGGTGATTTGATTCAATTCCTGGTGGGAGCTGTCTTTTTGTTCTTTTACTTAGAACCATTGCTCTTCACATGCACCTCAAAACCTAAAATGCAATTAACAAAAAAAAAAGAACCATTGCTCTACAGAGGTAGCCTTAGGCAGTGGATCTGCACAAGTTTTCATTTTTCATCCTTATTTCATACACAACCTCTCATCACCCAATTCTACCCCTACTTCAAGCAGGGAACCTGGCTCTAGTTCCCCTTCCTCCCATGGAGTACATTAGTCTCCTTTGCTTTGTAGAATCTGAACTCCTTACTGCTAATGCTGCTCTAGATTTCTAGCCTGGAGTTCTTGTGGTTTTAGTTCTATGATTTGTATTTCTGTTCAGTTTCTGGTCCATAGAGATGCTTATCATTTTTGAACCTGAGCTATATTTTCTTAGATTATTACAAGCTTTTACATTTAATCAATTTTTACTCTGAGTTTGGAGCAGAGGTGCATCATGCTGATAAATGTGAATTAAAGTCATTCTTTTAACTTCTGTATGGTGTTCTATCATATGAATAGATCATGTTCTATTTATCCATTTACTAGATAATTTTTGATAATTGAATTTAAGAAATAATGAGTTGAAACAAATGTAGTTTCATGACTTAAACCCTGTTGAAAAACTAAATGGAAAATACTAAATTCAGTTCAAGACACTTTGTTATATGTGTGAAAGGTGACCCTAAATAATTCTGGAGGTAGGTGAAATGCAGATATTTGAAGAAGACAAGTGGGAAACATCTATGGCTTCAGCTAAGTAGGAGAATGAGCTCTGTGGTGGAACTCATAAAAAGAAAAGAGGTTTAGGAGTGAATTTTTAGGACTACCCAAGTGTAGGTGATAATAAGAGAAATGAGATCCCTTGGAGAGATATTGAATAGGGACATTTGAAATGTAGGAAGGAGAAAAGAATTTCTAGAACAGTATTTATTATTGCAGCAAACCACTAAAATGA
This sequence comes from Cebus imitator, assembly GCF_001604975.1. Classification (NCBI taxonomy): domain Eukaryota; kingdom Metazoa; phylum Chordata; class Mammalia; order Primates; family Cebidae; genus Cebus; species Cebus imitator. Next base: position 8,835,843 of record NW_016107343.1, read on the forward strand.
TGAAACTAAAACAATGATAGTCTCAGAATAAAACCTGAGTTCTAATCTCCACCATTCCTTTCACTAGCTATAAGGCATTTGGTTAACAAACTGGGTCTCAATTTTTACATCTGTAAAGTATGTAATAAATGGTTTACTAAGATTCCTTCTACCTGTAAAAGGTGATGCTTATGTATTTTAATAAATGGAATGTTAGTGACCGTGACCTTGAGAAAACTGTTTGTGTAGTTTGTAAAGTCCCAGTTGTAAAATGTTAAGGAGGTTTCTTTGATGTCCCAGGTTATGATGCCGTATCAAAAATGAGAAAGCATACTATAGCAAGAGACATTAGATAACAGCAATCAGAAGGTGTTTTGAATATACTTTTGAATCCCTCCCAATGCCTTGGGAAAAAAACTCAATAAATGTTTTTCTTTTAGTTAATTAAACTCCAAGATTTGGTTTAACCAAGTAAACAGTCTGGGATTTTTCATGTTTTATTTATTACTTTTCTTAAAAAGAGAGATATATGTATTAGGGACTTATTTTGGAGTAATATAGCATTACCTAAAGACTTCAGTTGATTCAATATGGTTCTGCATTTGAGGAATGATAGATTAACAGAATTGTTGAGACTACTACATGAGCTACCCATGAATACACCTCTAGACAGTTGTAAGGAATAAATAGAGTACTTCTGGGATATTTATGATCCCATTGTGGTGTAGGTACCTGCAGAAAATATAAATCCCCTTATTTTTCTCTAGGATGCTCTTAAAGTTTATGGATTTGGAGATTTGATGTCCAAATATGAAAGCTTTCTGCTGTTGAAAAGTCCCTGATTCTAGGCAAATTCATTTTATAATTTCCTTAAAAAGTATGTAAAGTATATACTGTTTGTTTTATTTAGTTAGGATCTTTTACAAGGCTAATCAAAACTGAGAAAAAATTAATCTTTTGCCTCTATCCATCTTTTGAGTTTTAGGTTTCATAATAAATACAAACACAGATTAAGAAATATGGCGGGAACTTGTAGTCTTTTTCAAATAGTGTACCACATCTTCCTACTTTGGAGTCATATATGAGTGAATTGTGATTGAGGAAATGCCCCCAGGTCTTGGAAATCAAGAGTGAGGATTGGCAAGAAGGAGAAAGAGGCATACCTCTCCTAAACCTGATCACTATGCTACTAAAATCTGCTCTTATGTAATTAGGTCAGTGTGCCATGGACCAGGACCTGAGTGTATGAAGGCTTGCTTATTTGCACTGGGAGTAGAGCTAGCCTGGTTCCATCACGATGGCTTCATTCTCTGTTTCCCTATTTGTTAGTATCACCTTCAGCTTCACTCTACTGGTAGCCTGATTTCTAACTGCTTATAATTCAAAGACCCCTAAAGTTGAAAGAAGCTTTTCTCTCAGTGGGTGTTTGTATTTAATAAGAAGGAGGAAGAAAACACACCAGTTTGCCTGTGGGTGGTAATTCTTCACAAGGTTGCAGCTAACATTTGGTTTCCATTTATCACTCTCAGTTGCCCACGTGGTTATCCTGGCCTTTATGCTGTTTGTAGTAAATTTCATTTTACTTGTGATTGCCCATTTTCTGTTAGAAGGTCATGGGGATGGACCAGAGAATTTCTGAACACAAATACGGCATACTTTATGTTTTATCATTTGATGATAGTAATCCATCCTTATCGGTAATATTTTCCAAAGTAGGTTTGTAACATTTTGCCCACTTCAGAAGTAGGGCTTATGAATATTAAATACTTGTTAACAGTCAGATGAAGATACTGATTGGTAGAATAGAAATTGAGATAATTAATTTTGAAGAATGGTTAGTCAGCAGAAACCATCTACCTCTTCAGAGTGTACTTCAGGAAGACATTGGAACTAATGCTAAGAAAAGCTTAGCCATACAATGCATGCAGTATAGTTCAGTTTGGATGGACTTTTGCATAATAAAATATATAAGCTGAAAGATAGGAAAGAATTGCTTTCTAAAACTTACTGGACATTTTGTAAAATCATGATCTCTTATATTTACTAATTTTTCCTGCTTAAAGATAAGTAGAAAATAATAAAATTGGGAGAAAACAGATTATCTCAAAATCATGATTTTTATTTATGTAACTTTTGAGGGAATGTATTCAGTATGTATAGTGAATCACAACTCTAATACTCTTTCTTCCTTAGTATTCAATAGTGAATATGTCTCAGAGCCCACATCCAAAGCCTTACCCATCTGTAAAAGTCTGCTGGCCTTACCTATAAATTAATAAATAAATATTGATTTTAAGATTTAAATAAATAGAAAGGAAGGTACAGAAAATGGTAATGGTGATGGCATAAAATAAGGTTGGAAAGTTATAAAGGAACCAGATCATGAAGGGCTTTTTATACTTACTATATTTGTTTTCTATTGCTGCTATAATAAACTACTATAAATTTAATGGCTTAAAGCAATACCTGCTTAGTATTCCACAGTCCTGTGGGACAGAAGTCTGGGCACAGTGTGACTCAGCTGGGTTCTCTGCTTAGGGTTTCACAAGGCCAAAATCAATATGTGAGCAGAACTGTTTTCTATATCAGAGTCTCTGGAGGAGAATCACTTTGCAGGTACAGTTAGAATGGTGTCAGGATTCTCTTCTTTCTTTTACTTTGCATATGTGCCCCTCCAACTTCCAACCAGCAATGATGTGTCAAATTCTGGTGCTTTGACTCTCTCTGACTTCTTCTTTTACTACTGGTTGAAAAAACTATGTTTTTGAGGGCTCATATGATTAGATTAGGCCTACCCAGATGTGGGAGCCAAAATTCTGCCTACCACAATCATGTTGAAGAGTTAGGACTTTATTTTGATGGGTATTGTGCAGTTTTAAGTAGAGGAGTGATGTGATACAATTTGTGCTTTATAACAAACCCTGTGACTATCATAGAGACAAAGATTGTCTTGGGGCCACCCTGAGGTCATGGAAAGCCATTAGCTAATTTAAGAAGAAGCCACCCTGGGGTCATGAAAAGCCATCAGCTATTTTAAGAAGAAATGGATTTCATACAGTGAATAAAGTGCTTACAAAATCTGTGAAAGGGCTGGAGGAGCAGACTTAGGCTTCCTCTCTAGGACTGACTCTAGAATAGTACCTTGGAGCTGGCCCAACCAAGGGCACTGCTCACCTTTGTCAGAAATCAGATGAAGGGAAAATAAAATCATCAAGCTTCTGTCCCCAGTGCTGACCACACCACTTTAGCTGTGTTCCGGAGATCAGAAGCTGCTCCTCGGGGTGTTGACTCTAGCAACAGACTGCTTGAACTGTGATCTGGTCGTTTGGAAGCCTCTAACTAAATTGTTTCCACACTATGTCTGCTAGATCTACTGCCTCTGTCTCCAGGGCTGTGATTGATAGAAGCTAAATCTCATTGGCAAGAGAGTGTGGGAAATGTAATTTTCAGCTTTTCAGTTTTGTAAGTACAGGAAAGCCTACCAGGAGGAGGTTAAAACAGATATTGAGAAAGCTTATCTAGTTTTTGCATCCACAAAAAATTGTAGCAATATAGGTTATTAATGATTGTGGCCTGAATTTATAAGGCAAGTGAACAGGAGACATGCAGATAGGAATGGGATATATTGAAGAGAATGAGTTAGATGTGGTAATTGATTGAATGAGAGAAGTGGAGAAGAGAGATAGGAGAGAAAGAAATAAGAAAGACTGTTCACTTTCTGGCTAGTATAATTAGGTAGTTTCCAGTGCTACTTACTGAGGCAAGAAAGACTAGAAGAGAACATGTTTGGGATGTGGCAATTATTTTTGAGCCTGTTGATTTTGAGGAAAATTAACACTTCTGAGTGAATTTATAGGCCATTTAATTTTTAGATGTACGTGCCCATTTATGGAAGGTAGGCCAATTTCTGAATGTAGGTCATAATTTTGTGTACAAATATGTTTATGGTTGAGATTGATTCAGTTGGCTATAATGTCAAGTATGAATGAGTCTAGAGAGTTTACAGTTGTTACAATGGTTTAGTTTTATATTTTAAGTAGAGTCAGGGCTTATCCCTACTTTGTTAATCTCATTGTTGAGTAGTGGAGTTTTTTTTTGTTTGTTTTTGTTTTTTTACCAGAAGGACTCATGGGTGCTTTATTTCTTAAGTTCTTTCTCATTTTAGAATATTTGCTTGTTAAATTTATTTCTGAAAAAAACTTGGTGCCTTAATTTTATGTTGCTATAAAAGTACCACAGACTTGGTAACTTATAAAGAAAATAAATTTATTTCTCAGTTCTGCAGGCTGGAAAGTCCAATATCAGGGTGCCAGCATCTGGCTATGGCTTTCCTGCTGTATCATCCCATGGTGGAAGGAGGAAGGACAAACAAGAGAGGGCTGAACTCACTTTTGCCAGGATAACTAGCCTCTCCCTCTGTAACAGCAATAATCTATTCAAAGAGGCATAGCCCTTGTGACCTAGTCACCTGTAAAAGGTGCCCCATCTCAGCACTGTTACACTGGGATTAAGTTTCCAGCACAGGAGCTTGGTAATGGGGAGCACCTTCAAACCATAGCACTAGGTTAGGTATAATATTTTGCGCTGTTCTTTCTAATTCATTTACTTGGGTCAATTGTGGTGGTGTTTTGCTCCTCAGTTGGTTTCTTTAGCTCTGCAGTCTCCATTTTCATCTCATTTTACAGTTTATCATTTGTCTTTGAGTGCAGATTTTATATTCAGGTGCTTACTAATTTCTAGACTTTTGAGTTTTGTGGAGCATTTTCCTTTTCTTCAGTTGTGTTTTCTTTCAGAATGAGTCTGCCTCTGTCTTTTGCTTATGTGTTCCTCTCCTTTATTCATTGTGCTGTGGTATGTGCTCAGTTGCCATTTTGTGTCTCATTTTCTTGCTTGTGCTTGAACTGGTCACTTCTCTTCATGTCATCTCTTTGTTGAAATGTAGTATGAGTAAACTCTTTTTGACCCCTTTGACATTGTTTCTTTTGTTACTCCTAGGCAAAATTTGAGAGCTAGGTTATTACAATTTTACTTCTCTATAGTCTGAAGGTAAAACGTCTCTAGAGTTGGGTTCAGTTCTTTCTTTCTTTATTATATGTATGTGTATACACACACACACACACACACACACACACACACATACACACACAGTTGCACTTTAGGTTCTGGGGTACATGCTCAGAACATGCAGGATTGTTGCATAGGTGCCTACATGGCAATGTGGCTTCCTGCCCCCATCCCCCCGTCACCTATATCTGGCATTTCTCCCCATGTTATCCCTCCTGAACTTCCCTACCTCCTGCTGTCCCTCCCCTATTCCCTCCCCAACGGACCCCAGTATGTGATGCTCCCCTCCCTGTGTCCATGTGTTCTCATTGTTCAACACCCGCCTATGAGTGAGAACATGTGGTGTTTGATTTTCTGTTCTTGTGTCAGTTTGTTGAGAATGATGGTTTTCAGATTCATCCGTGTTGCTACATAAGACACAAATTCATCATTTTTTATGGCTTCATAGTATTCCATGGGGTGTATGTGCCACATTTTCCTTGTCCAGTCTATCATAGATGGGCATTTGGGTTGGTTTCAGGTCTTTGCTATTGTAAACAGTGCCACAATGAACATATGTGTGTATGTGTCTTTATAATAGAATGATTTATAATCTTTTGAATATATACCCAGTAATGGGATTGCTGGGTCAAATGAAATTTCTGTTTCTAGGTCCTTGAGGAATCACCAGACTGTCTTCCACAATGGTTGAACTAATTTACACTCTACCAAAGTGTAAAAGTGTTCCTATATCTCCACATCCTCTCCAGCATCTGTTGTCTCCAGATTTTTTAATGATTGCCATTCTAACTGGCGTGAGATGGTATCTCAATGTGGTTTTGATTTGCATTTCTATAATGACCAGTGATAATGAACATTTTTTCATATGTTTGTTGCCCTCATAACTGCCTTCTTTTGAAAAGTGTCTGTTCATATCCTTTGCCCACTTTTGAATGTGTTTGTTTGTTTTTTTCTTGTAAATCTGTTTTAGTTCCTTGTAGATTCTGGATATTAGCCCTTTGTCAGATGGGCAGATTGCAAAAATGTTTTCCCCTTCTGTTGGTTGCCATTTCACTCTAATGATTCTTTCTTTTGCTGTACAGCAGCTCTGGAGTTTAATTAGGTCCCATTTGTCCATTTTTGGGTATTGTTGCCAATGCTTGTAGTGTTGTAGTCATGAAGGCCTTACCTATGCCTATGTCCTGAATGGTTTTGCCTAGGTATTCTTCTAGGGTTTTTATGGTGTTAGGTCTTATGTTTAAGTCTTTAATCCATCTGGAGTTAATTTTAGTGTAAGGTGTCAGGAAGGGGTTCAGTTTCTGCTTTCTGCACATGGCTAGCCAGTTTTCCCAGCACCATTTATTAAACAGGGAATCCTTTCCCCATTGCTTGTTTTTATCAGGTTTATCAAAGATCAGATGGTTGTAGATATGTGTCATTGTTGCCAAGGCCTCTGTTCTGTTCCATTAGTCTATATCTCTGTTTTGGTACCAGTACCATGCTGTTTTGATTACTGTAGCCTTTAGTATAGTTTGAAGTCAGATAGCGTGATGCATCCAGCTTTGCTCTTTTTGCTTAGAATTGCCTTGGCTTTGTGGGCTCTCTTTTGGTTCCATATGAAATTTAAGGTGGTTTTTTCCAGTTCTGTGAAGAGGGTCATAGGTAGCTTGATGGGGACAGTGTTCAATCTATAAATTACTTTGGACAGTATGGCCATTTTCACAATATTGATAATTCCTAACCATGAGCATGGACTGTTTTTCCATCTGTTTCTGTCCTCTCTTATTTCTTTGAGCAGTGGTTTGTAGTTGTCCTTGACGAGGTCCTTTACATCCTTTGTTAGTTGTATTCCTAGGTATTTTATTCTCTTTGTAGCAATTGTGAATGGCAGTTCGTTCTTGAGTTGGCTCTCTTTAAGTCTGTTATTGGTGTATAGGAATGCTTGTGATTTCTGCACATTGATTTTGTATCCTGAGACTTTGCTGAAGTTGCTCATCAGTTTAAGGAGATTTGGGACTGAGACGATAGGGTCTTCTAAATATACTAATCATGTCTTCTGCAAATAGAGACAATTTGACTTCCTCCTTTCCTAATTGAATACCCTTTGTTTCTTTCTCTTGTCTGATTGCTCTGGCTAGAACTTCCAATACTATATTGACTAGGAGTATCCAATACTATATTGACTAGGTGGGAGAGGGCATCCTTGTCTAGTGCCATATTTCATAGGGAATGCTTCCAGGTTTTGCCCATTCAGTATGATAGTGGCTGTGGGTTTGTCATAAATAGCTTTTATTATCTTGAGATACGTTCCATTGATACCTAGTTTCTTGAGAGTTTTTGGCATAAAGGGCCGTTGAATTTTGTCAAAAGCCTTCTCTGCATCTGTTGAGATAATCAGGTGGTTTTGTTTGGTCTTTGGTTCAGTTTATGTGGTGGATTACATTTATAGACTTGCATATGTTGATCCAGCCTTGCATCCCTGGGATGAAGCCTACTTGATCATGATGGATAAGCTTTTTGAAGATTTTTACATCTATGTTCATCATGGATATTGGCCTGAAATTTTCTTTTTTCGTTGAGTCTCTGCCAGGTTTTGGTATCAGGATGATGTTGGTCTCATAAAATGATTTGGGAAGGATTCCCTCTTTTTGTATTGTTTGGAATAGTTTCAGAAGGAGTGGTACCACTCCTCTTTGTATGTCTGGTAGAATTTGGCTGTGAACCCATCTGGACCTGGGCTTTTTTTGGTTTGTAGGCTATTAATTGCTGCCTCAACTTCAGCCCTCGTTATTAGTCTATTTCTTCCTGGTTTAGGCTTGGGAGGGTTCAAGTGTCCAGGAATTTATCCATTTCTTCAAGGTTTACGGTTTGTGTGCCTAGAGTTGTTTGTAGTAATCTCTGATGATAGTTTGTATTTCTGTGGAATCGGTGGTGATATCCCCTTTATTGTTTTTTATTGCATCTATTTGATTCTTCTTTCTTTTCTTTTTTTATTAATCTGGCTAGTTGTCTGTCTATTTTGTTGATCTTTTCAAAAAACCAGCTCCTGGATTTATTGATTTTTCGAAGGGTTTT
>NW_016107343.1:8844009-8884438 GCF_001604975.1 Cebus imitator
TTTTTTTTATCTTACTCCTCTAGCTCTTTCAATTTTGATGATAGAGTGTCAATTTTCGATCTTTCCTTGCTTCTCATATGGGCATTTATTGCTATAAATTTTCCTCTAGACACTGCTTTAAATGTGTCCCAGAGATTCTGGTACATTTTGTCTTCATTCTCGTTGGTGTTAAAGAAGATCTTCATTTCTGCCTTCATTTCATTGTTTATCCAACGTTCAAGATCCAGTTGTGCAGTTCTGAGTTAGTTTCTTAATCCTGAGTTCTAATTTGATTGTGCTGTGGTCTGTGATACTGTTTGTTATGATTTCCGTTCTTTTGCATTTGCTGAGTAGTGAGTGAGCATTTACTTCCAATTTTGTGGTCAATTTTAGAGTACATGTGATGTGGTGCTGAGAAGAATGTATATTCTGTGGATTTGGGGTGGGGAGTGCTGTATATTTCTATTAGGTTTGCTTGGTCCAGATCTGAGTTCAATTCCTGGATATCCTTGTTAATTTTCTGTCTTGTTGATCTGTCTAATATAGACAGTGGAGTGTTAAAGTCTCCCACTGTTATTGTGTGGGAGTCTAACTCTCTTTGTAGGTCATTAAGAACTTGCTTTATGTATTTGGGCGCTCCTGTATTGGGTATGTATATATTTAGGATCGTTAGCTCTTCTTGTTGCATTGATCCTTTTACCATTATGTAATGCCCTTCTTTGTCTCTTTTGATCTTTGTTGGTTTAAAGTCTATTTTATCAGAGGCTAGGATTGCAACTCCTGCTTTTATTTGCTCTCCATTTGCTTGATAAATCTTCCTCCATCCCTTTATTTTGAGCCAATGGGTGTCCTTGCATGTGAGATGGGTTTCTTGGATACAGCACACCGATGGGTTTTGACTTTTTATCCAATTTGCCAGTCTGTATCTTTTGATTGGGACATTTAGCCCATTTACATTTAAGGTTAATATTGTTATGTGTGAATTTGATCCTGCCATTTTGATGCTAGCTGGTTGTTTTGCCCATTAGTTGATGCAGTTTCTTCATTGTGTTGATGCTCTTTACCATTTGGTACATTTTTGGAGTAGCTGGTACTGGTTGTTCCTTTCTATGTTTAGTGCTGCTTTCAGGAGCTCTTGTAAGGCAGGCCTAGTGGTGATGAAATCTCTGAGCAATTGCTTGTTTGTAAAGGATTTTATTTCTCCTTCACTTATGAAGCTTAGTTTAGCTGGATATGAAATTCTAGGTTGAAAGTTCTTTTCTTTAAGGATGTTGAATATTGGCCTCCACTCTATTCTGACTTATAGGGCTTCTGCTGAGAGATCCCCTGTGAGTCTAATGGGCTTCCCTTTGTGGGTAACCTGACCTTTCTCTCTGGCTGCCCTTAGCATTTTTTCCTTCATTTCAACTCTGGTGAATCTGACGATTATGTGTCTTGGGGTTGCTCTGCTTGAGGAATATCTTTGTGGTGTCCTCTGTATTTCCTGGACTTGAATATGGGCCTGCCTTGGTAGGTTGGGGAAGTTTTCCTGGATAATACCCTGAATAGTGTTTTCCAGCTTAGATTCATTCTCTCCGTCACATTCAGGTACACCTGTCAAACGTAGATTAGTCTTTTTACATAATCCCATATTGCTTGGAGTCTTTGTTCATTTCTTTTTACTCTTTTTTTCTCTAATCATGCCTTCTCATTTTATTTCATTGTGTTGATCTTCAATCTCTGATATCCCTTCTTCTGCTTGGTCTCTTTGGCTATTGAAACTTGTGTATGCTTCATGAAGTTCTCATGTTGTGTTTTTCAGCTCCATCAGGTGATTTATATTCTTCTCTAAGCTGTTTATTCTCATTAGCATTTCGTCAAACCTTTTTTCAAGGTTCTTAGTTTCTTTACATTGGGTTAGAACATGTTCTTTTAGCTCTGAAAAGTTTGTCATTACCCACCTTCTGAAGCCTGTTTCTGTCAATTTATCAGACTCATTCTCTATCCAATTTTGTTCCCTTGCTGGTGAGGAGTTGTGATCCTTGGAGGAGGAGAGGCCTTTTGGTTTTGGGTGTTTTCATCGTTTTTGTGCTTGATTCTTCCCATCTTTGTGGATTTATCTACCTGTGGTCTTTGCAGTTGGTGACTTTCGGATGGGGTCTCTGAGTGGACATCCTTTTTGTTGATGATGAAGTTACTTCTTTCTGTTTTTTTTAGTTTTCCTTCTAACAGTCAGGCCCCTCTGCTCTAGGACTGCTGGAGGTCCACTCCAGATCCTGCTTGCCTGGGAATTGCCTGCAGTGGCTGCAGAAGAACAGTAAGGATTTCTGCCAGTTTCTTCTTCTGTTATCTTAGTCCCAGAAGGATAGTCACCAGATGTCATCCTGAGGTCTCCTTTATGAGGTGTCTCTTTGGATATACAGGGGTCAGGGAGCTGCTTGAGGAGGCAGTCTGACCCTTATAGGAGCTCAAATGCTGAGCTGTGAGCTCTGTTGTTCCATTAAGAGCTACATTTAAGGCTCTTAATGGAACATTAAGGGCAAGTACATTTAAGTCTGCTGCAGTGGAACCTGTAACCACCTTTTTTCCCAGGTGCTCTGTCCTGGGAAGGTGGGGCTTTATTTATAAGTTCCTGATGTGCTGCTGCCTTTTTTCAGAGATGCCCTGCCCAGTGAGGTGGTAGCCTAGTCATAGTCTGCCAGCAGAGGCATTGCTGAGCTGCCATGGGCTCTGCCCAGCTGCTGTGTGAACTTCCTTGCAGTTTTGTTTATAGAGGTATAGTTAGACCTGCCTTGGTAATGGCGGTCTGCCTCTGTAATGGCGGACTGCCTCAGTAATGGAGGACTGCCTTAGTAATGGCAGACTTTGTCGCTAATGGTGGACTTCCTCGGTAATGGTGGACTGCCTTGGTAGTGGTGGACTGCCTCAGTAATGGCAGACACCTGTCCCCCTGACCGAGCTGGACTGTCCCAAGTCCAGCTGCACTTGCTGTGAAACTCTCAATCCAGAGCATTTCAGATTGCTGGTCTTTGTGGGGGTAGGTCCTGCTGAGCCAGATCACCTGGCTCCCTGTTTCAGCCCCTTTTTTTTTTCAGTTGAATGGGCGGCTCTGTCTCCCGGTACCAGTTGAAACAGCCGCCCAGATTTGTGTGAGTTTTTGTGCAGAGACCAGCTGCACCAGCTGAAACAGCCATGCTGGAAACTTGTGGCGCTTTTCAGCCCGGGAATCTCCTGGTCTGTGGGCAGTAATAACTCGTTTGGAAATGTAGCGATCACTCACCCTCTGTGTTGTTCTCACTGGGAACTGCACTCCAGAGCTGTTCCTATTCAGCCATCCTGGGTTCAGTTCTTACTTGACCACTGGGTTCTGCTGTCTTTTCTGAGATTTTGTTAAATTTTCATAACCTAGTTTCAGTTCTTTGAAGGCATATACTAGGATATGGGGTGGAGAAAAGATAACCCTAGACTTTGGGTAATCTTACCTTTTCAGTTTGGAGCCTTGGAAAATTTTAAGTCCTGGTAGCTTTGTTTTTCTTTCTTTTGCTTTGTTTTGTTTTGTTTGCCTTTGCTAAAATCCTGATATCCTGAAGTCTCACCTAAGTAAATTTCAATCTTATATTTTTTAATGGGTGTGTGTGCTTTAATAATAGAAGCTCCAGAGCAGCAGTAATATAATGTAAATATTTTCATTTTTTTATGAACATAGAATTTACAAAGTGTTTACTCATTTCTTATTTTATTTAGTTTTTATGACTGTCTTATACAGTAGGAAAGGCAGAAATTATTCCTGATCTTACTAATGAGGAAACTGAGATCCAAAAAGACAGAGTAGTTGCCAAGTCACACAGCTAATTATAAGATGGAGTCAAGACCCTGAAGACAGAGCCAGGGCTATTTTTACCATTCCCTGTTATTTCTACTTATTGAAAATGATTACTTCCATCTCTAAGCACAGCCATCTTTTTTTTTTTATTTTAAGAGATGGGGGTCTTACTATGTTGCCCATGCTGGTCAAACTCCTGGGCTCAAGTGATTCTTCCCCTTGGGCTTCCCAAGGTGGTAGGATTCCAGGTATGAGCACTTACTGTATCTTTAATGCACCCACAAACCTTATTATGACACTGATTTTAATTGCGTTAAATCTAAAAGTGGTGTGGGGGAGGTAGGAGAATAATTTTATGTGACTTGTATTCTGATCCTTAATTAAAGTGACTTCAGTGTTTAATCTTGTTTTAATAAAACTAATACTAATTTTTTTCAGCATTTTTTCCCCTTCTGGTATGTAGGAAACTTCTAAGAGTCCTTGATAAAATCAGATCTAAATCCTCGAAGGCTGGCGGTGCAGACAAGATTTTCTTTATGGGAAACATGACCTTTGTGGGCCCTATTCTCATCTCTGTAATTCACTTTCCTCTTGGTGTCTTTTTCTCTGTATTCCTTCCTTGATCAAGAAACATACATCTCTTATTTAACACTTTTTTCCAAGAGTGTATTCTTGAGTCTTCCATAACTTCTATGTATTACACCTGAGATTAGGTTGGAACATTCAAACAAGGCATCACTGAAAGAGCTAGGTTAATTGCTAACATACAACTGCATGTTTTTGTTTATAAGTTATATCTTCTCCAGGTGTCAGAAACTGCTAGCCTCCTTCCACCTTTCCATCTATTCCCAAGACTTACATGCCTACATGTCTGTCTGTCTTGATGATGACACCCCAGAAAGCAAGTTCTACAGAGAGACTGGAATTCTATTATCTTTATGTTGTCTACTTTTATAGGTTTCATTTCTTTTGATGCCTATTCTTATGTAATAATCGATTAACAGTAGGTATAGTGACCATCTTCAGGAAAAATGATTCCCCTGTCCACAAAGATATGGTTTTGCTGTGCCCTCCCTAGGGCACTCATGTTAGGTCACAGAATCTACAGGGGTCATGTGATAGAATAAGATTTTTAAAAGATGTTGAGAGTAGTAATATAGTTTATCTGTAGTTGGGAAGAAGTCCACAGTTCATGTGCTAGTAGTTTAAGCTGACACTGTTTTATGTTTTTCTTTTTTTAATCCTTCTAGGTATCATGAACTGATCACAAAATATGGGAAGTTGGAGCCTTTGGCAGAAGTGGACCTAAGACCCCAGAGCAGTGCAAAAGTAGAAGTCCACTTTAACGATCAGGTGGAAGAAATGAGTATTCGTCTGGACCAAACAGTTGCAGAACTAAAGAAACAGTTAAAAACTCTAGTACAATTACCCACAAGCAACATGCTTCTCTACTATTTTGACCATGAAGCACCCTTTGGCCCAGAGGAAATGAAGTACAGCTCTCGGGCATTGCATTCTTTCGGCATTAGGGATGGAGATAAAATTTATGTGGAATCCAAAACAAAATAACCTCTACCAGCCTTGTGAAAACATACGCATAAGGACTTGTTGCAGGGCATTTGTTTTTAATGTGGTTTTCTTTAGGAGGGAGAAGATTGTTTTTGTTTTGTTTTGTTCTGTTTAGGTTTGGGAGGGGTTTTGTATATTTTTCCCCTGGAGTGGGTAGGGGGCCATTTTTGGTATTTTCTACCACAGGTTTATTTGGCTCAGCCAGCGGAATTGGCCACATTTCCAGTCTATGTGCCCTCTCTGAGGAAAGATGACAAAGAAATCACCGCCTTCTTACTGTGTTCACTGGGATTTGTCTGCCACTTGGTTATCATTACTGTTGGGTGTACTTATGAAGATAGCATGAACAGTGTAGCCCCTCAGAAGGGTCTCTTAGAGAATTTAAATGAGGAGACAAGGAATCTTCACAGGAAGGGCCAGAACCTTTCTCTCCTAGTTCTTCCTTCCGCTGCCCTCCCTCCTTGCCTTTTTTGGTTCAATTCCATTTTTTTTATTTTGACATGTGGTTTGCCTAATATTTTTGTTGTGTTTAGAATTAACTTCTCATTTCTCAACCTGGGTGATTTTTTTTTTTTGTTCTCATTTCTCTCTTTTGAAATAATTGAAAGTGTTTTAAGAATTTTTCAACCTGATTCTAATCTCAGGTATGCAGTAAGAGGCTATAACTCTGTTAGAACCTTGAAGAAGAGTAGATGTAGAGTGAAAACTCCAGGAAAACTTGCAGTTGTTCCAGAAGCACCACAGAACAGTCTGATCTCTTTGTATGTTACCAACTCACTTTTAATGCCCCTAGTACATTATATCAGTCATTACCTATGTCAGATTCCAGAGTTCTTTTATTTTTGCTTATTGAATATATTTTCTCATATCTTTCTTTTTCATTACTTTAAGCTACTGGGAATTGAGGCCTGACTTTATAAAGAATCCAGTAGAGTCCTGGATATCTGTGCCAGGAGAGTTGAGAATTAGCTCATAAACTATCTGTGGTGTGTGTGGGGGAATGTGGGGGAAGAGCTTATGACTTTCCCACCTGTGTCATTCATTCAAAGCCCTTGCTCTTGCACTTTGCAATCAAAAGTAGGAAACATTAATCAAAGGGAGCTTTTATTCCCAGATTTTCCCTGGGACTTTGTGATGTCATAATTGGACAATTCTTTTGTTTTGCATTTCAATTTAGTTGACTCATAGAAGAATAACTGCCCAACCTATGAGTAAAGTGTAAGTGTCAAAACTTCAGAATTGCCTCTAAGTCATATTTTTGCAGAAGCACATTTAAAGCACTTTTCTTTAAAAGCTAGTTCCTTATGTGCTCTGAAATCTTTTTGTTTGTTCTTCTGTTCCTTTGTTAATCAGATGTAATCCCTTTCTTTAATGTGTATTTTTCTTGGTCCATCATGTTTACAGATGGGAGACTTGAGAAATACTTAGCATAACTGGGGCGGAAGGTGTGTAAGTGAAGTATTTTTTCAAAGAATGCAATTATTATCTGATTGCATTTGACCTTTTGACCTTTGTTACATAATTCCACCCCTCCTACAAATTTAATTTTTTATGAAGTTTTTAGATGACTCTTGTAAATTCTTCATGTATGAGGAGTTGTGTTTATTAATGCTACTTTTTAAATTTTCCTGTGCCATGTGGCAGATGTTTATTCTCTTAATGCACTTCAGGTTTGCTATCTGTAAAGCCTTTGACCCAGGCCTATTGAGTCAAATCTACATTCAGTGTAACATTAAAGGTGGAAACCAAAGGGTTTGAGAAAGATGAATAAGGCCTATTCTCCTTCTGCTGCAGACTTCATCTTTCAAAATCATAAAAATGAGCAACGGAGATCCAGGCTGGGCATGGACAAGAATAATTATTTTGCAAACACATTTTCCTGACATATTTTTGGAAGTAAGAAAAAAGTGTGGCAACAGTATCATGAAGATTGAAACTGTAGGTGCTTTGTGTATGTACGCATGAGTGCAGACGAGTTTGAGAGAGATACAGTGTAATTGAGCCCTTTGCTTTTGTCAGCCTGGGAAACAGATGCACTCTTATTTTTTGAAGTTGTATGACCCCGGACTGTTCCACAGCAGAAGGCAGAACAAACACTTATGTTATGCTTTAATCATAAGTGGAATGGTCACAATTAATAAGATATTTTATATATGGCAAAGTTTTATGAAATGCTTTTTTACTGTTAGAGACCTGTTTCTTCTGTTATCACAGAACACAGTGTTTATCAACTGCGGGCATAATTCTTTTATTATACAGTTGCATGTAAAGGGAGCTTCTCATTTAATTCAGCGGATGTGGGTATTTTTAGGGCATTGTAATTGATGGTTTTAATAATTGCCAAATAATTTTTGATTAAGAGAAAAAATGTAATACAATTACTGGTCTTTTAGAGTTACAGAACAGAAGTAAATGAAAAAAGCTATCTGAGCATGTGTACTTACAGATTCATTTGGGTGGCTGAGTAAAAATGCTGCTTTTGAAATAAAATTGGTGCTGTGTAGACACTTGTAACCAAAATTATTTTTGTAACAGGACTAAAAGAAGAAGAGAAGAGACCATGGACCTTGAGTCTACATGTTATGCCTAATTGATTGTCTGCAGCTTACCTGTATTTTAATATTGACTTTGTCCAGATTCAGTGAGAGCATATTATTAACATTATGAGGCAAAATGCTGTCATAGCCAGTATTACTGATATATTGCTGTAGGCACAATATATAGAACATATCTTTTCTAAAATAAGAATTATTTCCAGTTATGAAAAAGGCAAAGAGTAATAAAACCAAATCAAAACCAAGGGATTCTTTCTACATGTGGGTGAATAGCTGCTGAAGCCACAGTAGAAATCAATTTTTGAATTTGAATTGTTGAAATATCCTAGATTGCATTAAAGGATGAAATCCAGAGTCACATATCTTTTTTTATTATTAAAAGCTTCTGCAACCTTTTGCCACCATTGCCATAAATATGTAAGAAAAGCAGATAGTATAAGCCCCTTGTTTATTAAGACCTCTCAGTAAATATTAAGCCCCAAATATAATTTAAGCTAGTAATAACAGGGCTGAATGCTACAATGTTTTTAAAAATGTTGTTTATTTTTAAAGAAAAGAACATCCCATTCTAACCAGATGTTCCAGCTATGTCGCTAAACCAGCAGTGGCAGGAGCAGAGAGCACTTGCATTAAGAGCTGATCACCATTTGAGGCACGCCGCTGATAGCTGTTACTAACGCACATGTGAGTGTAGCTTGCTACATGGAAATGCTAGGCTCTAGGGCATGTAAAACGTGAATACAGAATACTAGATTGTTCTAAGTAATGTAATTTCTGTTTATGAATTTGATTTTTCCCTTCATTTCATGTCAGATTGAAAATGCAAACAAACTGCTTTCAAGAACACCCAGAAGCTATCTGTGGTACCAGATGTGTTGTGAACACTCTACTATTTTTCATAGGTGCTTCCTTGAAATATATGTCCATTGTAGTGATGGAGAGGGACTGGACTCTCTCAGGCTCTTTACTTGCCAGTTGTCTCCTGGAGTTAATGGAAAAATATATATATATATATATTTTATTTTAGAACATAATTTAAACATGAAGATCTATTCTTTGCACTTTTTATTAATATATATAGAGAGATAATCTTTAAAAAAATTAAAATTCAAATCCATTTTCTCTTTGTGTTCTGATTTTTTTTTCTGGAGTGTGGGGTCAAGGTATATGTTTATTTTTATATAGCTAAAAATGTTCACTGGTTCTGTGGTTGAGTTCTCTGTAGGATTGTCCCAAACTTAAGTCTGACCATTTTGAAAAATTTAATTGGAATTTTTCCAGAGTTGAAAACTACAAAACAAAGATTCATAAGAAATGTGTGATTGCTTTTCTGTTAGCAAAATCTTATACTTCTGACATGCTCCTTATACTCCTTTTTTATCCTTTGAGGATAAACCCTCTCTTGAGATATTTGGCATCACCGTTTATGAGTAAGATTGAAAATCTCATTTGTTGAAATTAAAATTTGCCACTTCTTATTCAGGGGGTACTTTTTTCCTTAGAAAATAGTATTTTGTAAGTATTAGAATTTTGTACATTTGAACCCTGCTTGCTTATCAATAATTTCTTGAAAAGCCATTATGAATTAACCTTCCACCAAGGATTAAAGTCTAAGGACTACTTTATTTCTGTATTGAAGAGAGAGTCCATTAACTTCTCTTTCAATGCCTCAGAAGTACATAAATATCATGACCTGTTTAAATTTAAGATTATTTCTGCTTGCTATTCAGACTTCAAAGAATTATGATTTAAACCTCAGTGCTACATTTTATTTAATTACTATTTAATGTGAGCTTCTCTGAGTACCTGCAAAGCAGACATGTATCAAGACATCCAATTACTACTGAACTGAAAATGCTGTGACGTTCTCTAGTTACTAGAATGGATTTAAAACAAGAAGGTTGAGTTTTGAAGTCACATTTCTCTTTCAGTTCTTCTCTGGAAAAGAAGTTCCTATTTGGTCTTTACAACAACCCTACAAAGTCAGCACTCTTATCTCCATTTTCTTACTAGTGAGGAAGTTGATGCACAGATAGGTTAAGTAATACCAAAAGTCACGTGGCTGGTAAATGACAAGACCAGGATGCAAACCCAAGCAGTTTGGTTGCGGAATCTATGCACTGACAGCTGTACTGTAGTGCTTGCTGCTAAAGTTCCCCAGCACACACCTTTATTGTTAGTCTTCCTTTTCACTGAAAAACTAAAATGAGATGTCCTCAATATCCATTTTCTAAATTGATAGGCTCTGTAACAGAATCACTGATGTGGCTAATAGCTCTAGATCCAGATTGGAATTTGCCCTCGCCATTTCCAGGATTGTGAAATTGTGGTTGGGACAGATCTGTTGTCCTCCCTTCTCCTCTGAAATGCCATACTGGACACAGGCTGGGTGTCATTCACAAGAATAAATGAACCAGTAATGTGACCCAAGAAGACTGATGATTTATTTTTTAACCTTGGGACATTCTAGAGCCCTAAAACTGGTTTCAGCAGATAGCCGAAGGTGAGAGAGATCACTCAGTTCTAACTCACACTTTTATCAAGGAGGCATAATATTCCAAGTGAACTTAAAATTGGCATTTATCAAGGAAAAACAATAATGTTCCAGGAGTCTTTATCAAAGATTCTGTTATTGGAAAGGATGAAGCAGTCACACTGCTGTTCCTCCTTAAAATTCAAGAGACAGCCTTGTAAAGCATATATGACTCTAAAAATAAAGGAGACAGGTTTTCTATTATGGTCTGCAAGATCTAAATAAAAAAAAAAAAAAAAAAAAGACAATGCAATTTCAGTTCATCAGATCATTCTGACTTCATCCTTGAATGCTTCTTAGTCACCTAAGTAATACTATTAAGGTGTTTAATAAATAAGAATGAGACTAGGGGAAGCAGACATCAAATAATACAGACTAAAGAGAGAAAAATGTTTTCTGAAATATTCGATACATTTGAGGGCAGATGTAAGCTTTATTCCACTGTTAGGGAATACAGCTAGGACAACAGGAACTGTCTCGGTTGTGTTAACATTTCGTTTGCTTTAAATTTAAATTTCATTTTTCCATTACCTCATACATTTTGAGGCTCCTGTTATGGACTACATTACCATTTTCAGGGAGAATGTAAGTATAGCCTTAGATGTAATCATCTTAATGAGCTAGATCTAGGAGGTTAGATATTATTCAATCAGTGGATAAGTGGTTAAAACAACTGCACTACAGAAATATCTGGACTCCATAGTAGAGCATACAATGAAGCAAAACAGTTGTACAGGGCTTGTAAATTTATCAAAGACACCAGTGTCACAGATTCTGTTGTCCAGGAAGCAGATGCTGAGGTGGAGTTGGGAGTGCAGGGAGCGTTGTTGGGGAGTAACACCTGTGAAAGAACAGGGGAAGAAGTAGGGTTGAGCAAGAGGCACCATCAGACCATGCTACAGACATAAGTCGGTCAGCCCAGTGGGATGCTCTGGAGCAAAGATTTTCCATTAGAGAAGGCATGACTTGCCCAGAAATGGCCAGGGTCCTTTACCAATGCTTTTCTCAGTCGTCGATTTGGGAATGCCACAAGAACATAGCTTCAGCTTTAACACTGATACAAATGCTAAAGGAGCTAACAGTTGGAAGCTGTCGGCTAACCATACTTCTTGTAGCTGGAAACCACTCCTTTTCTGAGGATGGATCTGAGTTGTGCATCTTAGTGTCTGCCATGGTCCACTCTGTGCAATGTGTAGATCCAATTTTCCATCCATGATCAAGGGCAGCTCCTCTAATGGCCTAAAACCCCTGTCACTGCAGTTGATTTTAGGGCTACAACTGGTATCCACTCTCTCCCTCTTCTGCTTCTGCTTCCATTGTATCCCCTTGACTTTTGTCTCTCTGGTCTCAGTGGCTTACCTGGTGGTTTCACTCAAACCTTAAACCTTAATTCCTTATAGTCTGTGTTCTTGGTAACCATATGCTGCCCAGACTAGGGTTGCTATACTTGTCCATCACAGTCCTAATTGAGTAAGGGAGTACCAAGAGGTACCCAAATTGGTCACTGAGTTCCATATGTTATCCCTTAAACCCAACGTGTAACAACAGCCTTGCATCCTCCTGTTGATCAGAGTCAACTGCTCCTAAGGAGATGATGGTTCTTGTTCTTGCCTGCTAGTCTTTGGATACAAGGAGCCCAGTGTGCCCAGGCAGCATTACAGCTATAGCTTATCATTTGGGGGAACTCTTGCCATGTCCCCTGGTGAGAATGTACCCTCTTGAGGAACCAGGAGTTCAAACTGCATAGGCCAGAGATGAGGGGTTGGGGAGCACAAAGTTCCCCAGTAATCTTCGGGAGTAATGGCAAGTAGGGCCACTCCTACTTCCACACCTTGGTTCCTGGATCGATGTACTGGGGACACTGCATCCTACAAAGGTCTCTGACTCACTGTGTACACAGTATCCTGGAGAATACCACCTCATCCTTGCACAGTATTGTCTTCAGGGTGGTGCTTCACCTACTCCTTAAGCAATTTACTTCAATTCCCACCTAGGCTGGCATCTGCCTCATACTATTGCTACTCCAACCAGTGAATCCCATGGCCGTGGGCTAACTCCTACATTTTCTTTTCCATAAAGCAGGTTCCCTAGTCAGATGCTATTTTGCATGGAATTCTACACCTATGGATCAGGCATTCTGCAAGCCTCCCATTAGTGGTGCTGGCTGAGGCCCCTGGGCAAGAAAGGCATACTCATGTCCAGAATATGGCTTTATCCCTATGGAAAGGAAGTGCTGACCCTTCCAGGATGAAAGGGGTACAATTTGTTATTTTGCCACCAAATGGCCAATTGGTCTCCCCAACAGTAACATATTGGGGGTTCAGCCTTGGCCTCCGTTATTAGCAGGCTGAACATTTCAGAGATCACGGTAGATAGACCAGCCTTGCTAAATGGGAGTTCATGCTATTTGACCCATGCACAACCTGCATCCCTGCTGCTATAGCCACTTCATACCTGTACCCATTGGACCAACACTCACAAAGACTGCCTAACATCAGCTGGCCAAGTCATTTTGTCGACTTGGTTGTTTAGTTCCTCTTTTGTAGTGGGTATTTTCTGACGGGTGTTAATATGTGACACAAAGATCTTCACACTTCATGTCCATCCTCATCTGTCTATCCACATGTCTTTACTCGAGGGCCCTTTGTTACCGATTTTCCCGTCTTTTACTTTCTGGGCCCTTGTCCAGCCAGTTATGTGATTCACCACTGCCTCTGAGTTTGTACATATTCTAACCTCAGAACACTGTCTCCTTTGACAAAAATACATGACAAGATATATCACCCAAAGCTCCACACATTGAGAGGGTATTCTCTTGTCATTGTCTTTCAAACCACTTGAATGAGGCTGCCATGTAGCCAGCCAGTGTCGGCTTGAGGCTTGCACATACACACCATCCGAGTCCATCCATGCACCTGGCTTAGGCTTCTTTCTCCTCCTTCAGCTTGTCATATTCACCTTCCCACAAAAGGCCATATGTGTGATATGGCTGAGGAGCAGGTCCTGACACAACTGCGTCAGATGACATGGAGTCTGGACTAGCTACTCAGACATCTTACTCATGACTGGTTGCAGATAAGTCATTTCCATCTTATGCTACGTTGCTACTGGGTCCATCTGGCTTCATGACTTGGTGGATCCAACAAGGCCTAGGTCTTCATGGGAAGTTCTGGATAAACGACCGCTCTCTCTTGGACAAATATTCCATCACACGGCCCAGTCCCTTGAGAAAAGCTGATTTTCAGGAGGTGTGTAATTCTTTGCTGCAGATGGCATGACCTTTCTCCAGAACTCCAGGGCCCTGGGTGGTAGTTCTCCTGCTGGGGTTTGCAATAAACTCCATATTTCATCTTTTTCCACCACACACACATCCAGTATCAAAGGATCTACTGAACACATGGCCCAAGTAGCAGAGCTGCTTGCATAGTAGCCTGGAGTTGCAACAGAATTCTTTTATGTTTTCAGACCAACACAAAACTGGCTTAATTCCATGTCACCTGGAATGTGGGCTGGAGCAGTTTCCCTGGGTTTGGAACGTGTAGCCTCCAGAACCTGAAGAAGTCCACGAAGAAGAAAGAATTTCTTTGTAGAGAGGCTACAAGATGCAGCAATTTGTCTTTTCCTTTGGAGGAGTTGTCTCAGCATGTTCCTGGCCACTGGATTCCTTACAACTATGCTGAAATAGCATCCCTGAATCTTTGTAGGATTTATCTCCCACCTTCTGGAGCACATGTGTGTCACCAAGGCATCCAGCCTGCTGGCCATCTCTTACCCATCGTGACCAGTCTGTTGGTGTTGATGTTGTCAAGGTGTGTTCTGTAGTACCCAGATGGCTCAGATCTCTTTGCATTATAATATGAAAGAAGGTGGGAGTTATCATAGCCCTGGGGCAGAGCTAGAAATATATATATATATATTGCTGTCTGTTCCATAAAATGTGAACTATTTTTGATCCTCATTCCTGATTCAAACAGGAAAAAAAATGCACTTGTCAAATGAATGACCGCATATCATGTATCTGAAGCACAGCAGCTGCAATTGGTACTATTACTTGGTTGAACTTGGAGTCGTCCATAGCCATTCTCCAGAATCCATCCTGGCCAGTTCAATAAAGGTATGGTAGAGTCCACCACCCCTTTTCTTTAAGAGTGACACTAATCTTTACCATTCTCCTCACTGCCCAGGATGTAATATTCTTCTATATTACTACTTTAGCCAGAGTAGGAATAGGGAGTGTCAGAGATTTCCACTTGGCTTCCTTACTATGACAGTTGTTAATCTGTAGGCCAAAGACCCAGTGTGCCAAGTAGTCATATATCAATCCCAATTGTACACACTCACTGACCAGCTTCCCAATCTAACGAGTGGTAAGTCAGCCTGGTCTCTCCCCACGCACCCGATGTTCCCTCACAGCCAGATTCTCAAAGGCATTCGAATTCATGTTTGCCACCATCTTGTGTATCTGGTTATGCCCAGAGGGCATTTATACCAGCAGCAGTCCTGCCTCGAGAAGGATGGAGCATCCAGTGTGGGTCAAAAGGGCTAAGTATAAATATCCTAGAGCGCATGAAAAATGAAAGCAATTAGTATGCTGCTAGCGGTTTATTAAAACAGAGCCAACGATTTTGCTTCAAGACATTTAGATTGACTACTGGACTAAAACCTTAATAAAGGCTGGACAAGGAGAATCCTTCCCTAGATGAGTCTTTGACTTGAGCTTAATTTTATTGTACTATCTTGGGACTGGGAAAATAACCTTCAGGGGGTCTGCAGCACCTGTGAATCCACGTAAGCTTTTCTAGGATTCATTTTATTCCCTGAGCCCTAGGTGTTCCCACTTTAACAGGGTCTTTGGGTATCATTATTAACTCAAACTCCTTCTCTAACAAATTAGTCCTCAAAATGCCTAAGCATTCTCCTTCTTCCAGTCTATGGTCACTTGAGTAAATAGCCGAAGGTCTTTCTGGGAACAGACTGGGAAAATTACTATACATATCTGCCATGGTGTTGGAGGGCCCTTCCCTTTGGTGACCTGTTACCTTTCAGTCTACAGATTCCAGATTTGAAAACTGACTCAGGTCCAGAAACCAAGCAACGATCATGGCTTTTTATTGGGACCACTGCTCTCTGCGTTGCTCAACCATCATTGCTTTTTTTTTTTTTTTAAGCAGAGTCTTGTTCTGCCACCCAGGCTGGAGTGCAGTGGTGCGATCTCGGCTCACTGCAATCTCCACTTCACGGGTTCAAGCAATTCTCCTGCCTCAGCCTCCCAGGTAGCTGGGATTACAGGCACACTACACGCCCAGCTAATTTTTGTGTTTTTAGTAGAGATACGGTTTCACCTATAGGTCTTGAACTCCTGGTCTTGAACTCCTGACTTCAGGTGATCCATCTGCCTCAACCTTCCAAAGTAGTGCTGGGATTGCAGGTGTGAGCCACCGTGCCCAGCCCTTGCTCTTTTTTTATTATACAGAGGACGCGATGCTTTTGTTGGCTGCCCATCTGCTTTGCCCCTTGGATACTGTGCTCTATTAACCATGTCCTTGACTCTTCAAGCATCAGGCCCCTTGGCTGCCCCTCTGATCTTCTTGGTCATTATAAAAATTATGACTGCCCCCCCCCAACCTTCCTGGCTTCACACAGTAGAGTGATGTCACCTGGCCTATATTTCTTCAGGGACCCATCATCTTCGTTGCTAGCAGAGAGTCAAGTTTCATGACCACCTTTCCTGGCATTAGCCTTGGCTGACACTGGGGAGCCACCACTGAGCTGCTTAGTGATGTTGGTGCCTCCCTTCTCCAGTATATTCCTGCTGGCTTTGGTAGCTGGTGCATCTGTCCTCTGGCCTTCCATGGAAAATGATTGTCCAGTGGGCCTAGCAAAGTCACATGATATATCTATTCTAGCATGCAAACACCCAGGAGCCTTTCAGTCCCTTCACTGTGGCCATCAGCCATAGTGATTCAGGCATTTGAACCTTGCTCAGTGTGAGCCATCACTTTTTCCAGGCTTTTTGAAGCATCTCTAGGAGTGAGTTTGCACCATCCCCTGGAGTGCCCCTACGTCAACAAACTCTCCCTGGTTCTATCTTGTGGTGCAGCCTCCTTGATAGAGCAGCCTCAGAATCCAGCCCCTGGGGATGCCCTCCCCTCATCCCTACCAGTGTATGCTGGAGCTTCCCACTTGCAGCACCTTCATGGGCACAATGCCTTTCGTCTCCTGGCAGACCTGGCATATCTCTGGCTGGGTTATGCGGCAGTTGAGCTCTGATTACAGGCCTGGCATTCAGGAGAGAGGGTGGGAGAAGCTTTTGAAGGGAGCAACTGTTGCCTTGTGGGGGAAAGTCCTTTTTATTGTCTTCCTGTGCTGGGAGAAATTTTAGCTCCTGATGGTGCGGAGTAGGATGTGTCTAAAGGCTCAGAAGTTTTGAGAAATAAATCTTTGGAGGCGTCTACCCAGATAGCCTCCAAATGAGGCTAAGTATATAAAATAGTTATACAGAATACCTATACATATGTGTGTTCATGAGTATATGATAAATCCTATGTTTAATATATGTATATGTATGCATATAATATATATAATAAATTATAAATATATATATATGTGTTTTTCCCAACTAGGCCTTGATATTGGCATAGTAGAGCGGCTTCCCTTGAGCACCTGACCAAGTCTTTGTCATTCAGCAGGGCTCTCCAGAGCCAAAACTGCCCATTAGGGGAGTCTTGCTTTGGGTGGAAAGTGCTAGACCATGTAACCTGACCTTGGCCGGTCATTGGCTGTGGGCTGCCCCATGAAGAGTGTGCCCTGGGATTCAGCACTGACACTGAGCCTGAAGGTGCCGGGGGCTGGAGGCTGTTGGCCAACTGCACTTCTCACGTCTCTGCTGTACAGGGATCTGAGTGGCACATCTCCATGTCTGCCATAGCCAAAATAGCTGCATCATTTCAAAGTAGCTCACATCTGACCATCTGTTCCACAGAAAAAGGTATACGAAACTTAAGAAAACAAAACAAAAACAAAAACATTCCACACATAAAACCCATTCTGACTGGGCACGGTGGCTCATGCCTGTAATCCTAGCACTTTGGGAGGCCAAGGCGAGAGGGTGACCTGAAATCAAAATCAGGAGTTGGACACCAGCCTGGCCAACATGGTGAAACCCCGTCTGTACTAAAAATGCAAAACTTAGCCAGGTATGGTGGTGCACCCTGGTAATTTCAGCTGAGGTGGGAGAATTACCTGAACCTGGGAGGTGGTTTACAAAAGCAACAACAACAACATTCTACTTGATTTTAGGGGACCGTAGTTTTTGTTTTGTTGGCTCTGTCTTTCCTCTTGCCTATAAAACAGCATCGACTTCTGCCATCTCTTTTATAAAGCACAGATATCTTGGGTGACTAGCTCTGACCCATCCCCACCCTACCCCAGATCTAAATCTTGTCAGAAATCGTTGCTCACCTCACACTTTCAACAAAGTAAGTCCTCCTGCTGACACAGCATGAAAAGAGAATTTTGTCATTTGTCAATCTGTGACCACTGAGAACACACACCAGAACACACACTCACTGACCAGCTTCCCAGTCCAACGAGTGATAAGGCAGCCTGGTCTCTCCCCACGCACCCGATGTTCCCTCACAGTCGGATTCTCAAAGGCATTCGAATTCATGTTTGCCACCATCTTGTGTATCTGGTTATGCCCAGATGGCTTTTATACCAGCAGCAGTCCTGCCTCAAGAAGGACGGAGCATCCAGCGTGGGTCAAAAGGACTGAGATAAAAATATCCTAGAGCGCATGAAAAAAGAAGAAAGCAATTAGTATACTGCTAGCAGTTTATTAAAACAGAGCCAACGATTTTGCTTCAAGACATTTAGGTTGACTACTCAACTAAAACCTTAATAAAGGCTGGACAAGGAGAATCCTCTAGATGAGTCTTATTTTATTTTAAATAGGCACCCAAGAAACTAGATTTTCTCTTACGTAAATATGTGCCTTTCCAAGAACTCCTAGATTCCAAAGAAAAATAAATAGATGTGAGTCATTTGGAGAAAAGCAGTCATTTAACATCTGTAAGTAAATATGTGTTGAGGATTCATAATACCAGTGAGAGAATAAACAATGTGGGAAACCTGCTGAATTATCACAGGCTTTTGGAAAAACATGGAGTAATTTAAGCTAAAAAAAATTTCGTTCACCAAGCACTCTTGTCCGTTTTAAGACAACATGCTTAAACCCAGAATTATATTTCTTTTGTACAGTTGGCATTTAAATGTCTGTTCAGAGAAAATTTGGCATAATTTTTAAATTCCCAATGATTTGCAGAAGAGTTTTGTTTTTTTTTTTTCCTGCTACATTCAGGTTACTTCTTTCTTAATAAATTCCATTTAAACATTTTGATCGTAGATTTAGCTTATGCCTTAGCCAATCTTTCTCATTCCACATCTATAGGATGCTTGGAAGCATCTAACTGAGCATATTTCCCCCTTATTCACATGCCTTTTAAACTATTCACTTACTGCAAATTTTTATCGGAAAACGTTCATCTCCCACCTCTGCCTCCAGTGACCCTCACTGGGTGTCAGGGGAGGTTTCCAGGGCAGGGTTTGGGATTTCCCTGGTGGAAGATCATGTCTAGTACTATGTGCCTTGATAGATTTTGCCTGGAAAGTACCCTGTCCTGTCTCCAGCAGAGCAGTTCATCACAGAGAAAAGAGAGGGCATAAAACCTAAAAAGTTTGGAAAAGTTTCTTTAAATACTTCATGCATACCTGTGAAAAAATAGAGTAGAGCCTATCTGTGGCTACTGTTCAAAACCAGAGAAACAAAAAAAGACTTTAATAGAAAACCAACTTCATTTAAATGTTGGAGGCAGCTGCTTTGTTTGGAGTTTTAATCCCATGCCGGTGGATGCTAATTCTGTAACATTATACAGATGCCTTCTTTTGGGTACAAAGGTAGAAGGGGGGGTTCTTTTGTGTTTTTCAGTGCAAAGTGATTCTGATCAGAAAGGCCCAAGGTTTCAGCTCCAAGTACCTGACATTTCCATCTGAATCTACTTTTTTTTTTTAAGAGGAAAAAAAGGTTTAGTTTTTCAGGAAAAGAACCTCTCTACGCAATCCTGAAACTGATCTTTAGATTTACTTTTCCTTAATCAATAGAAAAAAACTTGATTGCAACTCAACACTTACCTGTCTCTAGTGCAGGACTAACTTAATTTTTGGTTTTAAGAGTACGGGATTCAGACATCATTTCAGGAATGAGAAATTATTGGCAACAAGTTGAGGAGAATTGACATGAATTCTTGTTTTACCTAATTTTTCGTGGTTTACCAAGATTTGGCTTAATATTTCTGAGTTCCTCCAGCCTCTACAGAACAGGTTAGTGACATTTTTCATAAATACAAATATCTAAATGAATCCTCCTTCCTCCTCTCTGAACCAGTTCCCTAAGGGCTCAAGTCTTAAACTTGCATGGTATCTGTCTCCTTTAAAGCTGTGTGTGATCTCTGCTAAAGCCTTTGTACCATTTTCTGCAAAGCTGACTATTATTTAATATGTGCTTGAAATTTCAACATGTACACTTGACAACTAAAGATTTGCAATAAAACTCTCACAGGATAAATTCATTGCCTTTCCCGTGAAAGTTTGGCTGAAGAACTGTGATAACTTCAAATGATAAGAGGAAGGTTTTTGTTTTTAAGAATACTGTCAAGAGCAGACTTCATGGTCTAGCCACGCACTTTGGTGATGTCTAACCTGAGCTTGCATCCGTGTTCTCATTGCAGCTTTGTGGAGTGACACAGACAAAACGTGCTCCTAATGGAGGGTAAAGCCACCGTGCAACTGAATGTAAACTAACATGAAAACAAGTTCATCTTTGCTATGATCCTTCTTTAAGTAACTTGTTGGAACGAATTGGTCGCTTGTGCCCTGGATTCTATTTTTATTGTAATTTCAGCCCTGGATTGGTTCCTTTTTATTACTAATGTGTCTGTCATTCATTTCCCTATGGGAAGTCAGTGGACAGAGTAGACTGTCCCTGAATCTTGTCAATACTTCAAAATCACGGACCGGCTCCATTCTTTGGAGACGGTGATGGCAAACTCTAAGTTCTCCTAGCAGTAGAACACGTTGTATTTTAACCATTTTTGTTTGATCCTGATAGAAAGCTGCTGTGAAAATCAGGAAGGACAGGTCTCACGGGGAAGTGGTTTCTGTTGCAGACACAACCCGGAATCTGCATGCGTCTTGAGCGTTGGGTCCTAGTTTTCAGTGCTTTGCTCCATGCAGAGGAGATACATTTCCTTTACTCATACTGCTTTCGCTCATTTCTAAATAATTACTTGACAATTTGAGTGATCTCATTACACTTCCAGACTGGCTTCTTCTGGGCATCTAATTTGTTCATGAAATGCTGAACTTAGGTGGACCTGCCAGCATTCAGGGGATTTCAGCCCGACTCAACACGGTTGATGTTGTGATATGAATTTGTTCTATGATGGTTTTGATGGTCTTGGGATTTGTCACCAAACACACCTGGTGTTCTATTTACTCTGGCAAGCTGGAGATTTTTTTTTCTTTTTCTTTTTAAAATTCCAGGATGAATTATTCATCATTCCTTAGAATTTGGATCTCTTTCATCTTTGCACTTGTACGGCACCAAGGTGAGTACTACAGAATTCCATAAAGCTCTCGGTTAGCATGCTCTTGAATTGGTAAAGACACGCTTTTATTGGAACCATAATTGTAAGGGCAGGTGCATGTGTGTANTTTAGCTGAATTCTCTATAACAGTTTACTCTGAAAACAGGCAAGCAAATAAATGATTCTCTGAACTCTTTAAATATAATTTGAAAGTTTTTGAAGAGAGAAAAATGTAATTGAATTCTATTATCAAGGGAAAAATTCATTAACTTTAAATGAGGTTTACTTATATTCCACTTTTTTCTTATTCAACTTCAAACACTGCTTGTATATGTCAGTTTGCCCTGAGATAATGGAGTAGATTTTTAAAATAATGCAAAATTATTTCCATTAAATGTCGATGAGATAGGTGTATGTGCACCCCATGTCTGATCACTGATTCCCATTAAGGCATTTAATTTGTGCTGGATACTTTAAATAATCTACTTATTTTAGCCAAAAATGAGGAAATTACAATGGCATTGATGTAGTGGTTTGTGTATCAGTGACCTTTTACATGGCCCCCAAATCTAAAACTGCAAGTGAAAGAAGACAATTATTCCTCTCAGCGATTCCTTCTTTTTCTCTGCATAGCACTGCCTTGGATAAGTGGAAGGCCACATATACTTTTTTCTACTGTTGTTTTGGACTTTAGACAAAGATGGGCAGTCTACATAGATTTTAACTTCTTATGGCTAAAATTCTAAGGCACCTTTCTTTATTTTGCCAGTTTGCTTAGTTCAGGTGGCACATGAGTACAAGTCTGAGATGAACACATCAAGCCCCTGTGCAGCTCTAATATTTTTCCCAAGTTGGTGAATTTAAACAGGTAACGCATAGTGTGAAGCACCACGAGAATGAAGGAGTGCCAATGACTTCAACCTTCTACCCGAGCTCCAAGAAAGTATATCTTATTGACGGAAGAAAAAAATCCTGGAAACATAGCTATTTTTATCGTGAAATTCTCAGCTTAGGGCAAGCAGGGTTAATTACTGTAGTTGAAACCTACGCCTTTGTATTTAGCACCATCTTTTTCATTTGACAAGTATTTATTATTTACTATATTAGATATTCTTGTTTGTATCCTTCTTAAAATTAAAAATATTTAACTGTCCATTTTTTCCTATTCAAAATTGTGAACGAATTAGGATTATCCACGAAGAGAAGACTCTTGCAAACTGCCTCACCTTTGCAGCAGAAGAGGAAGTTAGGGTCATTCTTGTTGGCCATGGTTTTCTGTCTCCTCCATCAGGGATTATGGGTTTTCCATTCCCTAGGCAGATTGGCCAATCAGTGTAACCCAAACTATCAATTCATCTTTTCATAAAAATGATTATAATTCAGTGTGAATTTGAGCCCTTATTCATACTTGGACACGACTCCTAAAAAGTTCCCCATGAAGGATAAATCCATGCCAGGACTTAATTTGTTACTGTTAACTTGAGAAACAAAAACCTGCATATAATACTATAGTAGAGCTTATAAATATATATTTTTTAATTCCTACCTTTCAGGAGTTTTTAATTTGTTGCTATTATGTAAATAGAAATGTTAGATGATCCCTTTTCATCTGCTGGTTGTAACATTAAATACATCCCATGGGCAAATAGCGTCTATGATCCAACACAGTGCCACCTATAGGCTCAAATTTGGGTGGCTTCTCAACAACTTCTGGAGTCTGGATGACAATACATATACACGAATAACCTGACTAGTTTTCCTGCTGTCTCTGGATGTCAGCCCCTGGAAAGAGATTAGCCCTCTGTTGAGGCAGAACTCCTCTTGCTCCCTGCTTCAGAATTGGAGAGCTGGCGCTTGGCCTGGTGCAATGGGGCTGCTTTCTGGCCCCTTTGCACTCTCTTTTACATGAGCTGTTGTCTGTTCACTAAAAGCCTCCCAAAGGAGCAAAGACAGTCCTTGGCCGGTTGCTCTCCAGCCTATCACTCCCATCAGTGCAGAGCAGGGACTTTCCCAAGGAGAAGGCCTGACATGAGAAAGGGGCGTTGGCATCTCACGGCAGCAAGTAGGAACCTCAAGAACTGTGACTGACGCCCAGAATGGGCTTGCCATTGCCCTATAAAAAAAGGAAAAAAGGGAGAGAACGATAATGTCCTATTGTTTCATATTTATTCAAGAGAAGAAAGGACAGAGGCAGAGAAAAGTGACACCCAAAATGTAGATTATTTCACAGATGCTATTGAACTGGATCCTCAATGATGCAGACCCCAGGGAGCTTGTCTCATCTCTCCCACAAAACTGAGCCACACCTTGCAACAAACAGTATGGACAGGAAACATGGGAGCAGCAAGCCAGGGCTGCCAGGAGATGGGGTGACCCTGTCAGCGGGGGGTACAGTGTGTGTTTGTGTGATGTGATGGCTCTCCGGTGACCAGGAGGACCAGTCAGAGAGCCCTGCACCTCTTCTCCAAAGAGTTCTCAAGGACCCAACCCCCTGGCCCTGGAGGATCTCATATCTGTCTTTTGTAAAAAGGAGTTGGGCAAAGAGCCCCTTGCAGGGTCAGCCCTCGATCAAGGTCATTCACAGACAAATTACTACAAATCCTCTCCTCTCACTTTTGTCCCAGTTCCCACTGTTATTTGTTTCCTTCTGGGATCTGGGATTTTCTCCAACTGTGAGGCAAGAGGGAGGGAACTCCTTCCGGGAAAAGACATGATAGTGGAATTCTTGAGCTAGAATGGACCTTCAAAACTGTGGCCATGCCAGACGAGGCCACCTCTCAGTATACAGAGAGCTCTAGGCTCCAGGGAAATTTCACAAATTTCCAGCCAGTTGTAACCATAGATATCACCAAGATGCTTGAAAGTGCAAGAACATGCACAAAGTGCTTTCTCCTGTGGAGAAATAGTATCACTCCCATTCTCCTGTTTCCCAGAGGCAGAAGATACTGCACTGTGTACGGCCCAGGTCTAGGATGAATGAGAAGGCAGTATGACTTGCATTCAGCTTACAAGCCTTACTGAAAGAAGCTGGCTTCAGTAGGTAGGAGGGATGTAGCTTGCCAAACGGAAGAGGGAGCTGCCATCTATTAACCATCATCTCTCTTGACAGCTCAGCCCAGGGAGCTCATGTATCCATTTTGGCAGAATGACACCAAAACCCCTAAAGTAGACGATGGAAGCTCATCTGAGATTAAGTTGGCCATCCCAGTTTTCTTCTTCGGCGTTCCTTACCGCACTGTCTATGTAAGTGGAGAAGCAGCCCAGCTGTTGCTCTCTGGCCCTCCCTTTTGTTTGTCATTAAGAAAAGCATTTTAAGTATCCTCTGCCAGAGCTCTGGGAAGGGAGGATTTATTGACAGCCAAAACGACAAGTTCTGAGATTTCACGAGCCAATAGGTTTTATGATTAAGAAAGTCAAAGGTATATTTAATGGCTAATGTTCACAGTAGAGGAGTGTACAGGGCAATAAATTGCTTTTGTGGGTAATTAAACATAGAAGTGAAGCAGAAGCCCCAATGCCATGAAAATTATTTCTGCCACTCAACAAGATAGAAAGATACAGTGAACCACAGTAGGAGCAATATCATTTTTCTTTTCCTTCTGGGGGTGTGAAAAGTTTAGGCATCTGCTGTTCTTGGGCTTCCTACCAATTTGAAGCAGAGTTGGAACATAGGAGATGGGTAATCAACTATTATATCAAAGTTGTTTGCAGAATTGCCCACCCTCAGTGGATCTGTTGATAGGCCAGAGGGTCCCATCATCCAACCTGCACTAAGAAATGGTCCTGTTTGTGATCAGAGCTCTCCTAGGGACCTGTGTTCTCAGATTTTTGTTTTTGTTTTTTTGGATCTTTGGGTTTGCTGCTAGCGAAATGATTGCACATGAAGAGAAGGATTCAGAGCAGCCAAGCCTGGCTTAATTGTTGGCCCTAAAGAACTGGGTGAGGCATATATAGATTATACCACGTCCCTGGAGGAAGAATGCAACTGTAAGCATGTTCACCTCTGGCCATCTCTATGTCTGAGACCTCTCTTTTCACCAACTTTTAATTTATGGCTCAGGGATGATTCCCACTAGAAAAGAGTTTCCTATACCATTACCTAAGCAGTGGTCCCCGAACCTGCAGAAGCAGGGGAGCAGGGTTGCACAAGCACTCAATGTCTTTTCTCAGGCCCCACCTCAGACCTACTGAGTCAGAAACTTTGAGAGGATGGGCTAGTAATCTGTGTTTTAATGAGTCCCCCAAGTGGTTCTGATGCCCACAAAAGTTTGAGAACCACTGATCTTAGCCATAGGATATAATCAAGACACATGTGAGTCATCACCAGCTTCTTCTGCCAGTCTGCGTGTTTTAATTACACCTATTGTTCCCTAGTGAACACTTCACTCTGGCATCCTGAAATGCCTTTTATGCTTTACTCACGGCAGGGCATCCCTAGTCTGTGTTTGTAATAGCTGGTTGTACGTCTTGGGATGTGTTGACCTGATTTTGGCAATAAGGGAGTGAGGACTTCCGTACTAGAAGCCCAGTTAAGCTAGTTTTTCTTCTCTATTGCACTGTGTGATATGGAGTCTGAAGAATTTTTTCTTGTTCTTGCAAAAGGAGGGTCCTTAGTTTGAGGCAGACTTATTTGAGGGTAAATTGTTCCTTGCGTTTCCAACCCTTTGAGTAGTGCAGTTTTCTTCAAGCCTCTGGTTGTTCTCTATTACTGGAAGACAATAGGCTCTTAATGTCCTTGTAGCTCAGTCTCCTGCTTCTCTTCCAAACCCAAAGCTTTGCTTCCAAATATGAAGACCTACCCTTGGCCCAGGTATTAATAACTTGCCTCTGGGATCTGGGCCACTTTGAATGTCCATAATCTTACTGGTTAACAGGAATTTAACATACAATTGGAATGTATAGGAAAATGATCTCCAGGTTTTCTATATCCAAGAATTGCAGTTCCCATTGCAGGCACTTCTGCTGCTGAAGCTATACAAACCATGGGGTTAAAGCATTTTATCTACCAAAGTACAGAGCTGCGAATTCAGGCAGCGGTCCTGTGTAAACTGAGGGTATATCTTGGCCTGTGATTTCCAGTAAGGTTTCCTATTTAATTGGTTTACTAAGCCATTTACAAGTCATGAAATAGTAAGATAGTCATTTACATAAACAATGTGAAGTAGTCATGCCTCAATTTTTATGCAGCGATTATACAAAGACACTATCACACCACATGGGCTGGAATGGAACTGGGCATCTGTGGTCTTAACCTTGCCCTTGCTCTGAGCATGGGAGTGGTTGTAACGTCAGTGGAGGTCTTTTAAATGTCCCACCCAGAGCAGGGTATTGTTCATCAGATACTGGAGTCGGATGAAGGAGTGTTTGATTTATCTTTCTCTGACACTCTTCTTCGGTCATAAAATGGAAGCAAGGCCTAACACAGGGCACCTCGATTTTCAAATTTAACTTTACTTCCTCGCTTATTTACATTTCCTGTTTCTTTTGTGTTAGTGACCCTGAATCTGTCTTTGTTACCCATGTTACTCCCTGTCTGGCCCAGCACACAAGCACACCATCCCCAGTACACACACCCACACACCACCCCCAGTATACACACGTACACACCCACCCCAGTATATACACACACATATACACCACTCCCAGTACACACCTATACATGCCACCTCAGTAAGCACTCATACCCCACCCCCAGTGTACACATACATACATACCCACTCCAGTATACACACACTGCCTATCCCAGTACACACACACCCCAATATACACACATCCCCCAATATACACACACACACATACACCCCAGCACATACACACATGTCCCACCTCAGTAAGCACACACACACACCACCCCCAGTACACACACAGACACCCTCCACCCCAGTATACACCCCCTCACCCAGGACACAAACACACATACACATCCCAGTATATACACACACACCATCCCCAGTACACACACACAAACTCCCCACTACAGAATACACACAAAAAGCCCACTCCAGTACATGCACACACACTCCAGTACACACACACCTCACCCCAATACACACACACGCTTACACACCTCACCTCCAGTACACATACACACACAACCCTCAGTACACACACATGCACATCTCACCTGCAGTACACACACTCACACACATAAGCACAACTCAGAAGCATTTGATAAGTGTACATAGAGACAGGACAGGGAACATGAAAATGAGACTGATTATTAATAAGAACTGAAGCTGGTTACAAATCGAACGTGAAAGAAAACCAATGAGTTTGTCTGGAAGTAAATGAACCTCTTAGTTTGAGCAATGGAAGCTGGTATTTGGGGGGTTCTAAATCAGTAGCGTAAAAGTTGTTTCATTCATACAATTAGGCGAATGTCTGTCTTGGTTTGTGACTCTGAAGTTGGTATGGCTTCAGATCCACTGTGCAAAACCTTTCTTATTTTCGTAGGTCAATAACAATGGAGTTGTTTCCTTCAACGTGCTAGTGAGCCAGTTCACGCCAGAATCCTTTCCCCTGACAGATGGGAGGGCCTTCATCGCCCCATTTTGGGCAGATGTGCACAATGGAATTCGAGGCGAGATCTATTACAGAGAGACCATGGACCCTGTCATCTTGAAAAGAGCCACCAAGGACATCAGGAAGTACTTCAAAGACATGGCAACCTTCTCTGCCACTTGGGTTTTCATTGTGACATGGGAGGAAGTCACCTTTTATGGAGGCAGCAGCACCACACCTGTAATAATTCAAATTTTCCACTTTCCACTTCATAACCTGACAACTAATTCTTGTCCGTCTTCGCTACCGTGAAGGAGTCTAATTATTAGAGCTAAGGAGTGTCAGTTCCCTTGAGTTAAACTAATGAGCCTCGCTGCCTACTTTGCAGGAAACAGAGGGAACTATCGTAGCTAACCAGCCCAGTCAGCCGTAATATTTCAGAAGATACGTCACCCCATCACAAATCATTACTAATGTCTACAAAGAACCCCTCAAAAACTTTCCTGCTGTCAGTGGCATTCCCGTTTTGTAGGAGAGTGATTGAGGCACTGAGACCCATTCCCGGCCACATGCATAGGGACCCATCTAGGGACCCAAAGTTCCTTTTCTCTTGCCAGAGGTACAAATGCCTCTTTCCACCCCTAATTTTCTCCCCCCTCTCCCCAGTAGAACCTGGTTGGAAGAGAAAAATAGGGTCCCAAGTTTGGGCTGAGATGATCTGGCTCATTTCATTATGCTGTGACATTTTTTTTTTATTGTGACCAGGGCTGAAGTTATTCGTATATGATGTTGATTAGAGTGGGCAGTTAAAGCGTTTCATGAATAAAGTTTTAACATCTGCTCTGGAATCCCAAATAAGCAGTCAAATAAAAGTCAAATAAGAAAGATTATCACTGGCATTATCGCAGAGATAATCAACTTTCTGCATAAAGGGACAGAAAGCAGTTTTCACAAAAGCCTGCAGCTTGTTTGGGTGTCTTTGCCAGTGGAGAGTTTTGAAGTACAGACACATCTTCAACTGCATAATTTCTAGTAAGCAAAGACACTCAAAAATCTGCCCTCCACTTACTTAGGATTATTTCCGATTCCATCTGTTTTCCAATTTCCTTGGCAACGAGTCAATTGTTTAGGGGTGGAACAAAAACCACTGAGTTAGAGAGAGGTGGAAGAGTGCTGGGCTTGCAGTTCACAGCTGTAACACCATGAACACATTATGTTTTAGCACCTTCTAGCCAGAGCATCAAGAAGCACTTTATCGCTAAGAGGTTCTGTAGAACAGAAAGACACAAGTTTAAACAGTGGATGCATTGGCTAGAAATAACCTCTAAAGAAGCATACATTTCCCTCTGTCACGTTATGGATCGCTAACGACTCCACGGGTGATGTTTTATGTCCTTTAAACCTCACATCTTCCAGCATTAGAATGCAGGATGCCAGCAATCGATAAATTTTAGTGTTGTTGGGGGGAAGAAAAGAAATGCCCGTCAAATGCTGACCACCACTTTTTCAAAAAACTTCCATTGGCAATAAAAATGGCAAGATAATTTAGATACTTTCTGGCTTGTACTTTGGAGTAAATTTTTGAACTAGGTGAGAATTCTTTCTATGAGGATGAATGAAGCAACATCTAAGTGCTTTGAGCTCCTTGGAGAAAAAAGATGATGTAGTTCTCTGGGGCTGCAGAAGTGTCCATCCGTCCCCATCTTTGAAATTGGCCCCGCCTCTTTTATCCTGTTATTCCACGTTTCCTATTCTATATAGAAACACGCATCATCAGGCCAGCTAAACACTGGGCTTGAGAGATCTTTTAAAGGCAAAAAAAAAAAAAAAAATTCTTGTGTGAGGCCAACATAAGGGAAGGAAAGGCGACATGTTTACTTCAAGAAAGGAAAACTAATATTTATTTAGGGTTCACAATGTGTCGGGTAATGAAGACTATTTTTGCATATCATTTAATTCTCCCCAAAATGTTCCCTGATGAGGACTATCTCCAATAAGAAGGGGAGGGAACAGGCTCGGAGAGGTCAAGCATCTTGTTCAAGTGGCAAAAAAAAAAAAAAAAAAAAAAAAAGGATTCAAACCTCCTAGGAGGCAGAGCAGGGGTTCAAACCAAAGTCTCCCAACTCCAAATCCCAGGCTCTTCTTTCTTCAGCTGCCTCCGCCTGGGTATCGCTGAAGTCCTCAGAAGCAACAAAGGGTTTTTATCCAGAAGAATCTTAGAATGAATGTTGAAGAGTTCTGTAGCGTAGGAACATGTGAGAGTGAGCCTGGGTGCGTGCGGGTGGCGGTCAGCCTCTGGCGTGTCACTGGGACAGGTGGTTGGTTTAGAGGTGACTTCAGGGGTTGGAAATGGATTGCTTTTGAGAACTGCTTGGAACAAAGGTATTTCCAGCTTCATTCCGGGAGAAGGAATTCACTTCTGTAGGAGAATCCCGGTCTGAAGCAGGCTCTAGCTTTAGTCCTCGCATGACCTTGACTTTGCACCTGTCCCTTGAACAGGAGCTTGCTGTGACCTTATAGCAATCTTGAGCCTACTGCTCACTTGTCTCTGTGTTCCACTTTCCTCTTCTGCAGAACAGGGCCAGAGACTGCAGGCATATAGCTGAGCAAGTCTATCACAAACGCCATCAGCTGTGGCGTGGGAAGAAAAGTTCTTTACAAAAAGGGCTCTTCTTACTCGTAGCTTGCCTTCCTTTCTGGGATCATCTAGAATGGGGAGATTTGGGGCTTCCAAGATCCTCTACCCCAGTTTGATTACACAGGATAAGGATTTGGGTCTTCCTCTGCATCAGACAGAATGTTAACCGGGATGGTGTCAGGCAGCTGGGAAAAGTGCTAGGTTTGAATAGAAAAAGGTCAATGCAGCCTTTCCTTTTAACTCTTATTTCTATTGAATTTCCTGAAACATGTGACAAGGGGTAAGGATTAGCAAAAGGAAAATATAAAGGACAGGGTTTGCTACAGCTTATTTCTGAAACTGTTTACAAGTTTCATTTGAATTTAAATAGCCTCTCTAATCCTAAAAAGTTTAAAATGAAGACAGCATGGAATGACAATGCTCTGAGAGACAGACTGGAACTCTGGCTCAAATCCTGTTTTCTGTTGCTGGGTCACTGTGAAATTTCCAGCAACTCATTTCCTCTAGTCTCTTGTTTTCCTAGCTATAAGATAGGCTTTGGGCCAGTACGATCACCCGTCTTTGTGTTGGTCAGGGGTACAGATAAATGTTGAGAATTTTGCCGAATTAAAGTGATGCACAAATGCTCAATTAAAGGAGTAACTTCTCCCCACAAAGTGCTTTTTAAAAGTCACTTTCCCAATTCCATCTTTAAAAGGGGAGACACCTCGTCAAGATTAATGTTTTTTTTCCGGGAAGGGAGAGAGCGCAATCCACGTGGTCACTTTAATCACAAGGACTGGTGTCTGCTCCATCTTCCAACCCGCCCTCCAAGGGGAACTGGTGCTTGCTTCCCTGTCCCTGATCTGGTCTTTCCTGTAGTTTATTCTCATGCTGCCATCTATAGGTGGTTTCATGTTATCACATGCTTAGCCGGGCCTCTGAATTTCTGTCTGATAACAAGTGAGAGATGTAAGCGGGCGCTGAGTCAGACTCTGGGTTTATCTCAGGCAATTTCTCTTTTAGATGCACAATCCCACATGTCTTGCTTTCCCCACTGGAGGCGAGAACAAATTCAGAGAGGAGTCAGAGCTGGAGGGCCTGGCTGCAGAGCAGCTCTGAGCTGCCTGTGGGTGGGGAAAGCGCAGGCTGAGGGGAGAACATCCTTGGGGCCAGGGCCTCCTGGGGAGTGCAAATTATGAGACTGAGCATTCCCATCCTGTAGGTGAACACCTTCCAGGCCGTCCTGGTGTCTGATGGCTCCTATACGTTCACCCTCTTCAATTATTACGAAATCAACTGGACCACGGGGACAGCGAGTGGCGGCGACCCCCTGACAGGTCTTGGTGGAGTGATGGCACAGGTAGGTGGCTCTCCACTTCACTCTCTCCCCCTCGGGTTTCCATGGCTGTAGTCTCTGCTTCTGTGGCTCAGCATCCTGGAGGGAATCCTGCCACTAGCTTTTAACTAGAGACACACGTCTGATCTTGCAGGTGGACTACGAGGCTATTCCTGCTCATGTTTGGCACCCTGATTAGGCTATGAAATGAACTAGGCAGTCCTGTCTCACCTGGACTGCTGGCATTAATGACTCCAGGAAAAGAGGGCTCTTGACTTCAGATGTGCTGGATTCTAAAAATAAGGTAGTTGGGCCAGTTAACCCATGGGGGACTTTTGTACTCAAAAATCTTGTCTTCCTTTTGTGCTGCAGGCAGGATTTAATGGTGGAAACCTCACCAATTTTTTCAGCCTCCCGGGGTCAAGAACCCCTGAGATTGTGAATATCCAGGAGACCACAAACGTCAATGTTCCAGGCCGCTGGGCATTTAAAGTTGATGGAAAAGAAATTGACCCAGCCAATGGCTGCACCTCCAGGGGTAAAGCTTTTCCTCTGTCTCTGGCAAAGCAGGGTTTGTTTGCTGTAGATTGACAGGCAAGCTTTTAAGCCATGGGGGCGGACTCATTCCTGATGCCTTACTCTTTTGACATCTCTCAACTGGGTAATGGAAATCAAGGTAATTTTAGCATGCACATTCATCACACCAGGAGCTGAAACCCTGCATTCGCTACATTGCAACTTTGGAAGTCCTTTTCTGGGGTGTGCACACAGCTATCAGTTCTGAACAACTCCGAAATGGACCCGGATCTTGAGTGATTTCTCGGCCAGAGGGACAGAAGGGAGCCCTCCTGTTTAACATCATTTTCGTTGTTGTTGTTGCCATTTCCTCCCCCCTTTACGTTTTTCTTCTCATCCTTATTCTCGCTCTGCTATCTGCACTTTGTAGATCCACAGGAGTAGGTGCAGTTGGAGTATTGCCAAGTTCCTATGATGGTAAATCAGTACTTCCTAGTATGATTAGAAAAAGAAAAGAAACAAAAAGTAACATAAGTCTTCATAGTAACTTCTCCTAAAATCTTCCCAGCATCAGCCAAACCTGCAGGGATTTGAGGAGAATCAAAGCTGGCTTTAGGTCTCTGTGAATATGCTGTAGTTGAACCTTGATGGATGGCCTTCACATTGAGCACCCAAAATCTGGAGCTTTTCCTAAACGATTAAACCCCTTTAGGTGTGCAAAATCGCCCTGGACTTTCAGAGAAACATTCTGGTTTATGGATTCCTGCTTTTATGTGTCCAAAAATATTTAGAAAACAGTATTTCTGAGAATATTTCTACTTCAGGAGGAGAGGCTATAGAAACTAGAAACAGGAAATAATGCATCTATTCATTGGTCCATCTACCCACCCTCCCACCCACCCATCCATTTATCCATTCACCCATTCACCCACTCATCCACTACCCATCCATCCATTTATCCATCCACGCATTCACCCACCCATCCATCCACCTACCCACCCACCTACCCACCCGTCTATCTGCTTACCCATCCACCAACCCATCCTTCAAGTCATCCAGCCATTCAACGAGCCATCACATCTCTCTAAAAAACATTTTAAGAGCCCCATTGAAATGCCAGCCACTCTATTATGTGCTAGACTTAAAGCTTCTCTAGCTGCCCATGACATTACTATGGTAGAGGAGACAGCCATGGGAACAATGATGACACAGCATAAGACATATTATGATAGACATGCATGTAGGGTGCTGTGGAAGCACAGATGAACACTGTGGGAAATGTGTTTCCAGACCTCTAAGGAAGTTTTGGATAGGAATGAGGAGGTGCCTTTACCCCTCAGATAGAAGCGTGGACTGCTTGTGATGGCAGCCCTGGGAGGCCTCAGGCTTCTGTCTTGGCTTGGCTTCAATTTGTTGATGTTGTCATTTTTCTTTTGAGAGACAGGGTCTCTGTCACCCAGACTGGCTGGAGAACAGTGTCGTGATCATAGTTCACTGTAACTTCAAACTCCAAGCTCCTGAGCTCAAGTGACCCTCCTACCTCAGTCTTCTGAGTAGCTGGGACTACAAGCACCACCACCATGCTCAGCTAATTACTTTTGTAGAGATGGAGTCTCAGTATATTGCCCAGGCTGGTCTTGAACTCTTGGCCTCAAACCATCTCCCATCTCATCCTTCCAAAGCACTGGGATTAAACATGTGAGCCACTGAACCCAGCCTCAATGTGTTTAATATACAGAAAAGCCACATTCACATGGTCTGACACACCTGTGCCCTCTGCCCCATTTCCTGTGCTGTGATTAGTGCCTTCGCTCTAAGGTAGGTCATGTGTGAAGATGGCCTGCCTGGGCCCTAGCCTCTGTGAACCCTGTAAAGTCCCCAATTTTCAAAATAACAAATAAATGTTTTGCAGCTAAGCTGGTATTAACTGGATAGGAAATAATCTAGTGCCAGAGCTCATTAGGATTTGAGATTGCACCCTCCTCCAGATTGTAAACAGCATCACTTAAAGCCTGTCCCTTCCCTGTATAGCCTGGACCAGGAGCCTGATAAGTTGCAGGCTCTTGCCCAAATACCTCTTCCCTTTGTCCAAGCATCACAGAGATGTCTGGCTGTGGTCATGCAACCTGAGCGCTCAGTGACAGCCTCTCACCTGAGTCCTGCAAATGAAATGCTGTGATAATGGAAAACATTGGCTTGCAGAGCTGTGGAGCTCGTCAGATGCCAGCCGTGTACACAGTCGCCACTTCCACTTCATTCTTTTCCTCCCGAGTTATAGGTTTGGGTTTCATATACGGGACAAATTCAATATCTTTATACAGACTGCTATGCATTTTTATGTGCCTCTGGACGTATTTCAATCTAATGAGATTGGGATTTGGCCTGGGGTATAGAAGGGGAAATGTTCCATAGAGCTGGTTTATTATATCATCATTCCACAAACAAAATTATCTCAAAGAGTCTACCTTTTGGTCCAAACCTCCTCTATTCAAAGGCATTTTCCATTCAGTTATTGAAAGTCTGAAGAAGCAGGGACTGGAAATGATGCTGAGTGGAGGCTGTCACAGTACATGCAGCCCTGAACTAGTGCCAAGGAGTGCTGAGGATTGAGGGTCTGTTTTCAGGGCTGATGCCTATGACCTAGTGGGAATGTGACTAAATCTATTCTCTCATTTTTTGACCCTGTTTTCAACAGGCATAAAATGTAATTGCCTGTTGAAACATCATTGTTCTTGCTGGGCACATGGAGTCAAGACTGCTACTGATGTACCTGCGCCCTCCACTTGGGTTAAACTTGCAGCCTTGTGTGATTTACTAGATAGTCAATTTTATAAAAACTTGAGATGTTATTTACATTTCTTAATGCTGTGTCTTTGATACTTGCCTTTTCAGAATTTCTCGTTTTACAAGTGCTTCTACTTCTATCAACCCGTGCCAACTTTTTTATAGCATCACTGTTCCCTGTGAGACAGGGATGAAAAAATAGCAGTATCCACATTTTACAGGTTAGGAAAACAGACGTGTGGAAGTTGAGTCAGTAGTCTTGGAAATTGACTGCAGATTTATGACTACTGCCCACTTCTCTTGACCCCAACCCCCAAGCAAAGACTAGATCATAGCCCCCAGCCCAGAGAAGTTCCTATTTCAATTAAAGGTTGATGATAGCAACCAGAAAATTTCAAAGTTTTTTGGTGGGGGAGGTCATTTATTTAGAGAAATGATTTTAAAGATGTCTACCAAAGAAATAATAGTGTTTTTAAAATTATCACAGCCCTTCAAACCATTCCCCTCCTCCTTCCTTATTCTCTTCCTGACCTGGAATTTGTCAAGAAATTCTGTCCAGAGCATAGACAGAGAGGAGTCCTGGGCTCAGACAGGGCCCTAGAGTAAGAAAGAAGACAATTTGTGTAGGTGTAAATCCTGCCTAAGCAGCATCTGCAGGATTCATGAGCCTTTATAAACGTGCCAAGAAAGTGGTCAGTGCTTTCCAGAATCTTCCTGGGGTGCTTGGGATTTATACTCATGTGTCTGACTCCTGATTAGTGCTATTGACCTTTTCCAGCACATACTGGGCCCCCAACAAATGTCTGCTGAATGAATGAACAAATTAGCAAACAAACAATGAGTGTTGCCTAGTAACCTGGGCAAACTGGGTCTTCTTTCGGAAGGAGAGGCAGGAAATGACTTCCAAGTGTCATACCCTTTCCCTGGATTAATGATAATGTGGTTTTCCTTGAATGTGAGTTTGCTCACCAGCCATGGAGATAATAATACCAAGAGCTTAGACTGGATTCAGACTCGGCTTGGAATCCCGGCTCTACCACGGAGTTGCTGAGTGATCTTGGATGCATTACTCAACTTCTCTTAAGCCTCAGTTTCCTCATTTGTCAAATGAGGGTGACTGTGCCTCCATAACAGGGTTCTTACGTGGATTAAATGGTGTAATGGAAGTAAAGCATTTAGCCCAATGTCTGGCACAGAGGGTAAATGCTCAGTAAATGTTGGCTCTAATGTCATTATTCCCCAGGACAGTTCCTTCGGCGAGGGGAGGTGTTTTGGGATGACTTGAACTGCACCATCAAGTGCCGCTGTCTGGATTTCAATAACGAGATCTACTGCCAGGAGGCTTCTTGTAGCCCTTACGAGGTGTGCGAACCCAAAGGCAAATTCTTCTACTGCAGCGCTGTGGAGACCAGTACGTGTGTGGTGTTTGGGGAGCCGCACTACCACACTTTTGACGGCTTCCTCTTCCACTTCCAAGGCTCCTGTGCCTACTTGCTGGCCCGACAGTGTTTGCAGACTTCCAGCCTTCCTTTCTTCAGTGTAGAGGCCAAGAATGAACACCGTGGGGGTTCGGCTGTCTCCTGGGTGAAGGAGCTCTCAGTGGAGGTGAATGGCTACAAGATTCTCATCCCCAAAGGAAGCTATGGAAAAGTCAAGGTGAGACCTTCTTTATCCTTCATGGGGAAATGGAGAAGCTGGAGATCTTCAGTCTAGGGAAGACTTCCCCAGATCTACTGGTTCTGCTGTTTGTCTCTCTACAGTGCCACAGGGATGCACAGCTCTCCCTGCCTTGCAAATATCTTGTAAAATACTTTACTGGGCCAAATTTTATGTGTACGAGAGCTATCCTAAG
This sequence comes from Cebus imitator, assembly GCF_001604975.1. Classification (NCBI taxonomy): domain Eukaryota; kingdom Metazoa; phylum Chordata; class Mammalia; order Primates; family Cebidae; genus Cebus; species Cebus imitator. The sequence continues at coordinate 8,880,700 of NW_016107343.1, forward strand.
CTTTCTCCTCATCATGTCTATCCGCTTTTAAACTTAGAGTACATTTGCATTCCTAGTTCCCTCATAAACACTGGTAGACACACACACACACACACACACACACACACACACACACACACACACACGTGCACAGCTCAGAAAAACTGAAGAGATAAGTTTCTCATGGTCCTGGCTTGCAATAATTGTAGCCACATAGGCATACCCTGGGGGTGTTGCAAACACAATACAAACCCCCAGTTCACTACAGCCTTTGACTAATAATCTTCACCCCACTTCAGCCCCAATTCGGTTTGATCAAGAGCTGCTGCTTCATTTTCAGAGAAACCTCCAAATCGATTGATGTCTACAGAGACACCACCTGTGCAGGCACCTGGAGTGGCCTTGGTGACTTCCTTAGTGAAGCTTGGGTGGGAAAGTCCCATGAAAGCCCTGCCCAGACACCCCTCAAATAGAGCCCCCAACTCCCACCTAGAATAACAGAGAAGAACGTGGATCTCTGCTGGCCAGTTTAGCATATGCAAATGATTTCCGTCACTGTCCACCTGGATTTCGAGTGGGGACATCCACAAACGAGAGAAAGCAAAAAGCCACTAGCAATTACTCAATATGTGCAGGCCCCAATTTTCATAATGTTAATCAAGACCTTGTTGCAACCATGTATTTATTCAAACAGTAATAACCAAGACCACAAGGGGTTGATTGCTGCAAGCCTGTGCAATCCTTAATCCCCGTGCATGGAGGTCATTACAGAGATTACCAGCCAGAACTGACGCCAATGCAGGGATTTCTTTCTTTTTTAAAAAAACATGTTGTAGTTTTAATTGATGTAGCATGTCCAACAAAAGACAGGACCAAGGAACTAATTCTACCCTTTCTGGCTCTGCCTTTCCCAGGTCTGTGCAGTTTATCAGTCTCATAATGAGGAAAGTGAGCTATTACTGTGGTTGAAATGCCAGTGTGCTTGCTATTTGGTTAGTCTCTCTAGGGACAACTCCGTATATCAAATCAAGGCTAAGAGTTTAGGTACAGAAGTTTGGAGATCTTCCCTTTTAAATTTATATTGTGCTGTTGAGCACTGTACTTATCCTTGTAGATAGATGCTGGCATTTCAAGCTAGAAAAATTTTTCACAAGCTTCCCCTTACTTTCTTGTAAATGGGGATGGCATGTATGATACCAGTAGTTGAAAAAGAAATCTTCATGCTTTATCCCTATTTTGTATTTTGATTAAAATTCTTTTTCATTCTCAGTTTTTATTTTTTAGAAGGAAAGGGACACCGTCATTTCTTTCAGGCCCAGCAGCTCTGCTAATTTTGTGTGGCTCTGTTCCATCGTCCAAGTGTAGGGCACGGATTCCTCAATTTTCTGTAGCGACAGGGAGATGTGGATGTGGATGTGAATGTTTCAGAAAGAAAAGGTTATGTGACTCCAACTGCAAGCTAACAATGGCTTCCTTTTCCTTTTGCCAAATGGTTTCCAAGCGTCTCTGAATACACCTGCCCTGCTAGGGAGAGTGGCTCGGTGGATGGCAGAGCCCCGACCCAGGGTGATGTGGGGACAGGCAGGGAGAGGGCTGGGAAGCAGGAAGGAGCCTGAGACACCGGGAGGCAGCGGACTTCTTCAGCCACGCTGTGCCAGGCCAGAAATGGCCACTAAGATCTGTTCTTCCAAACCACAGACCCCCTTTCTCCAGCACTGTCTCCATTGCTGGGATTAGGAGCTTGGTTCTGTACATGGATTTTTCCCCATTGAACTGTTCTCAAATAGCAAAATAAACATTGGGCCAAAGAAAGCCAGCATAAGTAAAAATCCATCTAGAATAAGTGTCTCCTTCTAGCTAATACCAGTTCTCATCTTTCTTCCCCACATGAGCACGAGTAGTTTAGTGTGCTTCAGTGAAAAGGGAGCCAAAACCACCTAGCCCATGGCGTTGAGCAGCTTGGACTCTGGGGCTGGACCTGTTCAAATCCCTGTACCACCTCTGCCAGCTGAGTGGCCTCTTTGAGCTTCATTGTCTTTGTCTGTGAGATGGGGGCCTCTAGGAGGCAGGGCCCCTGGGCTGTAGCTGGCCTTGGAGACCTCTCCTCAGCGCTGGGATACAGGCAGCATGGAGAAGTGGAGAGAACCTGGCTTTGGAGCTTGACTAACAGAAGTCAGGCTCTGTCACCTCCAAGTCACACCAGCCCCAATCCTTAATTTCCTCATCTGTAAAAGGGAAAAATGATAAGGACCTCTAAGGCAATTATGAGAATTAAATAGAATGGCTACAGGGCAATGTCTAGTACAAAGCCTGGCACACAGTAGGAATTTGGTGCAGGCTAGTTCCCTATGACCATTCCCATGGAACTCTTTTTCAGTTCCAAGACCTATGCCTCTGGGACTCTACTTTTCTCCCCTCACACTGCCCCTGCCCACATCCTGGGAGAGATACTGCGGAAGAGGAAAATGGCCAGAATGCAGGGAGAAGAGCAAGCAAACAGGCGAGGCTTATCAGCCGTTGGCTAACCGTAGGTTGAAGACAGGGTCAGAGGAATGAAGCAAGGAATTACACTTCAGGGCAAGAGTTCTCTGGGAGCTCCTACTCTGAGCACTGCGGGACACAAGCACAATGCTTCTATAGTGAGAGTGAAAAGGGGTACAATGAACACTTATGCCAGAAAGAAACCAAGGTATCAACTGGAACATTACATCACCCACGTGCAAGGTCAGCCCAAGTGCGAAGAATAGATGCAGGGAAACTGGGGCCCTGGGGGTTGTGATGGGGGGGGGACTGTAGAAATACCCAGAGCCGGCCTACTCCATGGCTTCTGCTTTGGGACACATAGGACTTTGCCCCTTGTTAGCAGGAGCTTAAGTGAGAGCAGAGGAGCACACTCAGCAGTTGACATATTTGACATTCATAATTACACAAACTCTTGGGGAAGATTTCCCTCTCCACTCACTAGCACAGAACAGTACGTAAGTGTTCAGCACTCTTACTAGCTGACCTTACCTATAATATGGCTTTTCTCTCCCTTTTCTCTTAGAGTAAGAAAAGGCATATTATAGGCAAGGTCAGCTAGTAAGAGTTGGCTAACCCTTTACCTAGGAGATAAGAATAAATTAATGCGTTGGTTTTTCTTTCTACTTCTAGTTCTCTGCAGGGTGGTTTATTTCCCAAGCTTATTTTCTTATTCCCTTCCCCCATTGTTGTGATCTAAATATTTGTGTCCACTCAAAATTTATATGTTGAAATTCTGATTCCTAAGGTGATGGTATAAGGAGGTGGGACCTTGAGGAGGTGATTAGGTCATGAAGGTTGAGCCCTTATGAATGGGATTAGTGCCCTTAGAAAGGAGGCCAGAGGGAGCTTATTTCTTCTACCACATGTGAACACAGCTGCAAGGTGCCGTTTATGAACCAGAAAGTGGACTCTCGCCAGGCACTGAATCTGCTAGTGCCCTGACCTTAGACTTCCCAGCCTCCAGAACTGTGAGAAATAAATTTCTGTTGTTTATTAGCTACCTAGTATATGGTATTTTGTTCTAGCAGCCCAAACAGACGACAACAGAAGATTGGTAACAGGAGCGGGGTGCTGCTGTAATAAATACCAAAAATGTGGTAGCAGTCTGGGCACAGTGGCCCACACCTGTAATCCCAGCAGTCTGGGTGGCCAAGGCAGGCAGATTGCTTGGGCTCAGGAGTTCAAGAACAGCCTGGGCAGCATGGCAAAAGCCTGTCAGCCTGTCTCTCCAAAAAAA
>NW_016107343.1:8884463-8945082 GCF_001604975.1 Cebus imitator
AAAAAGCCAGATGTTGTGGCATGCACCTGTAGTCCCAGGTACTCAGGAGGCTGAGGTGGGAGGATCACTGGAGCCAGGGAAGTTGAGGCTGCAGGGAGCCAGGTTTGTGCCACTGCACTCCAGCCTAGGGGACAGAGTAAGACTCTGTCTCAAAAACAGAAAAAAGTGGTAGCAGCTTTGGGTAATTGGTAGAGGCTGGAAGAGTTCTGAAGCACATTCTAGGAAAAGCCTACATTGTAGTGAATGAACCATTAAGAGTGATTCTGGTAAGGACCAACTCGTAATCTGTAGAGACAGAGAGTTGCGTATGGCATCTGCCATAGTAAATCTTGGAAGGGATGCTAGATCATCATCTCATCTCCTAAACAACTCAGAAAGTAGCAATAATGATGACAGGAAAGACCCTTGTTTTTCTCATGTGCCAGGAATCAGTATAAGTCCAGGACATCCTGGAAAGCTTATGTGCACTTACAGTCAAGCCCACCGAGGACTGCTCTAAGACAAGTCATTCCATCCCAGCCCATGAGCATGAGTGTCTGTAGGTGCCAGGCATGGTAAGTGTGAGAAAGAAAATTAACTCTCTCTTTTTGAGGCTTATCAAGCCACTTACTCACCTGAACTAGATAGCTGGGGCTCACTCTTGATTCTTCTCTCATTTCTCATTCCCCACTGCAAAACCACTACATCCAGCTGTGTGTGTTCTGTAAGCTCATCCCTCCCTCTTCATGTCTGCTGCTAGTTTAGGCCCTCATCCTCATCACCTCCCTGGACTCTTGCAGCAATTTCCTGTCTGGCTTCTCTGTTTCTAATCTCAACTTCCTTCAATAAGTTCTTCATGCTGGCCAGGATGGACTTTCTAATACGCAAATCTGATAATGTCATTCCCTTGCTTAAAAGCCTTCACGGGCTCTTCCTATAGAATAGAAATCTAACTTTTGTTTTGTTTTTAACATGGCTTAAAAGGCCCTCCAAGATCTGTTCTCAACACAGAAGCCAGAGAAATTCTTTCAAAGCAGAAGTCAGATTGTGCCGACCCTTTGCTTTAAACACTCCCTGGGCTCTCCATCTTGCTCAGAGTCAAAGCCAAAAAAGTCTTTACAGTGGCTGAGGCCCTACTTGTCCTGGCTGCTCTTCTCACTCTGACGTCATCTATTGCTGCCCTCTCCTGGCGTCTCTCTCCACACACTGTCCCCTATACCCTTTGTAATCCTGGGAGCACCCAGTTGTTCTCCCAACCTAGGGCCCGCTGTTCCCTCCTCAAGAGAGGCTCTCACCTCAGATAACCACATGGCTTGCTTTCTTATCTCAGATGTCTCCTTCCCAAGGAGGTCTTTCCTGACCATTCTATTTAAAATTAGAAACCCTTTTTCTTAGCATTTATTATTATTATTATTATTTTTAAGTAGAGACGGGGTTTCTCCGTGTTGGTCAGGCTGATCTCGAACTCCTGACCTCAGGTGATCCGCCCATCTCAGCCTCCCAAAGTTTCTTAGCATTTTTTAAAAAAGGTATTTCCTGCTCTTTATTTTTCTGCATAACGCTCATCTGACATAAATGTTTTATTCACTTACTTTCCTTGTTGTTGGTCTCCCCAGCTAAAATATAAGTTCTGTGAGGCACAGACTTCTGTTCATTTCACTTGCTGCTAATTCCCAACCGTTAGAACAGTGCTTGGTACACATAAAGTCCTAAATATGTATTTGTAGAATGAATGGACCTTGCCTGTGCCTCCAGCCTCATCTTCAATCTTCAGCATCTCTTCCCTCTGGAGTCCAGTAACACCTCAGTGACTGCCCCCCAACCCCACCCAGCTGTTCCTCACCCTCCTGCCTCTGCTCTCTTATCTTGAAATTCTCTGCCCTTCCCGCGCTCTTCCTTTGACCACTTCTGTTTATCTTTGAAGACCCAGGTCAGACTTAACTGCCTCTAAAACCCTACATGATTCCCCTATGCTAGATTCAACGTTCATTTAGTGCTTTCCCATTGCATCCTCTATTGACTTACACTTAAAGAGTATGCTGTAAGTACTGATGCGTGTCCTGCTTCTTCAGCAGACTGAGAGCTCCTTGAGGGGCTGGGGCAATTGTATTTTTTAATTCTTTTCTTCTCAGTTTCCTCAGTTCCTGACATAGTGCTTGGTACCTAGCAGGGGTTTAAATGTGTTGTTGTTGAATGGTTACATGACGTAGTTCTGACACAAGGAAGTTACAGGGCACAACACTTGGAGAATGCTACATCAGGATAGCCTCAAAGCTAAATGGTGTCCAACAGTGCCCCAACACATACTCGAGCTGAGAATGGGGTCAGGAGGACTAAAGGCAGTAAAGGGGTCCTGGCAAATACATGACTTAAGCTGAGACAAAAAGAATGGATATTTAGAGGAATACAGAGAAAAAGGGAGGTGACTGGTCTTTGAAGAAAAGATTTGGAGCTAGCCAAGAGCCAGCCAGGAAAGGTTGACAACCATGCAGTCCCCAGAGGAGTCTGTGGTGGCACTAGGTCCACCACAGCGATCACAGCCCATATACACAGTGCTTGGGCTGGCCCACAAGCAGCTCTCTTCAGTTTCCCCCAGGCCTTTGCCTTAATCAGAGGGAAGCCCACTGGAGCCTGGACCTAAGGTGGCCGTTCTCTCTGGAGCGTTGAGTGGCTTTGCCTTCCTTTCCTGATCTCTGCTGGAACCCAGTGCCAGGCACCTGCTCACCTGCCTTTCACTATTACTGTTGTTGGCAGGTTAATGACCTAGTGACTTCTTTGCCCGTCACCTTAGACTTGGGGACAGTGAAAATCTACCAGAGTGGCATGTCTACTGCCGTGGAAACAGATTTTGGGCTCCTAGTGACTTTCGATGGCCAGCACTACGCCTCTATTTCCATCCCAGGCTCCTATATCAACTCCACTTGTGGGCTCTGTGGAAACTATAATAAAAACCCACTGGATGACTTCCTCCGCCCAGATGGCAGGCCGGCCATGTCTGTCCTGGATCTGGGAGAGAGCTGGCGTGTGTACCACGCGGACTGGAAGTGCGACTCCGGCTGTGTGGACAACTGCACACAATGCGACACCGCCACTGAAGCCCTCTACTTTGGCTCTGACTACTGCGGCTTCCTCAACAAGACAGACGGCCCCCTGTGGGAGTGTGGCACTGTCGTGGATCCCACCGCTTTTGTGCACAGCTGCGTGTATGACCTGTGCAGTGTGAGGGACAATGGCACGCTCCTCTGCCAAGCCATCCAGGCCTACGCCCTTGTGTGCCAAGCCCTTGGCATTCCAATCGGAGACTGGCGAATCCAGACTGGGTGTGGTAAGCTAGCATCCCATCCCCATGACAGACTTCTCTTGTGCAGGGGGCAGGGATAGGCTTTGGGGGCTCCTCCAAATGTCCTTGTTAAGACTTGTGGCCCAAGAATGAGGGGGGAGGTTGAAATATCACAAGTTACAAAGAATGAATTGTGAAAGGATCTTTACTTTTGCACCCACTTAATATCACAGCCAGGAAACAAGAACCCATTGATGAACATACATGGTCTGGAAACATGGAAGGCATGGCAGGAAGTCCCGTAGCAGGGAATGGCACCTCCAGAGTTGAGCAAGGAGGTAGGGTGTCCAGAGGTGGAGGTGATTACTTTTGTGGCTGTTGAGTTAATGCAGCTGTGGGCCCGGGCCATCAAAACCAGCCCTTGGGAAAATAGCTCACTTCACACATAAAACTTGCAGCAATTTTTCCTTGGCACTTTCTTCTCTACTTTAAGACCTTTTAAGGTTTGTGCCCTGCTGCTGCTGCAGATGAGGAATACAGCATATGAGTGAAGAAGCCCTTTTTCTTAAATGTTAGGATGGCTAGGAAAAGCCCCAACTTTGCGGAAATCCAGGCTCTTTTGAATTACACTTTTGGATTAAGCGGTTTGTACCATTTAGTTGTCTCATTATTTTTTCCTTCTTAAATATTTCCTTCTTAAATGTCCCACTTAAATATTTATTTCTTTTTCTAATTATATACAGTTTAAAAACAAATAGATTTAGTTTCCTTCCTAGTTCTTGGTTTTATCTATGTGAGTAAATAGAAAATTGTAATCCATGCATTTGAGAGTAGCAGGAAGGTGAGAAGATTTAAAGGTTTATTTAAGTTCCAAGGCTAGAAGGAGAATTCTTCCTATCAGTACAGGTTGGAGTCATATAAACCATCATGTATCAGGTTCAGTTCTTAAGATTGGTCAAACTATAATACAAGCAACTGTATTCTTGCTGTGTAACTGATCAGACTCTCTTATGACCTGAACATCCATATTTGGATTCAAGTTGAGATTGAATACGACTTCTCTTTGATTCTTCTATAAGCCAAGAGCATCCAAATTGCCTAACTAAAACGTCACAATGGCTATATTTTCTAGTGGCACTACTTTCCCATCCTCCACATTTCTCTTTCTTTTCTCTCTCTCATTCTGGTGCAATGGATTCCATTTAATTCAGAGAGGTAGTTTACCAGGCCCCTGAGCCCCTGCTTGTAGGATTCAGCGAGACTCAAACATTTATGTAGACCCAGATGCTATTAAAGAGGATTTCTAAGGCAAGAAGGGCATTTAGAAGACATCTTGCCTAGTCTCCTGGAGAAACAGCCACACAAATTCTTTGAATTATTTGCAGGTAGCCAGGGTTCTTTCTTATTTTTAATATCCCAAGGAATTCATCCCCACAGCCTTCCTTGGTCACACTTAGGTATTTTAAGTGCCTCCCTGTTGCAAATTTCACGTTTCGAATTACTCCTCTAACGGTTACATTTTTCATTTCTCCTGAAAGTTGGATTTATTTCCTTCTAAGAATAGGCCATGCTCTTTAAAATCAGATCAATTTATATGTCCATCGGTGGATGCTCTTAAAACATCTCAATAGTGTGGATCGCCAAATAATAGACCTATACTGGGTAATCAGCAGTCTAGAAAGGATGGCATCCTGAAGTTTAATTTTAATCAAGATGATCACATTCCAGTAAAAGTTCTCAGTCCAGTCACGCTGCTCAGTAGTTATTAGGAGAGTCTTTGAGCTGGGTTTTACAGATGCAACCTCAATTCCCTCTTCCTCGAATGAGAGGGCTCTTGACCCTCACTCTAGGAACTAAGTGATCCAGGAGGGGCGTTAAGATTCTGGCCAGTTAGCACTCGGGGTCCGTTCACCTTGTTATCGGCTCTCTCCCTTTCCCGGTGCCAGTGTCCACGGTGCAGTGCCCCAGCTTCAGCCACTACTCCGTGTGCACCAGCAGCTGCCCCAACACGTGCTCCGACCTGACAGCCTCACAGAGCTGTGCCACGCCGTGCACCGAGGGCTGCGAGTGCAACGAGGGCTTCGTCCTCAGCACCAGCCAGTGCGTCCCGCTGCACAAGTGCGGCTGCGACTTCGACGGCCACTACTACACCATGGGGGAGTTCTTCTGGGCCACGGCCAACTGCACAGTGCAGTGCCTGTGCGAGGAGGGCGGAGACGTCTACTGCTTCAACAGGACCTGCGGCAGCGGGGAGGTGTGCGCTGTGGAGGACGGCTACCAGGGCTGCTTCCCCGAGCGGGAGACCGTGTGCCTGCTCAGCCAGAACCAGGTGCTGCACACCTTCGACGGCGCCGCCTACGCCTTCCCCTCCGAGTTCTCCTACACCCTCCTGAAGACCTGCCCCGAGCGGCCAGAGTACTTGGAAATCGACATCAACAAGAAGAAGCCAGATGCAGGCCCTGAGTGGCTGCGGGGACTTCGGATTCTGGTAGCCGACCAGGAGGTCAAGATCGGAGGCATCGGGGCTTCGGAAGTCAAGGTAAGGCTCCTTGCTCCCTTGGAGGGGTTCCTGGTGCGTCCAGCCAGGAGGAGGAGCTCGCCATCCTCTTCAGGCTTGCCCTTCTGCCTCTGCCTGTGAGTGGATTCTAGGAAGAAGATGGCTCCAGATAGGAGCATTTTCTAATGATCGGCACCAAATCGGACTTATCAGGTGGAGAAATGGCATGCACTGGGATTAGATAGAGCAGGACTAGCTCTCTGGAATAGCAAATACTTACAGAACACTTACTATGTGCCAAGCACTATTCTAAGCCTCTTATAAGCAGTGTCACACTTGATCTTATGATCCTCACTTTACAGATGAGAAAACTGAGGCACAGAGAGGCTAAGTAACTTCCACAGGGAAACTTAACTCTGAAAGGGGATTCACACGCTCCTGGCTGGCTCCAGAATCTGTGCTCTTAACTCTTGCACCCTGCTCACTTCCCTACCTGTACATCATCTATGTGGAGTGATGTAAGGGGTGACTCCATCCCTCTGACTTGCTCTGAAAAAACCATCATTAGGCATCCAGGCTCATAGATCCTTAGCTCTAGAGGGAATCTTGAGAGTTATCTAGTGCATCTCCTCATTTTCACATGAAGATGCTAAAAGGGTAAGTGAAGGTCCCACAGCTAATTGTTGCAGAACTGGGATGTGACATGCATTTTATGTCACCTGAAGTCTAGTTTGGAAAACAAAAGCCAACACAGCACTGTCCAAAGACATGATAAAATATCCATCCTCAAACTGGAAAGGATGTGTTTTTATTCCCACTGCCAAAATGGCAGAGCTTAATTTATTAATCGACTAGTAGGAGGTAGACAGGTGAATGGACAGCAAGATCATTAGAGGTATGCTATGTGCCCCCGAGGAGCTGGGACCCAGAAAAAGTAAGATTGGAAGAGAAAAGGAGCTAGAAAGGCAGGGAAGAAGGGGAGCTGTTTTGAAAGACACCAAAGCAGAGGTGCCAGGCAGCAGGAGGGAGCCATGTATCTAAGACGATTTTTACTTGCCTTTCAGTTTAGTTTGTTTTGGGCTAACTTTGGATCCAGAATACACAAAAATAAACAGCAAATAGGTCTAATCAGGGGAATCCCAAAAATAGATAAATAAATAAATAAATAAATAAATAAACCCATGACAAGTCAGCTGGTATCTGTGTGGCTTCCATAGACCATCAGCTTCTTGACCTCTCTGGAAAGGCTTAACCTCTCTGGAACTGATAAGAATGAATTGATTTTTCAGTTGAACGGTCAGGAAGTGGAATTGCCTTTTTTCCATCCTTCGGGGAAGCTGGAAATTTATCGAAACAAAAACAGTACGACAGTGGAGTCCAAGGGCGTGGTGACCGTCCAGTACTCAGACGTAGGTCTGTTGTACATCCGGCTATCCACCGCGTACTTCAATTGCACGGGGGGCTTGTGCGGCTTCTTCAATGCCAACGCCAGTGACGAGTTCTGCCTCCCCAACGGCAAGTGCACGGACAACCTGGCAGTGTTCCTGGAAAGCTGGACAACTTTCGAGGAGATCTGCAACGGGGAGTGTGGGGACCTGCTGAAGGCCTGCAACAACGACTCAGAGCTGCTCAAGTTTTATCGAAGCCGCTCGAGGTGCGGCATCATCAACGACCCCTCCAACAGCTCCTTCCTGGAGTGCCACGGGGTGGTCAACGTCACTGCCTACTACCGCACCTGCCTCTTCCGCCTGTGCCAGAGTGGGGGCAACGAGTCAGAGCTCTGTGACTCTGTGGCCCGGTACGCAAGCGCCTGCAAGAACGCCGACGTGGAGGTGGGGCCCTGGCGGACCTATGACTTCTGCCGTAAGTTGAGGTTGGATTCTGGGAGAGGCTCTCTAGGCGGGAAATAGATGCCATACTGGGCCTTACTCAGGACTTCCCTCCCAAGTGGGACTGAGCTCAAGGACGATGTTAATTACTATGTATACCTGCCCTAGTCTGATGTGTCTCCCCAAAGACTCATCACCCCAAACCAGACAGCTTCTCATCTTTACTTTTGTTCCCAACTGCACAGTACCTCTTCACTGTAGAACAATTAGCCATCCTATTTACATGTGGTTTTATCGAGCAGAGGGTAGAGACACCATGTCAAAGGACTGGAAATCTTTGTGATGGCTGTGTAGGTGCCTTTCCCCTTGGCAAAGAAGAGCCCCATTCATTTCGATAGGAGGTGATGGCCAGGGCGCCTTTAGGGCATAGAGATTAGCATGCTCCCCAGAGCAAACCTGACAATGGGTATTAAGAGAGTCCTGTGTTGCTGGCTTTTAATTTTGTCCCAAGAGTATCTGACCCCTCTCAGCAAGGCAATGGCAAGTACTAGTAGTAATTAGAATACTTGCTGGGAAGACCTGATATATAACACCCTTGGTTATTGGGGAGGTCACAGGGAGAAGCAACATGGCAGAAGGCAGGATCTACTCCTGGGGCAAAAAATGCCTCATCTGGGCTTCAGCACACATCCCTCTCCCTCCACAAAGTTGGGCCCCACACCAAAGCCACGGCCGCCATTAAGATTTCATCCCCTACGTCTGTGTATCTGTCCTCCGTTGTATTTTTTTTTTTTTTTTTTTTTTTTTTTTTTTTCTTTTTTTTTTTCCCATTGATTTTATTGCATTTTAGGATTTTTGTTTGATAACTTATATGCTCATCCTCCCGGTTAATATTCCTAAATTTGCCTCGCTTATATTCTGCACTTAATTCAACATTTAGTAACCAGAAAGTTTGGAAAATTCAGAATAAATCTTGAAGTGTGGATTCTATGATATATTATTATGGGGTTTTATTGCACATATTCATTCCAGTCATTTATTGATCCTTGTGAAGTGCCTGCAGCATGCTACANCCTGAGTAGCTGGGATTACAGGCACGCACCACCATGCCCAGCTAATTTTTGTATTTTTAGTAGAGACGGGGTTTCACCATGTTGACCGGGATGGTCTCGAGCTCTTGACCTCGTGATCCACCCGCCTCGGCCTCCCAAAGTGCTGGGATTACAGGCGTGAGCCACCGCGCCCTGTTGTATTTTTTTAATTGGCAAAAGTACTTTTTAATGTGAAATAATTTTAGACTTACAGAAAAGTTGCAGGAATAATGTAGTCTACCATTCTCTCGATTCCCTCATCGTTAACATTTTAACACATTTTCGTTATAATTCTATCTCTAAAAATATACTCAGTCTTTTTCTAAACCACTTGAGAGTAAGTTGCTGTCATTATGCCTGTTTGTACCTAAATATTTCACTGTGCTTCCTAAGAATAAGAACATTTATATGACCATAACACAATCATTAAAATCAGGATATTGCCGTTAATACAATACTATTATGTAACCTGATGACCATGCTCATATTTTGTTAGTGGTTCCAATAATGTCTTTTATAGCCAAAAAAAAAAAAAAAATCAAAACAAAACAAAACAAAACAAAACCCTGGACCAATCCAGGATCGCATGTTGTATCTTATTATGTCTCTGTAGGTGCCTCTAATCTGGAGTAGGTCCTCAGTCTTTGACCTTCATTGTCTTAGCATTTTTGAAGAGCACAGGCCAGTTATTTTGCAGACTGTTTCTCAGTTGGAGTTGGCCTATATTTCCTCATGGTTACATTGAAATTATGCAGTTTTGGCAGGGATACCACAAAAGCCGTGATGTGTCTTCTCAATGTATCATATCTAGAGGCCACTGATGTTGGTTTGTCCCGTTACACTGAGCATGATAGAATTGATCACTTGCTTAAGGTAGCATCTGTCAAATTTCTCCATTGAAAGTTACTGTTTTTTTTTTTAACCATATAATTAATACATATTTTTCAGGGAAATATTTTCAATTTAGATAGCTATTTTATTCTTTAAATTTTCATTCACTAGATTTAGCATCCAGTGATGATTTTTGCCTGAATTGTTTATTACTGTTTGTAAAATGGTGATTTTTTTTCTAATTCAATAGCTCCTGCATTTATTAGTTGGCATTCTATTGTAAAGAGATTTCTTTTTCACCTATTTATTTATTTTTGTTTATTTACATGAGTATGGACTCATGGATTCCTACTTAACCAATTGTATCTGTTATCATAGTTTGTTTTTATGCTGGAATTGTTCCCTATATGGCCAGTTGGAATCCCTTCCAGCAGTGGTTTCTGTTGACATGGTTGACATGCGCTTCATTATTTATTGCTTTCCACCGGGCACAATGTAGTCCAGGCTCCTCTTGTACTTTCTCTGCTCCAGCCTTGGATTAGCCATTTCTCCAAGGATCTCTGGTTCCTTCCAGCGGATCATAGTGTTGAGGAGATAGGATCTGGGTGTCTGGGGTGCCCTTTTCTTCCTAGAGTGTCATTGACTCTAGCGTCCCTTAGTGGAGAGAGTTAGGAAATGCAGGTACGGCCTATACACACGCTCCACACATTTTTACGTAGCTAGCTATGTCGCTCTCTCTTTTTACCTGTCTCTGTCTCTATCTCAGCCTGAGTTCATACTAAATCTACAGTTTCAGTCCAATACCACGGAGTTTTCTAGTTTTCCATTTTTGATTTCTTTTCTCTGAGAATGAGAAACCTGGCCCATTGTATTTCTTCCTAAGTTTGTTTATTTTCTTAGCTTCTTATTTTGAAACAATTTCAAAGCTACGTAACAGAACACCTGTATACCCATTGCCCAGATTAACCTATCGATAACATGTGTTCATTTGTTTTATCACTCCCTCCCTCTCCCTGTCTCTTCCGTCCTCCCTCCTTGCTCTCCATATAAGAGTGAGTTGTAGACTTCATGCCCTCTTACACGTAAAACTTAGAGTAGAGGCATTTACATATATAACCACAGTTCAGTTTTCAACCTAGAACATTAAACATTGATACAGTAATTTAATAACCACATTCCAATTTTGTCAGTTGACTGAGCAGTGTTCTCTGCAGCTCTTTTGGGGTGCAGGGGGACACTCAGCACAGGCCTAGTCTGGAATCACATGTTGCATTTCATCATCATGTCTCTTTAGTCTCATAACTTAGTTTTCTCTGTCTTTTCCGTTATGGACATTTTTGAAGAACACAGCCTCCCTGCCTTTTAAAACAGAATGACCCTCCATTGGGGTGGATGTCCCACCCTGATGCACTTCAGCTGTGCATCTCCACTCAGCCTCCCGGGCCGGTGCCATGTGGCATTTCTCATGGAATCACAGCACATGTGGAAGCACGATCTTGTCCAGCCTCCCCTCGTTGATGATGTGCATGTTGATCCCAAGGTCAAGGTGTTGTTGAATGTCTCTGCTGTAGAGTCACTGTGACCTTTCCCTTGAAACTAATAAGCAACCTGTGGAGAGATACTTTAAGAGCGTGCAGATATCCTGTCTGTCAGTCTATCTGTCTGTCTATCAGTCGTCTTATCAATCTGAACATGGATGCCTGTTTTTTCCAGTGACCTATGTTTCATATTCCATTTATTAATTATTTTTGGTGTTAAAATTGCTCCAGATTGGCCTGTAGGAGCTCCTTGAAGCTGGCTCCTGTGTCCTTTCGGCATGCATCTGTCATTCTGTTTTGATCTCTTTCTTCCCTTTGGCATAACAAGATGCTTCACACTCATCTTTTAATCTTCCCTGCCCCATGCTGGAATCAGCATGACTCCAAGAAGCCCTGGTAAGTGGGGAATGTTATTAGAAACCAAGTTGTAAGGGAGGTGTCCCCATTGCTCTTAGGGTGTTTTTGCTTTGCCTCTAGTCCCTTTCAACAGACAGAGCTGAAAACCAACACACACACACACACACACACACACACACACACACACACACACACATCTTTTTAAATCTATGATTTCTGACCTTGGGAAATCCAAGGAACATGTGGAGGGTTTAGTGGCTGTCATCTCAGGGAAGGGCAGTTGTGTCCCTGGTGAGGCCCTGAGGAGGGACTAATTGCTATTAAAAGCTGAGACTCCAAAGCTACCTACAGCAGGAGAACCTCCACAGTTTCTGTTGGCCACCACATCTGGTGGGAATTTACCATACTTTCCCAAAGCCTTTTTCTTTCCTTCCACCTCCCTATATCCTTTTTTGTCCTGTCTCCAGCTTATCCAACATGATTCTGTTTCTGCTCCCACACTGAGCCTCCCCGTTGTATTTCATTCATGTGGCAGGATTGTCGAGTCTCCCCCATACCAAATCTGTTCTGCTGCCAGCCCGTTTCAGTGCCGTCCTTTTAGGCTGCTAACTCCTACCCGGCAGGGGATGTTTCTGAGTTGTTTTTGTGCTGCACGGAGCACAGTTTGGTGCCATCGTGTGTGCCAAGTTAGCAGGGAGTGACGGTAATGTTCCTTGTTTTCCTGCATGTGACAGCTACTGAGAAGGGCTTCTCATTATCCCTCATCTGGGCCAGCAGACCCGGAGGAAGCTCTTATCAGTGCCTTTTTTAGGCATGATGTGGGCAGAAGCAGTCACATGGAACATGGCTTTCTTGGGCTGAGGGCCAGGGCTCCTACTTGAGATGTCCCCCAGGATGTCTCATCTAGATCTTGTGTACATGGATCTGGCGAGAAGGACTGGAAGTGCACACTTGATTCATCAGGCCTCCAAGTACTAACAGATTAATCTGGTCGGAGTTTTGCAGAGCGGGGATTGAACTGGACGACAGCTGTGAATCAGGAACACAGTCTTCTTTGAACCTGGAGAGAGACAACTGCTGCCTCTGTGTTCAGATATTTTTAACTGGCCCTCCTGTTGGCAGAGCCAGGCTGCCCAATTAAGTAATTTCACAGAGGCATTTTGGGGCCTAGGGGAAGTTTTATTACTCTACGTCTGTATGTCCCAGACTTTCAGACAAATTCAGACAACACAATAAGTCATAAAGTGAGAGCCATTTAAATAAGTCATGTTATTTGCTATCATCATAAATCTGCAGTCAGTGTTAGAACATTCATAATTTAGAGACAAATGTGAAAATCCCTCCATACAGCCATATATAATCAGTGCTGAACTAGCCTTCAACTCCAAAGCCGTATGGTATTGTAGGCAATGGGGGTGGAGATAGTCCCTTAGCCCGGAGGAAAAAATGATTGGCTTTCAGTCCACTGTTGTATCGGTACTTGTGGGCAGAGCTATTCTTGCCATGCAATTTATTTCTCTGTAATGTCTTCCGTGTCCTTGGATTATAACACAGTATTAAGGAGTGATGGTATGTATGTAAGCCAAAGAAAGTTTTAAAGGCAAGATCTTATTTTCCCAGAAGATGGTGGGGTCCTTCGCAGATCTTTAGATTGCACAGACTTGTAGGAGGCTTCTTCTGTGCTCTTGAGTTCTGTCCCTGGCCCGGGCAAATTGTGACCCATTAAAGTAATAGAGAGAAATGGGAAGTATACTCACCACTACATGGTGAGCATCCTGTGCTGCTGTTATTACTTATGTGCTGTGCTTTGTTTGTTTGTTTGTTTGAAACGGAGTCTTGCTCTTTTGCCCAGTCTGGAGTACAGTGGTATGATCTTTGCTCACTGCAACCTCCTCCTCCCAGGTTCAAGTGATTCTCGTGCCTCAGCCTCCTGAGCAGCTGGGATAACAGTTGTGTGCCACCACGCCTGGCTAAATTTTTTTGTACTTTTAGTAGAGATGGGATTTCACCATGTTGGCCAGACTGTCTCGAACTCCCGACCTCAGGTGATCCACCTGCCTTATCCTCCAGAGTTCTGGGATTACAAGTGTGCGCTGTTCTTTTTCACTAAGAGACTTATCTTTCAAGGAAGTCTTCTGGGAGGACAGGCAATTTGAAGTGGGACTTGAAGGATTGGTGGGATTTGGCTTTGTCTGTGTGTTGGAGCAGGGGGCCGTCCAGAAAGGGGAAAGCCTGTGGGCAAAGGGGCTGGGGGATGATCACTTTCTATGCAGAGAATGAGGAGGAGGTGGACGAGGTCAGAGGGCACCAGGAACAGAGAAATGAAGGACAACGGGAGAGACAATGAGCCAATTTGCAGAGTAAAAATACCCACATATAGCCTGTCTGTGTAATAAAAGGAGGTGCAAAGAGGGAAAGGGGCATACCATTGATGGAGACCCTACTAAGAACTTGATAGATTCGATTATGAATCCTCAGAACAACCCTGCTAGGTAAATGTGGTTCATACTTAATGAAAGAGGAGACAGAAGCTCTGAAGACATGAAATAACATCCCAGAGTTAAGTTAGCATTAGCCACAGGTCTCTATGGTCTCCAAACATACAATGCTCCCTTTCCAGAGTCTTTGAGTCAGTGGACCCAGATTACATCTCTCTCTGGCACTTGCTAGTTAAGTTAAATCACTGAACTTCAGTGTCCTCACCTATAAGATGGGAATGATAAGATTTACCTTGCTTTCCAGGTTGTTGAGATAAGGTACACAAAAGTGCCTAGGACCGTGCCTAGCATGTTACAGGTGCTCAATTCTGGGTCTTAGACTCAAAATTTTCTACATGGGCCAGGCACAATGCCTCACACCTGTAATCCCAGCACTTTGGGAGACCAAGGCTGTTGGATCACCTGAGGTCGGGAGTTCAAGACCAGCCTGGCCAACATGGTGAAACCCCATCTCTACTAAAAATACAAAAATTTGCCAGATGTGGTGGTGGGCATCTGCAATCCCAGCTACTCGGGAGACTGAGAAGGGAGAATCGCTTGAACCTGGGAGGCAAAGTTGCAGTGAGCCAAGATGGCGCCATTGCACTCCAGCCTGGGCAACAAGAGTGAAACACACATGCATGCACACACACACACACACACACATGCACAAACGCACGTATGCACACACATAGACATACACTCACACACACACATGCATGAACTCACACTTCTTACTCTGGCTTTTTTCCTTTTCTGACCTGTCTTCTCCTTGACTACCTGCAGCTCTGGAGTGCCCAGAGAACAGCCACTTTGAGGAGTGTATGACATGTACAGAGACCTGTGAGACCCTGGCCCTGGGCCCCATCTGCGTGGATAGCTGCTCTGAGGGATGTCAGTGTGACGAGGGCTATGCCCTCCTGGGCAGCCAGTGTGTCACGCGGATTGAGTGTGGCTGCAACTTTGAGGGGCACCAGCTTGCCACCAATGAAACCTTCTGGGTGGACCTGGACTGCCAGATCTTCTGCTATTGCAATGGTACAGACAACAGCGTCCACTGTGAGACCGTTCCCTGCAAGGATGATGAGTACTGCATGGAGGAGGGTGGACTGTACTACTGCCAAGCCCGCACCGACGCCTCCTGCATTGTCTCGGGCTATGGCCACTACCTCACCTTTGATGGCTTCCCCTTTGACTTCCAGACAAGCTGCCCACTCATCCTCTGCACCACAGGAAGCAGGCCGAGCTCAGACTCTTTCCCCAAGTTCGTTGTCACAGCCAAGAATGAGGACCGAGACCCGTCACTGGCCTTGTGGGTTAAACAGGTGGACGTGACCATGTTTGGCTACAGCATCGTGATCCACCGAGCCTACAAGCACACTGTGCTGGTGAGTAGTCACGTGCGCCCCTTAAGAGGAGAGTCATGGGGACATCAGGACAGAGGTCAGCAAGCCAGGCTGCAGCTGAATCAGGCTGATCTGGAATCCAAAAAAACCACAGTATATTAAAGCAGAGAGAGGCCCTAGAGATTTTCTGTCACTTCATCTTAGAGAGAAGGAAATGGAGGCTCAGCAAAAACAATGATTTGCCCAAGTCACATACACCATGTTAGGAAGCAGACAGCTCTGGAAGTGGTGCCTTTCACATGGCAACAGAGCATGTTGGAGAGAGCACAGACCAAGTTTAGCATCCCTGCTTGGTGGCTGCTGCGTGACCTCAGGCAGGCACTTAACCTCTTAGCTTGGCCACTCCATCTGTGAAAGAAATGCCTGCCTCGCACAGACTAGGCCTCCCTAACTGATGCTATTGTCCTCATCCACCCACTTCCCTTTTGTGAGATTAGGGTGATATTTGCCTGTTCTGGCCTCCCTCCATCTCTCCTGGTCTCCCTTTTGGTACCCACGGGATCTGTGAGTTCATGAGTCTCACATGCATTTGGAGGACTCTGGGCTCTCCTAGAATCTCTTTACTTACTTGGGTTTCAAATGCCTCTGTCTAAGCTTCCCACTCTTTTCTCCCAGAGAGCACTTCCCGGACCATAAGACAGGCGAGTGAGGCTGAAGAGCTCTGTGTACTCCTCACCTGGCCTGCGGACATCAGCTTGAGCCACAGGCCCAGCCATTCTTTCTCCAGGGTCTTGCTCTGCACATGACTTGAAATGCTAACAAGCAAGCCAACAGCCTCTGCTTTAGCATTTCAGGGAGATGATTTAGGGTGTTTGCCTTCTTGACATTATTATCACAGGTCTGTGTCATAATTTTTCTATCTCTAAAGGGACTCCTTTTCATCTTGCACACGTTCTCTTAAAAATTCTGGGCTATACTGAACTAAACTATCTAAACGTAACTAAAGAATTCCCTGGGCAACTATATTGACTTCTTTCTTGCCTTGGGATTTCCTCAACTTCCTTCTCTGACAAAGAGAGTTTCCCAAGCCTCTTGAATGATCTTTCACGTTTATTGAAAATCTGCCTTTTTAGCCTCTAAGGGAGAAATGTCACTGTCCCATCCTCTTCGCTTTCTTGCACACCATAAACCTAAATCCCAGTTGTTTTCCTTTCTGCTTCTCCTAACAATTTATTCCAGTAGCTATTATTGCATTAATCAGGTTGTATTTTTTGTTATCTTCATGTCTAAAGCTCTCTCAGTTCTAATCATGGGCTTCTTAAGGGCAGAAACGATACCTAATTCACCTTTATGTTGAATGAATGAACACTCGAAACACTGGTCAAATGAATGAATGAAATGACACAATAACCACTTTCTTCCAGGGTTCCCATGACTTTTGTCACAGTGCTATTACTGCTTTATCAACCTGAAGGGTTAAATTGCCACTGAGGCAAGTTAGGGCTGTGTCAGATGCTTGACTTTTAGCCATATAAGATTTCTAGATGTTTGGATAGTCGAAGCTGCCCATTAAAACAACTCCCCTCTTTAATGTAATGTCCCCTTTAATGTAATGTCTTACATTAAAACAAATGTATCAATCGTTTTGCTCGCGTTGCTTGCATCCTATTTGCCCTTTACGCTTTGTTTCCTTATGCGGTATCTTTCCACCCTTAGATTTAGATGTTTCTATGCAGTCACTTATCTCCTTGACACCTGGTGCTCTTCCACCTTTTTGCCTTTCAGGTTTTTTCTCTTCTTTTAAAATGTCATCTGTTCATGGGTCCTGTCCCATCTAGTTTATGATGAATTGTGTTTTCTGCCTTGTGTTACCCACTCTCTGCATTTAGGTATCTTGACATCTGAGGTTACACATGTTGGTTTCGGACATCTTCCCTGTTCTTTCCACCTATAGACTGTGGGGTCCTCATGGACACCTACTCTTCTTTCATGCTGTCTTTTCCCTTTCCTTCACAATAACTGACTCCCCACTGTCTCTAGGTATTTCCTTCCCTTTCCGTCTACTTTAAGGTCAAGCCCCCAGTGGGTTAGCTCTCCTTCCAGGCATGTGCTCTGCCCCAATCATATGAGATTGCACTTATTGCTAAAGTCACAAGCCCAGAGAACCACATGGCTGACTTCTTCCTCACACAGAGAAATGGAGAGGGAAGGAGTGAGTTAGTTTATTAAAGACTGCTGTAATGAAATACCACAGACTATGTGGCCTGAAACAACAGTAACTTATTCTCTCTCAGTTCTGGAGGCTGCAAGTCCAAAGTCGAGCTGGTGGCAGGGTCACACTTCTCGTGAGATCCTGGGGAAGAACCACCCCCTGCCTCTCTCTTAGCTTCTGGTGGCTGTGGGCAATCCTCAATGTTCCTCACCTTGTGGCAGCATAAACTCCAGTCTCGGCCTCTGCCTTTACATGGCCTCCCTCCCGCTGTGTCTCCTGTTTCCTCTGTGTCCAAATCTTATTCCCCTTTTAAGGATGTCACTCACTGGAGTTAGCCCCACCTAATCCAGTGTGACTTCATCTTAACTTGATCACCTCTACAAAGCCTCTATTTCCAAGTAAATCCATTCACAGGTACTGGGGGTTAAGGCCTCAACATTTCTTTTGGGAGGACACAATGCAACCCACAACAGGGGGCCACTGGAGACAATGAGCAACAAAGAGAAATGGATCAAACAGGTGGGGGGAGTCTTTGCCAGGGCACCTCTTTTTAAGTCACTGAGATATCCTAAGTGCTCAAGTTGGAAATAAGAGTATATAGCTTTCAAACCCTTGACAAGAAGACCAAGTTCAGGGTGCATCAAAGGTTCTTTTCTTTTGAGGCATGGGGGAGAGATTTAACAGTTACTTCTGATTATTAAAATGCATTACAGGATCTGCTTATTCAATGATTTGCATTTGTTTTCCCATGTTGTTATTACTAGTCACAATCTCTCCCTGAGCCCGAAGAACAATGGCCATCAGGATGACAGTGTGAAATGAAGTGCTGGGTAAAACATAGCCCAGAGCGCAGGTCAATCCTAGGGCCCTCAGAAATGGAGGTTGATAAGAAACTGATTCCCTGGGACACAGGGTCTCTCTGTGATACTGACCTTTCCCTGCACTGAGCAGCACCACAGGACATGGGAAAATCCACTAAGCCAAGAGAAGCTACAAATAAATGTGTGCTCTATAGACCAAACAGAGTACGGGGGTGAGCTGCAGAAGGCTAGCCACTCCTGGGAATGCTGCCATAGCCCATCTCAGCCATCCACAGCCAGAGCTCAACAGAGACTGCCTTGCTCCTTCCCCCATCCCCAGGCTTCATCACAGCCAAGTCCAACATGGTTCAGGCCGACGGGGAGGTTTTCAGGGCCCTCATAGCCTGTGTCTTTATCACTTATTGCCAGTCAGGTGGCCATCAGAGAAGAGTGAGGTTTT
Source organism: Cebus imitator (assembly GCF_001604975.1). Classification (NCBI taxonomy): domain Eukaryota; kingdom Metazoa; phylum Chordata; class Mammalia; order Primates; family Cebidae; genus Cebus; species Cebus imitator. Next base: position 8,903,161 of record NW_016107343.1, read on the forward strand.
GAGCATCACTCTGGTGCGGTTTAGTACCAGGGGCTTGTATTGATGCCTATTCCCTACCAAGTCTAGGGGTAGAAAAGTGAATCAACATGGCCTCTGTCCTAAGAGAGCTTAGAGTCTAGTGTGAGAGACAGACATGTTAGCAGTTAATGTCCACGTAATGTGAAGTGCTGCAAAAATGCTGCTCATGGAGGGCATGGGAGCACAGAGGAGGGGTTGCCTAAATCAGCAGGGAGGACCTCAGGGAGGGCTTCCTGGAAGAGGAGACCCAGAGCTGAGGCCTAGCGGATTATGCTAGCCAGGCCAAGAATGAGATGAGGTTGTCCAGCCAAAAGGAATATTAGTGAAGACTCAGGGTGGGTAGAAAACTGAGGGGTGCAAGGAGACTTTGCCACAGAAGACCTTGCTGGAGAACTAGGTCAAGGTCTGTTGTTTAAAGGAAAGCTCTCTCCAAAAACTTGTGGTCTTATTTCCAATACTTAGATATTTGAAATATACACCCCCCTCGTCCTTCTACACCTTCTCATCGTCCTCTGTGGCTTCCTCCTCCATCCATCAAGCCTGTTGCCATTCCAGCCTCTCCCTTTTCCTCTGACCCCCTTCCTCTGAGCGCCCTCTTTTCCTCCATTTCTTACTCACAGAGAGACAAGCAGGGCAGTGGTGCCAGGGTGGAGGCGGCATGCGTGGGGTTTCTGAGACACAGAGAAGCTGAGCTTGTCTGAATCTCTGGGTTCTCCTTGGCAATGGCAGAATTTGCAAGCCTTTTAGCTTCATCCAATTACATTGCCTCCTCGAGGCACTGCCTCCTGCATGGCACCAGGTAGCCAGGAATATAGAATGCAGGGTAACTTAGGAAGAAAAACCAGCTGACACCAATTGGCCTCTGAGTGCGAGGCTTTGACTTTATTTGCTGTGAGCTTTCAGGGCAGATCAGAGTCTCCATGGCCTGATCTTGCTCCTCCTCTCACCCTCCATGCCCCCTGTCACTTAAACGACTGTCACTGCATCCTCTCCACTTCCTCCCTTCCAGGTGCTGAGAATGCGGCATCTCTTCTCCTCCCCTGGCCGCTCTCCCCCCTGCCACCTCTTTGTTGCCTTCCCTGGGATCTTGGCTGTCTGTCATTTCCTCTCCCTTCTGTGTGTTTCTACAGGATCCTTTTCTTCAACCCATAAACGTGCTCATTCGCAAACAAGCCTTGGTCTCAGTTCCCCACTAGCTTCTATGCAAGCTCTTGCGTTCCCTTCCTGGCCAAACTCCGTAAGAGCATCATCTCTGCTTCTGTATCTCCTGTTTGTTACTTTATTTGCTATTTGCTTCTGCAATCCAAATTCTGGCTTCATCATCCTACTTCAATTCTCTGATTAAGATTGCTGATGGTTTTGTTTTACAAAACGAATGGTGTTTTGCAGGCTTTATCTCATGGGCCTCTTTGCCTTGTGTGTATTGCATACAAGGGCCTCCATGATCCAGGCCGTCCCACTCTCCATTTTCATCTCCCACTACACCCAAGGCCACACTCTACGCCCCAGCAGCACTAAATTGTTGCAATTGTTTATATTATCAGGATATTTTTCTCTTGTCTACCTGGACCTTTCCTGGGGCTGAGCCCTTTACTTGGAATTGCCTTGTCTTCACTCTCACTCCTCCTTGACTGGCCAACCCCTCCTCATCCTTTGAGACCGGGTGTGGGCACTGTCTTCTGCAGGCAGTGTTGATCTTGTGCCCAGGCTGAAGCTGGTGCCTGTGCTTCTATGTGTCTCTATCATTGCTTTTGTCACATGGTATTGTTACCTGTCTGTGTACTTGCCTCTGCCACATGCCTGTGAGCTCCTAGGGAAAGGCCATATGTGCTTTATACCAGCCTTTAGCACAGTGCCTGGCACACAGTAGTGCCCAGTCAATGTCTACTGGATGAATGAATGAATTCTGCCTCGATGAATACTCGCAGAAGAGGAGATAGTTTTGATGCATGAGCATTGCCCCAGGGAGAAAGTGGAGTCAGGGGCATCCCTGTTGTCTTAGGTCAGGTTCCCTAGAAGCAACATCTGAGATGGGAATTCTTAGGAAAGTGAGGAAAGCACCAGGGCATGAGAACTCAGCCGGGCTGTGGTCCAAGCCACAGACCAGCTTTAGCCTGGGCTACTGGGAGCCCTGGAGCTTGACTTCTGGTGTCAGCTAGTCATTGGCCAAGAGCTACCCTTGGGTTAGGGGGTCATAATCTGGGCAAAGTGGCTCCCATGGGGCCAAGACCAGCTGTGAGTTGTCATTAGCCCATAGTCGCAGTGCCTGGGGTTGGGGACCCTGGGTGAAGCACGGAAAGCATCCATCACACCTGCAGTGCAGGAAATGGCAGGGTAGGATGCCACAGCTCGCTTCATTTAGGGAACTGCAAGCTGTTGGGTGTTGTTGGTGTGCAGGAGGCCAGTGGGCTGCATCTGAGAGGCAGGGCCAGCTCCTGGAGAGCCCAGGGTGACGTGCTAGGCATGTCAGACACTTGACTCAAGCCCTGGAGAGGGCTTTCAGTATTGGATTAACTGCTTTCAATTGCATTAAGATTATTAGCATGGCGGTAGTGACTGAACGGAGGGGCAATCCTGGGGACAGGGAGACAAGTTAGAAGAGTACACTACAGGCAAGGTGAAAGGTGATGAGAGTCTGAACCAAGGCAGGTGCAGTGACATGGAAAGGGGTGTCAGCTAAGAGAGAGATGAAGGAGGCTGGGGGAATGGGACTTCTGGTCAGAGAGCAATCTGAAAGCACCTGCTTCTCCCACACGGCAGACCAGCTCCCGTGTGAGCCCTGGCTGTAGTGAGCAAGCTGGTGGTCTCTGTCTTCCATCATGCACTAACCCAGCCACAGGCTATAAGATTTGGCTCCTCTGAATCCAAATAGTTCAAGGGCAGTACAGTCCTGGAGTTTAATGTTAAGGGACTTCCCTCTTGTCTGAATTTCAAAATATGTGGGAGGAAACATGTCAAGTGCCCCCTCCGTGGGAGGCATTGTGCTGAGTGTCTGGGGGGTAATGAGGGGAAGGCAGGCATAAAGATCAATAAAATGTGGGTCCTGCCCTCAAGTTGCCCATAATCTTGTAGGCGAGATGAAAGTGCATACACTCAAGCATAACATAAGGCAGATAGATTGTGATGTGTGCTGCAAAAAGGTGTATGCAGGTTTGATCCTGGCCAGAGGTGGAGAGGAATACAAGAGAAGTATAAATAGCCTGCCCTGGTTGCCCAGACAAGGGAGTGATTAATTCTGACCACAGGCTTAGAAAATCTTGCCTTACAGAAGAAGTGACATTGGAGCAGGGTCTGGAGGATGAGAGGGATGTTGATGGGTGTAGTGGCACCCCAGACAGAGGGAACAGCAAAGTGAAGCCATCCTTTAAGGAAAAAGAAATTTCAAAGGAGTTAATACATTGGGGTTTGCCTAAAATAAATTCCATGGTAGAGCTAGAAATAGAAACACAGGAGTTCTATGTTTTAGCATTTCAGTCTAAACTTTAATTGAATTCTTATTACCTTTACATTACCTTGGAGAAAACAATTTGAACTCCTGGGGGAAATAATGCTATGTAAACAGAAGGCACTGAAATAAATAGGTATATTAGTGTACCAAGGATAGCCATTTGCATCTGTTCAAATCCTAATAATAATAGTTGACTGATATAAACAACAGGACATGCAAAGACTACATTCAGCCTGTTCAAACTCCCCTCTGGGACTTGTCTTTCAAGAGACTCATTGTTAGGAGAAGAGCTGTGAAATCTCTGGGCCAACTGTGTTTCTCCACCTCATCTCTCCTCTTCCAGGTCAACAGTGAACGGCTCTATCTGCCCCTGAAGCTGGGGCAAGGGAAGATAAATATCTTTTCCTTTGGCTTCCACGTGGTGGTGGAAACCGATTTTGGCCTGAAGGTTGTATATAACTGGAAGACCTTCCTGTCCATCACGGTCCCTCGTAGCATGCAGAACAGCACCTATGGCCTGTGCGGCCGCTACAACAGCAACCCTGACGATGACCTGGAGATGCCCATGGGTCTGCTCGCATCAAGCGTCAATGAGTTTGGGCAGAGTTGGGTGAAGAGGGACACCTTCTGCCAGGTGGGCTGTGGGGACCGCTGTCTGTCCTGTGCCAAGGTGGAAGGGTTCTCCAAAGTGCAGCAGCTGTGTAGCCTCATCCCCAACCAGAACGCTGGCTTCTCCAAGTGTCACAGCAAAGTTAACCCCACCTTCTTCTACAAGAACTGCCTGTTTGACTCTTGCATCGATGGGGGCGCGGTGCAGACCGCCTGCAGCTGGCTGCAGAACTATGCCAGCACCTGCCAGACTCAGGGGATCACAGTGACTGGCTGGAGGAATTACACGTCCTGCTGTGAGTCCTTATCGTCTCTTCTTGTAGCTTCTCCTCTTTCTTGATTGCTCCGGGAAGGTCAATCTCACAACTCCCTAGAAGTCAGAGCAAATTGAGTAGCAATTTAAGGATATGCACTTTGGAACTGAGTTTGTTATCTGAATGAAACATGATATGTAACCTCCCAGAGCCTCCATTTTCCTTATTGGTAAAATGGAGTTAGCATCATTCATTTCATGGGTTACCCTGAGGATGAAATAAGATCGTGCATATAAAGCACAGAGTATCAGACATGGCACTTGGATGCACCAAGTTCACAAAAGAATGCTAATAAGACTAATGAAAGAAGAGTTAGTTCTAGCACCTCATCAGTCCATCCTTGTGTTAATAATCTACATGCTTTGTCTAAGCATGTTATTCTATTTGATTCATATACATCATGTTTCAGCTTTGTGTTTATGAAACATAGCAGAATATTAAGAGTACACTGGAGAAGGAACTAGAGCCCCTGGATTCTAGCCTTTATCTTGAAGGATCTGTGTGACCTTAGGGCAATTCACTTTTCCTCCCTGGTTCTCAGTTTCCCTTTCCATAAAGCAGCGATAATACTGCCTTTACGATTTATGCCTCAGAAACGTCAGGGGGATCCAATTAGGTAATTGAAAGCCAGGCACACTCTGTGCATGCTAAGCGGTATTGTTAAATTAATGGCTTGTTCTGATCCAAGGCCCGTGCTAAACGCTTTATCAATATATCTCATTTATTCTTCTCAATGACCCAATTAGTCAAGGAGCAACTGAGACTCAAGAGGAGTGAACTAACTTGCCTAAGGTTGTATAATCTGCGTGACAAAGTCAGGACTTAAGCTTCTAACTCAAAGCCCAGGCTCCCAACCTATATACTATACTGCTGGACCAGGTACTGGAATAATTTACCTGCATTTAGCACGTAAGAATAGGAAAAACTTTGGGGGGGAAACCTGACTTTAGCTAACCTGCTTTGATCTATTTTCCCATCTCAATCTTATTAACAATAGCATGTTTCTTTTAGAAGGTCTATAGCTCTTTTAAAACTACAAATTGATCCAGAATGCATAGAGCTCCAAATAAGTGATACAGCAGGGTCTCCAGAGAATCAACTCCCATTTTCATCCTGGAAAGAGAGATTCAGATGAAAAACCAGAAACAGTACTGTGGTTTAACACTCACACAGTCAGATTACATTCCACAGAATTGGATTCATGTAGACGTAAGGGAAGGGTGGGAGAAAGTTGAAGGTGGGGAACAGATACCAAATCCCATTTCATCCAGGCTGTCCCTGAGTAGGTGAGGCCAGGCAGGGTGGGGAATGGTGCCAGTGGGGATGACAGTCCAGACAAACTGGCCTCTGATGACTTCAATAAAATAAATATGCCTATAAAAAAGCTCGGGTCAGGATAAGTCCCCAGAGCAACTCTGGATTCATTGGGGTCAGTCCAGTAGGACCAAAGAGCTTGTCTTCCTCTAAATCAGAAAACCAAGCTCTGGACCCAGAGACCTAAACATGGTGCAGATCAAGGAAGCCATTTTGGAAGGGAAAGCTTGCCTGTTTCCCTTGACACGTTATAAAGACTTCTCTCTTCCCCTGTAGCCACACCCTGCTTGGTGCACTGCTCTGGGGGTGGCTGGGGTGGGGGCAGGCATGCCAACAACCAATGCTTCCAACTGCAACCAACAGGGAAATACACGTAGTGGGCTAATGCCAGGGACTCTCACCTCAGTTGATGGGTCTTCATTTTTGTCACTAATGGGAAGGAAAATAAATTGAGACAGCAAGACCTCATAACCTTACCTCCAAGGAAGAAGGTTCCCCCCACCACAAAGCTTGGCTAGGGATAAAGGATAAGAAGGTGATTTTTCTTGTCTTCCTCTCCCTCCTACCAGCAACACTTTCCTCTCCCCTCCCAAATTTCTGTCCAAATGTTAGTTGCCTCCTCTCTACCCTGTCTTAGGTCCTATCCCCGCCTTCGATCAGCTTCCCACCACCACATCCCAGGCCAAACGCCAGGGCCAGCAGGCAACTTAGAATCATTCCCACCACAAAGAGGCTTCGATCTTCCCTACTTTGGCGTTTCAAGACAGGGGCAAAGATCCAAAAGTTAGAGTACCTGAGGAGATGGTGGTAATGAATGGCAAAAAGAAAAGCTAAAATAAGAGAAAAAGTATATGCTTTAAAGATGGTGTGGGGGTGGGACTAGGGGAGAGGCCATGGTTCGAGGCAGCTTCCTTTTTCATTTTGAATTTCAAAAACAGAGAAAAGCTTCGGGAGACTGAGCCCTAACTCAGCCATTCGACCTGAGAATGGGGTTGTTTGTAAACTGTCTCTGATGTGACTCCACATCGTGTGAGGGCAGGACCCATCTCTCTCCACCTTCTATTCCACCAAAAATTAATCCAATCTAACACTCACTTGATATGAGAAATGGTGCTTTAGGAGAAAAGGGGTTAACCTAGAATTGCCTGTCAAACTTCTGTTTTATTGGGAACAAGGTAGAATGCTGGTATTTTTCAATGATCTGACTGTTCCTATCAATGGGATAATTTATTACTCAATTACCTTATTTGTAAACTCGTTGGAAAATCTCGTGACCCAAGTTGAACAAATATGCTTACAGGGAGAAGGGAAGGTAAATTGTCTTAATTACTATCCCCTCCTTAAAATGCATTGAGCTGAGTCTATCATTCTTTCAGTCCCTTAATGGGGGACTGTAATTAGGGTATTCGTTGGTGAGAGGAGAAAGAGAAGGAAATAAGAAAGGAATAAATGACAGTTACTTAGCTCTCACTATGTGCCAGGTTTTAAGTGGGATCTGGGGACTCATCCATTTACTTCTCATGGCAACCCAGCAAAGTAAGTACTACTCATAGTCCCATTTTCTAGAGGAAGAAACTGAAGCTTAGAGAAATAAAGTCACTTTCCCCAGGGAGGTGACCTGGGTAAGTTGGAAAGTGGCTCCAGAGACAGTGCTCTCCCTTCTGTGAACACCGTCTCTCTGAACTGGTCACCCAGTGCCTAATGTGTGGCCAAAGTTGGCTGTCATCATCATTTCCCTTTTAATGGAGGCAGCTGCTGCTACTTCAGAGTTCTAGGTCCAAAGTCTGGTAATTAGGATTTTTCTTACTATTTCTCCATATATCCAATAAATTCCTGTTGAGTAATTGTTAAAAAAAAATTCTTCTGCAAGTACAACAATTACTATTATGAATTGCAGAAGTTATTACTGAAGTGCCAGGCACTATATGAGGATCTTTATGAATTGTGTCTCATTTTATTTTGATAACTACTTGATGAGGGAGATATTATGATCCCAGTTTTATAGATGAGAAAACAGGTTTAGAGAGTGTAAGTAACCTGTCCATGGTGCCACTGCTTGTTAATGACAGAACGAGGCCTCAGATCCAGGTTGGTCTGATTCCAAAGTCCCTGTCCATTCTGCTGAGCTGGACTGCTTTTTAGGGGGGCCCATTCATCCTGTCTACCAGGGCAAAGATGCTGGCTATGGCAAGAGGCACATTCTTGACCATGGTACAAATCCAGGTACAGAGCCCAGCTCATCACTCCACAGCTCTCAGTCCATCATTTGGTGGGGATAGAGAAACAGTGGATCAGTACTAGGAATCTGAAAGTTTGTTTTCAAGAATCAAGTATTTCTTAACCATCTGCCATGTTCTCAGCACTGTTTTGAGTGGCATGGAAGAATCAGAGTGTGAAATATGGTGTTTATCATGTAGTTGGAGAAATAGACCTATTTGAAATGCTTGCAAGAACAACAAATAACTCTAAATTGGTAATACATCTTCCCAAATATTACAATGTATTGCAGACCTTCAGTCACTGCTAACGCTGGCATATGAACAAGCTAAGCAAGTGAATAATAAAAATAAAACAAGTGAATGCTGGCACATGAACAGAAAGTCCAACCAAGGGAAAGAAGAGAAAGTTCAGAAACAGGTCTAAACATTAAAGAGAGATTAGTGTATGGTAAAGCTGGCATTTCAAATTACTGGAAAAACATATTTGTTATTCAGTAAACAGTAAAGGGTCTAAGGACACACCAGCTGGGAAGAAAGCTAAATCCCTTCTTCATTTCTTATTCTAAATAAAACCTGGGCAGAACAAAGATTAAACACAAAAAAAGTAAATCACAAAAGTACTAGAAGAAAACAAAGGAGTATTCTTGATAATCTTGCAGTGGAGAGAACATTTCAGAACAAAATATCTAAAGCTAAAAGGGAAACTTGATAAGTTTCATCACATTAAAAATTTTATATCTCCACATGGCAAAGAGATAATAAACAACTTCAAAAAATTTTTTTTAATTATAGAAAAACAAATGCAAAGTCAAAAGACAAATGATATTTTGTAACACATATAACATACAACAAAGGTCTATTTTAATTTTTAAATAACTTTTATAATTTAATAATGAAAATTTCAACAACACGAAATGTGAAAAGGACATGAAAAGGCAGGTAACAAAAAAAGATCTATGAATGGATTATAAAGAAACAAAAAAAAGAGAGGATCAACCTTACAAAGAAATGCAAACTAGATAAGGAGATAGCACAGATAGCATTTTTACCTTGTTTCCAAGAATCAGACCATTTGGTGACAGACGATCAAGGAGAGTGTGCGAAAACAAACCTCCTCCAATAGCCCAAGTAGGAAGACAAATTGGTGCAGCCTTTTTAGAGGGCAGCTTGGTGGCATTCATACCCTTTAACCCAGTAATTCCACTTTCAGTAATTTATTCCACAGATGCCCTTACTCATGAGGGCAAAGATATATGTACCGGGGTGTTCACTGCAGCATCAGTGTAATTACATAAAATAACGCATCAGGTAGCAGCGTGAAAGCAGTAAGTTGAGGCTAAATGAAATAAATATTGTCATAAAAAAGCAATGAGCAGAAATGTGCATATATTATGCTCCCATTTATGCATAAAAATAGTGGTCAGGGCATACACGTATGCTTGTGTGCATACACACACAAATGGATGCTTGTATATGCATAGAACACTTCTGGAAGAATTGACTATAGTTTGCTATCAGAGATTGCCATTTCATCAGGCTTTTACTTGTATGGTTTGTATTTTCTACAATATGCAAGTATTATATATTAAACTACAAATATTTTTTAAAACATAGTATATTGTGATAGTGGTTATATGAATCAATACATGTGTTAAAATTCATAGGACTGTGTACTCTAAAGGTAGATGTTACCACTAGATAATTTAAAAAATAAAATAACCCCCCATATAGATACTGTGTATGGTATAGAGTAGAAGTTCCCACATAATAGTGGTTGTGCTTTTAGTTCTTTAAAAAAGTTCTTTAAAAATTAAAATAGGCCTTTGTTGTATGCATTGATTAAGATAATAACTTCTATGAAACTTTTTAAGCAAACCTATCTTTAATGATTGACTAATACAGACTGAACAATTATGTGCCAACCACTGTTCTGAGCACACAGACTCACTTAATCCTTTGCATCCAGCCATGAAGTGGATGCTATTGGTATCTGTATTTATAGATAAGAAAGCTGAAGCTCAGAGAGCCTGAGTGACGCTCTGGGTCTCTTACAGCGGGTTCTAGAGCCCACACCCTTCACCAGGACCCTACTTGCCTTCTGTGTAAGCAACTAGATGCATTTGAAAAATGGTAGAACATAACTGATGTGAGTCAGTTTGCACACACATGCACATGCACACACATGTGCATACCAGCATGGGTACTCATGCACACACACAGTGCACATTTGCCTTCTTAGAGATCATGGGGCTTGGGCAACTACTGATGGTAAACTGCTGGCTTACAAAAAGGTCCTGTAGAAGCTCTGGGGTGAAGAGGAGCCGACATTGGTCTAAGACGGAAAGCTATATGCTTAAGGTGGGACTCCCACTGGGACTTGAAGAACTGGGAATTTGGATAGGTTGAGAGGACAAAGAAGGGCATGAATAAGAAAGATCAATGTGAATGAAGACCCAGAAGCAGGAGGAGTGTGGGTGCCCCGGGAGGCAGGAGGAGTGTGGGTGCCCCGGGAGGCAGGAGGCAGGAGGAGTGTGGGTGCCCCGGGAGGCAGGAGGCAGGAAGAGTGTGGGTGCCCTGGGAGGCAGGAGGCAGGAGGAAGGTGGGTGCCCTGGGAGGCAGGAGGCAGGAGGAAGGTGGGTGCCCCTGGAGGCAGGAGGCAGGAGGAGGGTGGGTGCCCTGGGAGGTCATCAAGTGACATGACTAACTGGAGATTCAGATGGGTGGTGAGTTTAGGTGGAGGCAATAGAGGATGTCAATGGCCAGGCTGAGGAGAGAACGACCATGATATGAGAAGCTCCAGCCACTTCCCTCTGCATGCTGGCCCATTAGTTAAGCAGGAAGGAATCAGACGCAGGCTTCCTAGGAGCAAAGAGGGCAGTAATGAAGAAAGGCTACGGACCTCCTGCCCCTCCTCTACCTGTGCCCTCCAGCTCCCTGAGTAGTTGAGCAATGGCTGTGAGAAAACCCTCCTCAGAGCCTTGTGATCGTGCGAGTTTTGACTTGTCTCTTCTGTTCCAGCTGTCACCTGCCCTCCAAACAGCCATTATGAGAGCTGCGTGAGTGTCTGCCAGCCCCGCTGCGCTGCCATCCGCCTGAAGAGCGACTGCAACCACTACTGCGTGGAGGGCTGTCAGTGCGACGCTGGCTACGTCCTCGACGGCAAGAGCTGCATCCTGCCCCACAACTGCGGCTGCTATGCCGACGGCAAATATTACGAGGTATGGGAGACCCACCCGGCCTTTTCCTCCTTGCCAGTGATCAGATTCCTCTCCAACTCGAAGAGGCTGGTCAGATTGACCAACTTCCCCACTTCGTTCTGAAGAGCGTCATGTTCGTGGCAGCGGAGTGGGATGGGGCAGAGAGGTTAGCACACAGTTCGCATGGTGCCCTTGGGCACTGGGTGTCAGATTTGGAAAAGCACCTGGGTGTCTCCCTTCCCCCTCCTCCACACTGGAAAGGTCTCCAGCACTCTGCCTCCCCTACTCACTCACACTTGTGTGTCTCTGTCGTGCCTTTCTCTGATTTTCTGTCCCGTAAATCTGTTTGAAAACTTCACATACAGCTATAGTTTGGAAATATGGTGGCTATGAATCTGACATTTGTAGCTGTCTTAGCTAAGAACATTTTTAACTGGAAAATATGGAGCCGGAGGCTGCCTGGGGCGGCCTTGCCTCTCCTGGCTGTTGAGGCTCCACAAGGGTAGCTGTGGCTGCCATCGCCGCATGGACCATTTGTCACTCTGGTGTCATCCCCAGAGTTTGGTCTGGACTGCTAATGCCATGCCCCCGCCCCCCATTCTACCCTCTGTGGCGCCCTCTACAGGGGTTTAAACATAGACCTAATGAAGATGCCCTTTGTAGATGTTTCTCAATAAAACATACTAGTTCGTGAAATCATTTCACTTTTTGGACTTTGTAATCTTTCCTTATGTTCCATAATACTAAGCTAGAAAAGCTCTTGCCTAGACAAGGTATTCAGTTCATGGTTTGACCTCAAGCCCATTCTCTGTTTAAATAACATCAAAACCATATGTTGGTGAGTTAGATGTTTAACAACTACAAATAATTGAGTATCTGCTGTTTGCAAAGCACTGTCCTAGGGTATTATGGGGGCTGAGAAAGCAAGTCTCCTGCCTTGAGGATCTTAAAAATCTATTCAGAGGAGAGAAACAATGTACTTTATAGAACAAGAGAGCAGTTACAAAATAACCTATCAGCAAGTGAAAAATAATGCCCTACAGAACCAATCAATTTTAAGTGAAAAAGAATAGTAGCATTTAAAATAAATCTAATTGAAATGTCTGAATTGGAAATCAACTAGATGAAAAACAAATAATACCTCCTTTTTGTAAAGATGCATTGACTTGTTCAACTTGCTCTAACTTTGGAGATAAATAAGAGAAATGTAGAAGTTACCCTCAATTTCACTTTCAGTGGAAAATTTATTTGAATGCTACATTAGAAAGACAGGGAGGAAGAAAGTAAAATAGTGGGACTAATCAAAGAAGACTTCTTGAGAAGGAGAGTGTTGAAATGAGCTCTTAGAAATGCTATTTGAAAGGAAAAGGGAGGGCATGTGGAAAAAATTAATGAATTCTGCTTTCTCACAGTTGAGAAGCTAGAACCAGGCTCAAAACTCAAAAAGCACGCTCTAAACTGTATTCCCCAGCCCAGAGACTTACCAAAACCTATCCATCTCTCAACCGTGCCATGCACCCTCGGCAGGCATCCTGAGCGTCAGTGTGGCATGACTGAATGAGACCTGGGTTCGACCCTAGCTGTACCACTGCTGGAATTGCGACACTGAGCAAACACTATCATTTCCCTGAGCTTCTGTTTCCCTGTGAATGAAATGTGGCTAATGATACCAACCCAGTAGGGCTGTTGTATAAATAATCAATGCTGGGTTTCTAGCCTAGTACCTGGCATCCTGTCCTTCAATAATTGGTAGCTGCTATTGTTATTGCTGTTTTGTTACTCTCTTGAGAAACATTTTGTAAACGAAAAATCCAGGCGTGTTAATGAAAGAATGCAAATAAAAGCCCTTGGAGCTCTCAGGAAAAGCATGGTCAGCTCTTGGCTCCTATTAGTACTACAGTGTAAACATTATGATCAGTTTTTCATCAGAACATCAGTGGGTTTTGACAACAGCTTATATCCGGGAAGCAGCAAACTCAGAGAACAAAGAACCCACATCTACTTGCTACCATTCCAAAGCGCTTCAGGGCTTGTCTCATAGAACACGTTTCTTTGGAAATAAATAGAGAATATGTCTGGCTATTAGCATGTAGAGTGATCACCCAGCTGTCATTGTCATGTATGATTAAGGAAAAGAAAGCAGCGTTGGGCCAGCCACTTTAATGTGATGCCAGTTTCACGATCAGATTCTCTTGTGGATGAGTTATTTACCCTTTATCATATCCACATACATCAAGTTATTTTTCTCTTTTCACCACTGTAATGCCTGACTTCTTATCAGAGAGAGGCCAAACCATCCACTCAGTTATTCTATAAATCTGATGAGAGAAATGAAGTCAATTTGTGAGGCTGTTGGCACCCAGAATATGTTAGATAAGTCTGGAAGGAGAGGAGACAGTTCCAGGAACGACTTCACTTTGAGGATGAAAGAATCAGCAATTCCATCTTGAAGTGCACTGCAATCACTTGTTCTGGAAGATCTCATCCTCTATCTATTTATCCGTGAATCTGAGTCACATCTGTAGTTGATATCCAGGGTGTTGATGTCTCTAGTTAAAGCAGAAAAACTGACCAGACAGAAGCATAGGCCTTTTTGTGCTCTTGAAAGATCTTTTCTGTCTAGCACTATTTTGGGAAGTCAGTAATGCATTGAGTGCCCACATCTCTATGACACAGTCTATTTGTTGGTACCACATCCCACTTTGACAATCATGGCCAGTTTCTAACAGTTTCCTGGAATTGTTGGTCTCGAGCAGGTGCAACATCAAGAATGCAAACCCTACAAAGTACAGTCATGCCTGCAGATTGCTGCCTGTTTTGGGAAAAAGTAGAAAATAATATTCTAGTTGTGGGACTTCTGGGAAAGAAAAGAATAGCTGTCTCCAGTTGAGGACACACTATGTTGTAGGTATTTTATATAATGTTGTATAATTTCTTCACTATCTGAAAGAGGATGAGCTGTTCTACTCCTGTATAATAATAGCATCTTGTATTTATTGAGTACCTACCCTATGCCAGGAAGTGTGCTTTATACATCTTATTCAATTTAATCCTCACAACTGCCCTGCAAGCCTTTTTTTTAAAATTTAATTTTATTATCATTACTTTTGAGACAGGGTCTCTCTCTGTTGCCCAGGCTGGAGTTTAGTGGCAAGGTCATTACTTACTATAGCCCCTATGTCCCTGGCTTAAGCAATCTTCCTGCCTCAGCCTCCTGAGTAGCTGGGACTACAGGCATACCCTACCATGTTGGTTATTATTATTGTTATTATTATCATTGAGACAGAGTTTTGCACTGTCTCCCTGGGTGGAATGCAGTGGCATGATCTCGGCTCACTGCAACCTCCATCTCCCTGGTTCAAGTGATTCTCCTGCCTCAGCCTCCCAAGTAGTTGGGACTATAAGGATGTGCCACCATACCGAGCTAATTTTTGTATTTTTAGAAGAAACAGGGTTTCACCATGTTGGCCAGGCTTGTTTTGAACTCCTGACCTCCTGATCCGCCCGCCTCAGCCTCCCAAAGTGCTGGGATTACAGGCATGAGGCACTGTACCTGGCCTATTTTTCTTTAAGTTGGGATGAGGTCTCACTGTGTTGCTCAGGCTTGTCTCAAACTCCTGGGCTCAAACAATCCTTCCACCTCGACCTCCCAAAATGCTGGGATTACAGGCAGGAGCCACTGCACTCAGCCACAAGATATTAATATCTCCAATTTAGAAAACAGCAAACTGACACCAGGAAGGTGAGTAACGTTACTGAAGATGGCACAGGCAGGGATACAGGGCTATACTGAAACTCAGATGGTCTGATCCCAAAACGTTCCTTTTATGGATCCCAGGTGTTCTCTGGATCTCTCACATTCAGGGCACATGGGAATGAGGGTAATTCCAACAGAAGTAAGTTGGAAGCAGTATAGACACAAGGAAGCGTGAGGACTGTGAAATGTGAAATGGTTAGTCAGAAGTGTTGGTCATTGCTTTTTTACAACTATTTAAGATTCGAAGGGCCAATTTATCTTCTTGAGTGAATTTTAATTTCATCTTCCAAGTAGACCCTGTGCTTGTTATAAGTGTGATTCCTTGATGAATATTTTCTACTAAATATTTTTCCTGTTTACCTAGTTCTTCTAACAGCTGCACATTCACGTTGGCTGTAATTAGTTCCATCATCCAGCCACGAAGATTCTGGAGTTCTTGATTAAAATCACTCAAGTGGTGGCCAGGGTGGTGGCTCACACTGGTAATCCAAGCAGTTTGGGAGGCTGAGCCAGGAGGATCACTCAAGCCCAGCAGTTCAAGAACATAGTGGGACTCCGTGTCTACAAAATATACAAAAATTAGCTGGGTGTGGTGGCGTGTACCCGTAGTTCCAGCTACTCGGGAAGATAAGATAGGAGGATCGCTTGAGTCCAGGTATTGCAGGTTACTTACAGTGATCCCTGATTGCGCCATTGCACTCCAGCCTGGGCAACAGGATGAGACCTTATCTCTAAAAATAAGTAAATAAATAAATAAATAAATAAATGTCGAAACTGAATATTGTGTGGCATCTAAGTCGCATGGAAATGATGGAGCATTTGAGTTGAGGCCGTTCCCCCACTGCTGCCTCCTACAAATTCCAGCCCCATTAGAGATAGGCTAGCCCAGCCTGGAAAAGGAGCAGAGGGACTGAGCTTTGGGGTCCCCAGCCCTGAGCACAGTCTGAATTTTATGTGCACGGCGCCTCTCTTCCAGCCCAAGCAGCTGTTCTGGAACAGCGACTGCACGCGGCGCTGCCGCTGTTTCCGCCGCAACCTGATCCAGTGTGACCCGCGCCACTGCAAGTCGGACGAGGAGTGCGCGCTGCGCAACGGGGTGCGCGGCTGCTTCAGCACCAAGGCCTCCTACTGCCTGGCGGCCGGCGGCGGCGTCTTCCGCACCTTCGACGGCGCCTTCCTCCGCTTCCCGGCCAACTGCGCCTTCGTGCTGTCCACCATCTGCCAGAAATTGCCCGACATCTCCTTCCAGCTTATCATCAACTTCGACAAGTGGTCGTCCCCCAACCTCACCATCATTTCGCCCGTCTACTTCTACATTAACGAAGAGCAGATTCTCATCAGCGACCGGAACACGATCAAGGTGACCAGCCTGCTGCCCATTCTTAAGAAGGGGCGCCGAAACAAGGGGTTGGCTAGGGGACCGTGTGAGGGTCTCCCAGAGGGCCAAGTTGTAGGACAGACTGTTGCTTCATGATGTACCATGCACACAGTTATCAGGGTTTTTTGGTTATTTATTTGTTTTGTTTTGTTTTGTTTTGTTTTGTTTTGTTTTTATGAGACGGAGTCCCGCTCTGTCGCCCAGGCTGGAGTGCAGTGGCACGATCTTGGCTCACTGCATCCTCCGCCTCCCCGGTTCAAGCGATTCTCCTACCTCAGCCTCCTGAATAGCTGGGATTACAGGTATGTGCCACCACACCTGCTAACTTTTGTATTTTTAGTAGAGACAGTGTTGCACCATGTTGGTCAGGCTGGTCTAGAACTCCTGACCTTGTGATCTGCCTGTCTCGGCATCCCAAAGTGCTGGGACTACAGGAGAGAGCCACTGCACCTGGCCACAGTGACCAGATTTTAAAGAACCAAAGTATGAAGATGCTTAAGCATAAGAATGAACACCATTTGGTTCTTGGCTGATGATTCCAAAGGCAGGAGACTTGCAGGGTCTCAGAGCCAGGACAACAGCATGGCTGCAAATCGGACTTCAGGTGATCAAACTGTAGTTAAATCAGTTCTTACTCTGATTACTTTCCAAAAAGCATCTCATTTGTTTTTAACAGCCCTTAAGGTTATTCTTGGCTCTGCCCTCCTGTAGTAAGATCCACCCTTCATCCCTGCCATCCTTTCTATAAGCTAAGAGAAAACAAGCATTTGCCTACAAAACACCATCCTGTGTAGAAACCGGAGCACAACTCCATTATCCAAGGGCCCCATGTTGACATGCTGAGGGGCAGGAAATGGGAGGCTGCACGGGGTGAATTTCTCTTAGGTTGGCTCCTCCTTAGGCCCATTGCCTGGTTTCTTGTTTATCTTACACCTGTGTGTAAATAAATGTACCCCCCCCGCCCACCCCCACAACAAATATGGCTCTCCAACTTGAATTCCTCTCACCCCTTCGATTTAAGAAGCTCATCTGCTCAGATGAACTGTTGATGGTGACCCAGTCTCCCAGCTAGAGCAGGCTGCTGCAGCAGGTCGCCCTGAAGGATGGAGCCAGGCCTAGCGCTGTGAGCACAGAGAGGGAGGGACCCAGAAATAGACACGTTAACATTTTTTGGAATTGAGTGTTAATGCGTGTATCTGTTTTCCTCCTGCTCAGATAATCAGGCCTTGGGTGTATCTTTAATTAGAGAGTCATCAAATAGTGTATTATCCATCGTCAGGAAAAAGACCAGCAGTATTTTGTGAGCTTAAAATGAAGCATCTGAAATTTAACACTGGTTTTAACTTCAGTGAAAGGTGCTACTGTTTTCGACATTCTCATTCCTTTTGCAAATTGGCCCAGATAGGCAACGACAGCATTGGTCCAGAGTCCAGGAGCTAGAAAATGAAAATGACCACCTGAGAGAGCAAAACCGGCATTGTGGCTGAACAAAATACCCCAAGCTAGCCGAAACAGTAGAGACTCGTGTTTTTAAAAAGTGTCTGCCTTTTTTTTTTATTTTAAGGTACAAAAGCTACTAATAGTCTGGGGAGAAAATTTTTATTTTGTAAGTACAGGAAAAGCATGTTATATTCTGTCCCAAGGGCTAAGGAAAGAAAATGTTAGAAAGCAGGAAAACGACAAATGCAGAAAATAATGTGCCTGCAGGTCCTCTGGGGGAACCTCCAGTTTGAACATTATAAACAAGAAAACGATAAACATGGATGCCCAGATCCACTTTAACTGTGTTCAACTCCCCTTGGCACAGGATTAGGATTTCATTTGCAGTAATTGGTTTATGCTGGGGAGAGTTTTATACCAAAATCCAGCCATTCATTGTGGGCTATGCTTTTCTCAGCTTCCCTTATCTCGCACCTCCTCTCCTCTACTTCTGCTCCTTTGGAGCAACTATGCAGTAACATGACTGAACGCCTTTAAACTCTAAGGCAGGGGCCGGCAAATCTGCTTGCAGCCTGTTTGTGTACATAAAGCTTTGCTGGAACACAGCTACACTCATTTAGCTGCGTAATGTCTATGGCCGGGAGGGATGCTGCAGGGACATGAGTGGAGTCATTGAGACAGAGATCACAGGGCCTGCAATGACCAAAATATTTTCCCTGGCCCTTTCCTGAACAAGTATGCCAACCCTTGCTCTAAGAGTACTTTCTCTCTTTCTCCCTCCTCCACTAGGTGAATGGCACACAAGTCAATGTTCCATTTATAACTGGTTTGGCAACCAAAATCTACAGCAGTGAGGGGTTTCTGGTGATTGACACCAGCCCAGACATCCAGATATACTACAACGGCTTCAACGTCATTAAAATCAGCATCAGCGAGAGGCTGCAGAACAAAGTGTGTGGTCTCTGTGGTAACTTCAATGGGGACCTAACAGATGATTATGTGACCTTGCGAGGGAAGCCGGTGGTGAGCAGCGTAGTGCTGGCCCAGAGCTGGAAAACCAATGGCATGCAGAAGAGGTGAGGGTGTAGAAGTTCAAGCCTGTGGCCCAGGTCCTCTCATGTCTGTGGGTGGTGTGAATGAGGAATGCACTTTCCTTAGCACTGCCCCTGCCCTCCTACAGAGATGAGCCAAAGCTCTTTGGAGTTTTGATGCTAAAAACTGGCACATCAGAGGCCCCAGTAATTTCGTGAATTGCAGAGGAAGGAGTTGGGCTTAGATGATATGACTAAATTTTCATGTCATCCAGCCCTTGGCTAAGCAGAAGAGTGTGCCCAGGATGAGAACTCTGCAGCCTTGACCAGCTGCCCACCCGGGACCTAGGTACCCTGCTGGGCATGGAATTAAGAGTTGGCTCAGAAGGAGAAGGGCTGTCTTTGACTTCTGCCTCCCTCCCTCCTTCCCTCTCTACCTCCCTCTCTCCCTCCTTCTCTTCCTCCCTTAGCGCTGGGTCTCATTGTGCGTCCTTGCCTCTTACAGGAAGGCTTGACTGTGGTTGTATAGATAGAAGTTGGTGGGAATCAGGAAAGCCTTTTTTAAAAACAGAAGTTACAAAGGTTATTATCAGGCCCACTCTCTTTCCCTGGCCATCAGGGAGAGAGAGTGAGCTAAAGAAGTTATTCCAAAGGTTTTTAATTTAGGGCCCCTCAGGGCTGCTAAGTATGTTGATTCCTTTCTGGATCTGTAGATACGCTTCTGTTTCTTGTTAGTTCTCTGCTTGTACAATGGCTCAATCACATTGCTTTACATGTTAGATATCAGCTAAATCCTCAGCCATGGAAATCACACTTTAAGCCCTCTCTGACCCTGCCCCAAGTGGACACTGAACAACGTATCATATATTAGACTATCCTGTGAATTATGGGACTCAGAGCTGTGAAAAACCTTGGGCGATATCTTATCCAATCTCTTCCTTTCCTAGGTGAAACAGAGACTAAGACAGAGAATGACTTACGTAAGGAGGCCCCATGTATGGCAAAGCCAGGACTAGATTCCAGGATTCCTAATTTGGTGCATACTCTAGAAGCCATGTATTGACCCACAGATAGAAAAGAGAGAACTTCGGACATTACATTTAGAACACTACATTAAGCCATCCAAGTGTTTCAAAAGATAGGCAAAGTTCAGTTCCTCCTGAGGAATTAGAATTCTGTTTGAAATGCTGGCCTGCCTCCCTCCCTCCCCATTCCCTTCCCTTCCCTTACCCTGCCATTCCCTTCCCTTCTCCCACTCTCCTTCCCCCAGTCCCCTGCCCTCCTCTTCTCCCCTGCCCTCCTCTTCTCCCCTGCCCTCCCCCTCCCTCCCCTTCCCCCTTCCCCTTCCCCTTCCCCTCCCCCTTCTCCTTCCTCTTCCCCTTCCCTTCCCCCTCCCCTCCCCTCCCTTTCCTTTCCTTTCCGTTCCTTTTTAAATAAACTATTATCAGCTGGAAACCAGCTTTCTTTTAATGTTTTGCTTTTGGTCTCTAATAGCTAAAGTGGAATTGGCTTAGAAGGCTTCATTTCAAATCTTTAATTCCACCAGGTATCATTACTACTATCTTCGTTATTGGTTATTATATCGATACCTGTTAATGGTTATTCTATCAATTATATCAATCATATCAATCAATTATGTCAAAGTGTTCATGGTTATTATATCAATATCTGCCTTTCATATGGCACTTTGGCCACTAATCCATCATCCCATTTTACCCTCACTGTATTTCAGTGATATAAACAACAGCAATTGTTTCGCTTTCTTAGATGGATAGAATAGAGACCACTAGCATCTGACTTGCCGAAGGCCACAAAGCTAATTAGTGTTGGGATTGACACACTGCACTAACTTCAGGGGTAGCAAAACAGGTGTAGATGTGGTTTACCTTCTGCTGGAGATCTCAGATGGCTGTGTTTGCTTCACTTAGTCTGACCAGACCTCTTGCCCCCAGCTGTAACGAGCTGCAGTTCTCACAGTATGCAGCCATGTGTGACAATGTGCACATCCAGAAGATGCAGGGTGACGGCTACTGCCTGAAGCTCACCGACATGAAGGGCTTCTTCCAGCCCTGCTATGGGCTTCTGGATCCCCTCCCCTTCTACGAGTCCTGCTACCTGGATGGCTGCTACAACCAGAAGAAGTTCCAGCTGTGCGGCTCCCTGGCCGCCTACGGGGAGGCCTGCCGCTCCTTCGGGATCCTTAGCACCGAGTGGATTGAGAAGGAGAATTGCTGTAAGAGAATTATTTTGTTTCTGTGGATTCCATTTTCCATAAATAGAACAGCTTTGCTGGTAGCCTTATTTTTTCTAGGGATGACAGGTCCTCTCCAGATTTACTGATAGATCTGCTTCCAGGATTGGATAGTAGAGAGTTGTGAACTGCAGCTGAGATTCGGTGATGGCCCCTCCCAGGGAGCCTAACCCACCTATGGTTCCTGTCCAGTTATGGAATTTGGAAAACAAACATGAGAAGATGGGGCTCTTTGGGTTGGAAGAGCCCTGGTAGAAGGACCTAGTGTGGGATTCCCCCTGGATTTTAGTTCCCAAACAGCTTCACCTTGGCTCCTTTAACATGAGCTGATCCTCTATCAATCAGAAAGGGAAGGCATAGGGCAGGTGGAAGGTGGAGCTGGAACTGAGCTGGTTATGTCTACCTGGGTTGAAAGGAAGCTGCAGTTGACTGTGGAGATTACACATATTAAATCAGCTGGTAAAATAAAGATATGTAGAATCTTGTGGGTTTTTTTCATAGTAAGAAAATTATTTTGATGTGTATTTCTATTATTCAATTTGTTCATTTTCTTACTGTGTTAATCAATAGCAGAGCAATTACAGATGTATCGAAACACATATGAATGTGCCATAGACATACACGTGTGTCCATGTATGCAAATGGTCACTCACACTAGTGTGGCCAATAGAATGTGTGTTTTGTACCCTGACCCACAACAACAACCCAGTGTGTATACAGGTACCACTGTGAAAATAGGCTGACTCCAAGACGTTACATACACATTGGTAAATTTGTGGACTAAACCTGATCAAGTGTAGGAATACACTTAATTCAGAACCGAAAAACAATGCAGTTAATTAAAATACATTTCAGCAATTTCAGAAACTGTTAAGAAGCAAATTACTAGTCTCTGTTGGAAACTAACAGAAATATTTCTTATTAATATTTTACTCTGCTGTGTTAAGAATACTTTCAATAACTTTAAAAATTCACTGTTTTGAACTTTTCAAATTGTCAGAAATGTTTTTTCTTTTTGAGATGGAGTTTCACTCAATCTCCCATGAGTGCAATGGTGCAATCTCGGCCCACTGCAGTCTCTGCCTCCCAGGTTTAAGTGATTCTCCTGCCTCAGCCTCTCGAGTAGCTGGGATTACAGGCACCTGCCATCATCCCTAGCTAATTTTTGTATTTTTAGCAGAGATAGGGTTTCACCATGTTGGCCAGGCTGGTCTTGAACTCCTGACCTCAGGTGATCCATCTGCCTCGGCCTCCCAAAGTGCTGGGATTACAGGTGTGAGCCACTATGCCTGGCCCAAATTTTCAGGAATTTTAAAAAATACATATATCATTTTAAAAACATACTCAAAGCTTCCCCCTGTCTAAGGGCATGTCTTATTTGCCACTTGGCAGATGGACTACCATATTTGTAAATGAACTCTTCCTTCCTATGCGCTGTAACCTCTGTGCCATCTTTCTATTAGTCTCCTTGTCATTCCTATACAGAGTTGGTCAATCCTTACATTCACTTGGTGGCTGCCATATGCTTAGCACTGTGCTAGGTGCTGAATATACTGGGCCAGTGAAAGGATCTTTATAAAAGGGAGTCTTTTAAAAATAAATATGATCAACTTATGCTGATGGCTTTCTTTCAGTTGTCTTTCCAGAAATTAAGACATGCTGATGCTGAGCCATCCATGTACTCCCACCTAATGTAATTAGTTACCTACCAGAGGGACATGGCAGCTGAGTCAGAAGAGGTGTATGGAGCTGTGGGCAGCTTGTTTTTTTTGCTTTGTTTTTAAACTCTTTTTTCCCTGTGTGTGTGGGTATGTGTGTCTGTGGTGAGAACATTAAACTCTACTCTTGGTAATTTTCAAATGTACAGTGTATTGGTACTAACTATAGCCACTTTGATGTACAGTGGATCTCTTGAATTTATTCCTCTTGTCTAAATGAAATTTTGCATCCTTTTAAAACTCTCTTTAAAAAAAACTCTGGAAGCCAACTTGGCTCCTGCTGGGATTGAACAGTTGTTTCTTTAGCACTATCCATCATATACTGTGATGAACAGGAGGAATAGTCTGTCTTGATAGGCAGAATGATTATTTAAATAAAGAAATAAATATCTAAAAGAAAATGCTCCTAATTAGTGGTTCTCAAACTGAGGCATTGACTATCTTGCAGGTGATCTCCTCCGTTACAGAATATTGTTCATAATAACATGATGATGATACCCCCCATAACGTCTTTATTTTACTTATAGTTTTACCCTTTTGGCAAAACAGAACCATGAATCTAAGTCAATGTTGGTGAGTGGTGTGGAGGTTTTTCCTTGGTCTATTTTTACAAAATCAAGTAGAAGATCATGGGGGAAAGTGGGCCATGAATCAAAAAGGACTAAGAAGGCCTGGTGTGGGAGACTTCTCCGGGATCGTCTTGGCCTTAATATGTTCATTATTGATGCATATTTATTGTGCACCAGCGATGAGGTAGTTGAGGGCTGGGATGTAGAGGTAAATGATTTGGATGCTACTCTTTATATACCTATCAGTGCAAATTGTTGTGCTATAGTGTAGTGGGTGCCATAATCGTGTGAAGATTACTGGGGCTAAGAGCATCTGTGCGTTCGCTCTTCACCACTTACCTTCACTTTTCGCCTTGGGCAAGTTTCAACTGTGAAATAGAGCTTATAATACTCAGCTTGAGGAGCATTTGTGAGGGTCAAAGAAGCTAATCCAAGCCCATAGCCAGCACCTATTTGCTAGCTGTTGATGTATTTTCTGGAAGGTTGACCTGTCTGTTAACTTGTGGCTGCCATCTGACCATTTCCAATGTGATTAAAGTGGCAAGTCCAGAGTGGAACCAAATGCTATGGCATGTAGGTGTGAAAGTCAAGTTGTGCATGTTTCTGCGTGTTTTTCTTTTTAGCAGGAGTGGTTGAAGATCCCTGTGTGGGGGCGGACTGTCCCAACCGAACCTGTGAGCTGGGCAACGGTGGGGAGCTGTGTGGCTGCATCGAGCCGCCCCCCTACGGAAATAGTGAGTGACACGGGCCACCTCCCCACCCAGAAAGGCCCCATGGGAGATGCTGCATATGTTCAATATGTAGCTTACAGAAAAGTAGCTGCTACCAACATGGTGGTGGAAGACCTGGGTTTGTAAAGAGAAGACAGAAGACACTTTGTTAGCATTTTGTTCTTTTTTTAAAAGGCTCCACTAATGCCCAAGTTACTGCTTTGACTGAATTCATTTGCTCATTTGGTCTGATCAAAGCATAATTAGAAACACTGTGGCCTTTGGGTGGAGATCATTTGCCTCTTCTGAAGGAGAATGGTAATGGAATGCTTTCTCTCACTCCTGCAGCGAGACCAACTCCACTGATTTGCGTTTCATAATAATTGTTCCCACAGACTCACATGACATTATTGATGCAGAGGTGACCTGCAAAGCAGCCCAGATGGAAGTGTCCATATCCAAGTGCAAACTCTTCCAGCTCGGTTTTGAGCGGGAGGGCGTGAGGATCAATGACAGACAGTGCACCGGCATCGAGGGGGAAGATTTTATCTCCTTTCAGATCAACAACACCAAAGGAAATTGTGGAAACATTGTGCAGGTGAGAGAACCAGCAGGAAAGAGCACCTGGCAGAGGTAGCGACAGCTTCAAGTGTTTGCACATTTATTGTCCTTAAATCCAACTTCAGGGTGATCTGCTTAGAAATATGCTCCTTAGAAAACAGAAAGAGGCAAGTGCAAAATGAAAGACAGCAGGCGCAGTCATCATTTGATGCCAAGTGGCTGACGGAGTTGAAAGAGTGATGTGTTTTTTCCTTGGTTCGTGATGCCTTCTCTTGTTCTTTACTCTGTGTGGACAGAATTGTGACTTCTTTTATGCTTCTATTGTGCTTTGAGGTAAATACATCCAGGCTTAGCTATTTCAGTGGGTAAGGGAGTCCCAAATCTCATTTAACAGGTGGCTTCAGGCCAAGTGTTGTGGCTCATGCCTGTAAACACAGCACTTTGGGAGGCCAAGGCCAGAGGACTGCTTCAGGCCAGGAGTTCAAGACCAGCCTAGGCAATGTAGCAAGACCCTGTCTCTATTAAAAGAAAAATCTAAAAATTAGCTGGATATGGTGAAAGTACCTGTGGTTGTGTCTACTTGGGAGGCTGTCATGGGAGGATCACTTGAGCCCGGGAGTTCAAGGCTGCAGTGAGCTATGATAGCATCACTGCACTCCAGCCTGGGTGACAGTGAGACCCCATCTCTAAAAACAAAACAGAACAAAAAAACAGCTGGCTTCAGAAATATAGTGAGGTCCCAACTTTTAATGTCAGATTATCCAATGTATAGGTTAGCAAAGCATCTTGTTTCTCTTCTTTTTCCATCTTGCTGTGTGTCTTCTCTTCATGGTTCTATTCCTTAAAACTTTTATCAGAGGCTGAAGGGAGTAAGGAGGTGAAACTTGCGCTTGTTCATTTTGGTCCTTGCAGGCATGTCTGGTGATGGATTTGGTGGAGAAGAGATTTCAAATTGAGCATTGCCCAGCAATGGAAATAGTTCATGCTATTCCTAGCTTGGGGTCCCACAGACAGCTGGGGTCTGGTAGTGGTTAGAATTCAGTAGTACATGAAATCACCTTCCACGGGTATTCAAGGTTATCAGACTGAAGGGTGCTACTGATAACTATTGTAATACCTTTTTCCCCCAAGTAAATCCTAAGGCCAGCTCCATGCTGATTTTTACTGGCCTCTAAGTTATGTATGGAAGGAAGCCATGTCTCTGCTTTCAGGGATATGGATTTAACATGTAATCTACATACTTATTCCCAGATGTAATGATTTCTGACTTCCCCTTGCTCTGCAGTCCAATGGCACTCATATCATGTATAAAAACACAGTCTGGATCGAAAGTGCCAATAACACTGGCAACATAATTACCAGAGACCGCACGATCAGTGTGGAATTTTCATGTGCTTACGAACTGGATATCAAGATCTCCTTGGATTCTGTTGTGAAGCCTATGCTAAGGTAAGGCATCTCATAGGCTGTGCACATTGCTTTTTCTTTTCCTTGACAGTTAAGGTTAGCATAATCAAAATTGCTAGCGTTTGTCTTTGATGCCCTAGGAAAAACATAATTCATGTTTCTTGAGCCGAAATGCTTTCAACCAGCAATGTTCAATAGAAATCTCTGTGATGACAGAAATGTTCCATCTGTACTGTTTAATGTGGTGGCTACAAGTGGCTGTTCAGCACTTGAAATGTGGCTCAGGGGGGCTGCAGAATTGAATTTTTAGTTGTATTTAATTTTATTTCATTTAAATGTAAATTGCCCCATGTGGCTGGCAGGTACTATATTGGACAGCACAGCCTTAGACTTTGCTACTACATGCTTTGCTCTCTCTCTGCATTCTTAGCCTGAAAAATGGTAGGTAATTGAATAGGTAACATTGTTTTGGGTGCCTGTCTAATCATTGTTTTCTGTTTTAGTGTAATTAACCTGACAGTTCCAACCCAAGAAGGCAGCTTCACCACCAAGATGGCGCTCTACAAAAATGCCTCCTACAAACATCCTTACCGCCAGGGCGAAGTAGTGTTGACGACTCGAGATGTGCTATATGTAGGGGTTTTTGTGGTTGGAGCTGACTCCACACATTTAATCCTAACGCTCAACAAATGCTATGCCACGCCCTCCCGAGATAGCAATGATAAGCTCCGATATTTCATCATTGAAGGAGGGTGAGTAACATTTTTACAGACAACAGTCTCAGAGTTTCTAGTGTAATATTGTCTGCATCATTTTTTAGACAAGAGAACGGAAACTATTGTTTGTTGGCTGCCTGTAAGGCCAGCATTTTGCATTTATTAATTTATCTAATTCTGAAGACAACCTATGAGGTAGATATTATAAGCCTCCTTTTACAGGCAATCAAGTAACTTGTCATACAGAAATTTACTGGTAGGTATCCCAAGTCCATGTGGCATTAACTACAAGATGCTTTATTCTCAAAGGGGGGATTCTGTGCTGTTTACTTTGAACTTCAATTTGGGAGGAATGTGGAATTCTGGAAATGAAAGACTATAATGAGGTTAATGAACAGGGCATCTATAAAAATAAAAAAGAAATTGACATAATAGCCGATAGGCTCAACAAGTTTCTTTTTATCTACCACTATATGCTTACCACCTAGTATATTTCCTGAAACATAGTGATTACACAACAAAATGCCTTGAATGAATGGATGAGAAGAAAAGACTATAGACCAACCACAATAATTATCTTTATTAAAGAAAAACTTTCTGGTTATGTTAGACAGTTTGCATTCATTATAATAGATTTTATAACAATTCATTAAATAGCTTTATTGCAAAGAAAATTTATATATAATATCATTTATTTGCTTTAAGTGTAAAAATCAGTGGTTTTTGGTAAATTTGCAGAGCATTGCAAATATCACCATAATCTAATTTTAGAACATTTTCATCACTCCTTACAATAATTACTTTTTATATGAATTTATTTTAAAAATCTATTGATACATTTACATATTTATGAAATACACGTAAGATTTTGATACATGCGTTAAACGTGTAGTGCTCAGATCAGGGAATTTAGGATATCCATCACCTTGAATACGTATCTTTTCTTTGTGTGGGGAGCATATCAAATCTTCGCTTTTGGCTATTTTGAAATATACAATAGCTTGTTGTTAACTGTAGTCACCCTGCTGCGCTATCGAACACTAGAACTTATTCCTTCCATCTAAATGCATGTCTGTAGCCATTAACCAACCTCTCTTCATCCCTGCTTCTTTCTCAACCTCTGGTAACTGTCTACTCTTTACTTCCATGAAATCAACTTTTTAAGCTCCCACATGTGAGTGAGAACTTGAGATATTTGTCTTTGTGTCTGGCTTATTTCATTTAACATAATGACTTCCAGTTCCATCCATGTTGTTGCAAATGATAGGATTTCATTTCTTTTTAAGGCTGAATAGTATTCCCTGTGTATATATATCACATTTTCTTTATCCATTTATCCACTGATGTATACTAAGGTTGATTCCATATCTTGGCTACTGTGAATAGGGCTGCAATAAACATGGGGGTATTTGTATTCTTTTGATGTACTAATTTCTTTTCCTTTGAATACATATCCAGTAGTGGTCTTGCTGGATTATGTGGTAGTTCTCTTTTTAGGGGTGTGTGTGTGTGTGTGTGTTTGTGTGTGAAACCTCTGTACTGTTTCCCATAATGGCTATACTCATTTATATTCTTACCAGTAGTGTAGAAGAGTTCCCCTTTCTCCATATTCTCACCAGCATTTGTTACTTTTTGTCTTTTTAGTAATAGCCATTTTAACTGGCATGGCATGATATCTCATTGTGGTTTTGATTTTTATTTCCCTGATGATTAGTAATGTTGAGCATTTCTTTCATATACATGTTGGCCATTTGTATGACTTCCTTTGAGAAATGTCTATGCAAATCCTTTGCCCACTTTTTAAAGGAATTATTTGTTTTCTTGCTGTTGAGTTGAGTTTTTTGCATATTCTGGATACTAATTTCTTGTTAGATAGATAGTATGCCAATATTTTCTTCCATTCAATGGGTCATTTCTTCACTTTGTTGATTGTTTTCTTTGCTGTGTAGAAGCTTTTTAGTTTAATATAGTCCCATTTGTCTATTTTTTGCTTTGTTGCTTGGGCTTTTGAAATCTTACCCATAAAATATTTCCTTTACCAAAGGTGAAGCAATTTCACTTTGCTTTCTTCTAGTAGCTTTATAGTTTCTGGTTGCACATTTAAATCTTTAATCCACTTTGAGTTGATTTTTGTTTATGGTGAGACACAGGGGTATAATTTAATTCTTCTACATATAAATATCCAGTTTTCTCAGCACTAGATTTTGAAGAGAGCATCCTTTCCCTAGTGTATGTTCTTGGTGTCTTTGTTGAAAATCAGTTGACTGTAAATACATGGATTTATTTCTGAGTTCTGTTTTGTTACATTGGTCTATGTGCCTGTTTTTATACCAATACCATGCTGTTTTGGCTACTATAGCTTTGCACTATACTTAAAAGTCAGGTAGTGTGATGTCTCCAGCTTTGTTCTTTTTACTGAGTATTGCTTTGACTATTCAGGGTCTGTTGTGGCTCTATACAAATTTTAGGATTTTTTTTTTCTATTTCTGTGAAGAATGTCATTGATGTTTTGATAGAGATTGCATTTAATCTGTAGATTTTTGAGGGATAGTATGATCATCTTAACAATATTAATTCTCACAATCCATAAGCATGCGCTATCTTTCCATTTGTTTGTTCTCTTCAATTTCTTCCATCAGTGCTTTGTGGTTTTCCTTGTAGAGCTCTTTCACTTACTTGGTTAAATTTATTCCTAGATCTCTTATTTTTTTATGTATTATAAATTCGATTGCCTTCTTGATTTATTTCTCTGCTAGTTCATTATTAGTGTATAGAAATGCTACTGACTTTTGCATGTTATCATTATGTCCTGCAACTTTACTGAATTTGTTGATCTGTTCTAAGAGTGTTTGATGGACTCTTCAGGTTTTTCTGTATATAAGATCATGTTATCTGCAAAGGGACAGTTGACTTTCTCTTTCCCAATTTGGATGTCTTTTATTTCTTTCTCTTGCTTGATTGAATGGGCTAAGACTTCTAGTACAATGCTGAATAAGAGTGATGAGATTAAGCATCCATGATTTGTTCCAGTAACTTTCAGATTTTCTCCATTCAGTATGATATTACCTGTGGGTTTGTCATATATGGCCTTTATTATGTTGAGGCATGTTCCTTCTGCACCTGATTTCTTAAGAGTTTTTATCATAAAGGGACCTTGAATTTTATCAAATTATATTTGTGCATCTATTGAGATAATTGTATGGTTTTTATTGTTCATGTTTATGTGATGTATGGCATTTATTCATTTGTATATATTGAAACATTCTTGCATCCCTGGAATGAACCCTGCTTGATCACTGTGTATTATCTTTTTCATGTGTTGTTGGATTCAGTCTGCTGGTATTTTGTTGAGGATTTTTGCATTTATGTTTAGATATTGGCTTGTAGTGTGTGTGTGTGTGTGTGTGTGTGTGTGTGTGTGTGTGTGTGTGTATGTGTGTGTGTGGTGTGTCCTAGTCTAGTTTTAGTTTGGTATCAGGGTAATGCTGGCCTTGTGGAATGAACTAGGAAGAATCCTCAAATTTTCTCCTCTTCAGTTTTTTTGAAATAGTTTAGGAAGCATTGATGTTGGTTCTTCTTTATAAGTACGGTAGAATTTAGCAGTAAAGACAACTGGTCCTGGACTTTTCTTCGCTAAGAGACTTTTTGTTCCTGATTCCATCTCATTATTGGTTACTGGTCTGTTCAGGTTTTCTATTTCTTCCTGGTTCAACTTTGGTAGGTTGTATGTGTCCAGGAATCTATCCATTTTCTGTAGGTTTTACAAGGTGTATACTTGTTCATAACAGTCTCTAATGATTCTTCGTATATCTGTGGTGTTAAGTGGTATTATCTTCTTGTATGGTTCTCATTTTATTTGGCTTTTCTCTTTTCCCCTTAAGTTAGTCTAACTGGTGCTTTATCGATTTTGTTATCTTTTCAAAAACCAAATTTACATTTCATCGATTCTTCATTTGTTTTAGTCTACACTTCATTTAGTTTTGGCTTAACCTTTATTATTTTTTTCCTTCTACTAATTTTTGGGTTTAGTTTTCTACTTTTTTATGTAGGTGTATATTGTAATAAACTTCCCTCTTAGCACTGCTTTTTGTTGTACCTCACATGTTTTGGCATGTTCTGTTTCCATTTTCATTTAAGAACAATTTTTAAATTTCATTTTTAATTTATTCATTGACTCAGTGGTTGTTCAGGAGCATGTTATCTGCTTCCTATGTATTTATTCAGTTTCCAAAATTTCTCTCATTATTTCTAGTTTTATTCCATTATGGGCTGAAAAAAATTGTTGATATGATTTCCATTTTTAAAAATTTGTTTTTTTGAAAACCAAGACTTGGTTTTTGGCCTAACATATGGTCTATCTTGGAAAATATTCTGTGTACTAATGAGAAAAATGTGTATTCTGCAGCTGTTGGGTAAAATGTTCTGTAAATACCTGTTAGGTCCATTTGGTCTAAAGTACAATTTAAATAAATTTTTTGTTATTGTTGATTTTCTTTCCAATGTTAAGAATAGGGTGTTAAAATCCCCAACTTTCATTTCATTGGAATTTATTTCTCCCTCTAGATCTAATAATATTTGCTTTATATATTTGGGTGCTCTGGTATTGGATGCATATATATTTAGAATTCTTGTATCCTCTTGCTGAATTTATCCTTTCATCATTATGTAATTATCTTCTTTGTCTCTTTTTACAGCCTTTGACTTAAAGTCTGTTATATCTGATACAATTACAGCTACCCCTGCTTACTTTTGGTTTTGATTTTCACACATTGTCTTTTTCTATCTCATTATTTTCAGTCTATATGTGTCTTTGCAGGTGAAGTGAGTTTCTTGTAGGCAACATACATTTGAGGTTTTTTTTTTTATAATACTTTAAGTTCTGGGGTACATGTGAAGATCGTGCAGGATTGTTACATAGGTATACAGGTGGTTTGCTGCATCCATCCCCCCATCACCTACATTAGGTATTTCTCCTAATGTTATCCCTCCCTAATCCTCTCACCCCCTGCTACCCCTCCCCTAGTCCCTCCACCCCTCAACAGGCCCTGGTGTATGATGTTCCCCTCCCTGTGCCCATGTGTTCTCATTGTTCAACACCCACTTATGAATGAGAACATGTGGTGTTTGGTTTTCTGTTCTTGTGACAGTTTGCTGACAATGATGGTTTCCAGCTTCATCCATGTCCCTGCAAAGACATGAACTCATCCTTTTTAATGGTTGCATAGTATTCTATGGTGTATTTGTGCCACATTTTCTTTATCCAGTCTATCATTGATGGGCATTTGGGTTGGTTCCAAGTCTTCATTATTTTAAACAGTGCTGTTTAAAATACATGTGCATGTGTCTTTATAATAGAACGATTTATAATCCTTTGGATATATACCCAGGAATGGGATTGCTGGGTCAAACGGTATTTCTATTTCTGGATCCTTGAGGAATCACCACACTGTCTTCGACAATGGTTGAACTAATTTACACTCCTATCAACAGGTCAAAACTGTTCCTATTTCTCCACATCCTCTCCAGCATCTGTTGTCTCCAGATTTTTTTAATGATCGCCATTCTAACTGGTGTGAGGTGGTATCTCAATGTGGTTTTGATTTGCATTTCTCTAATGACCAGTGATGAGGAACATTTTTTCATGTTTGTTGACTGCATAAATGGTTTGTTTTCTTTTTAGCCATTCGGCCAGTCTATATCTTTTAAGTGGGGAATTTAATCTGCTTACATTCAAGGTTATTATTGATAAGTGAAGACTTATTCCCATCATTTTGTTTATTGTTTTATGATTGTTTATATACTCTTTGTTTAATTATCTCTTATCATTTATTATTGTGGTTTGGTGGTTTTCTACAGTAGTAACTTTTGGCTCCTTCTCTTTCTCTTTTGTATGTATGCTCTATCATTGAGTTTTACACTTTTTTGTGTTTTTATGTTGTCATATGCCATCGTTTCACTTTCGAATGTAGGACACACTGAGATTTTCTTGTAGGGCTGGCCCAGTGGTAAATTCTCTCAGTTTTTGCTTTTCTGGGAAATACTATTTTTTTCTTCATTTTTGAAGGATAGCTTTGCTGGGTATAGTATTCTTGATTCGCAGGTATTTTTTTTTCTCTCAGAACTTTGAATATATCATTGAATTCTTTCCTGTCCTATAAGAGTTCTTCTGAGATATCTGCTGTTGGTCTGATGGGATTCCATTATATATAACTTGATGCTTTTCATTCACTGTTTTTAGAATTCTCTTTGTCTTTTATTTTTGTCATTTTGACTGTAATATGCCTTAGAGAAGACATTTTTTGGGTTGAATCTATTTGGGATCTTTGAGCTTCCTGTATGTAGATGTTTATATCTCTTGCAAGACTTGGGAAGTTTTTAGCTATTATTTCATTATACAGATTTTCTATATCTTTCCATATCTTTTAACCCTTCTGGAACTCCCAAAATTAGAATAGTCACTTTATATTATAAATAATGTCTTGTGTTTCACATAGGATTTCTTGTTTCTTTCTTATTCCTTTTTCTTTCCTTTTTTTTTTACCTGATTAGGTTATTTCAAAACTCTATTCAAGTTTAAAAATTCCTTGTTCTGTTTGATCTAGTATATTGTTGAAGCTGTTGATTGAATTTTTTTTTTAAATTTCATTCATTGAATTCTTCAGTTCCAGAATTTCTGTTTGGTTCTTTTTATATGTCTCTTTGTTGAATTTCTCACTCAGATCATGAATTGTTTTTCCGATTTCTTTGTATCGTTTACTTGTGTTTTCCTGTATCTCACTGAACTTTTTTAATATCATTATATTTCTTTCTCAGGTATTTCATAGATTTCTTTTTTTGCTGGGATGTGTTGCTGGAGAATTATATATATATATATATATAATATAATATATATATAAAATATATATTATATAATATATAATATATAATATATAGATATATATTTCTTATGTCCTTATGTTTGTTTCTGTGCATCTGGTATAATAATTGCTTCTTCCAATTTTATGGATTGGCTTTTATAGGGACAGAGTTCTTCCTATAGATGTATCTATAATGCTGGTTGGGTTTGACTTTGGCTTTGATTCTGGGAGGACACAGTAGTGTAGTCTCCATACGATTTCTTCAACTGTAATCAACATCAGTCATGTCTGTGAGTTAGTCAGTAACTTAGGCTATTAGTGGAGGATATGATGAAGCTTTGCTGGGGAGAGGGATGCCAGGTGGGCCAGTCCTTGGCTACCAGTGGTGGTGATAGCAGGCCAGGCATGCCAACCTTTGGGTGGCATTAACAAGCACTCATGGTAGTAGGTCTGGGTAGGCCAATCCTCAGTCAGTGGCAGCAGTGGGCCATGTGGATTGGTGGATCCTCAGGCCCTAAGTGGTGTGCATGGCATCAGTGATGGCAGTAGCAGCAGTGGGCCAACTCTCAGGCCCCAAAGGCTCACATGGGAGTGCCAGTGGTGGTGATGGTGGTGGGCCAGTCCCCAGGCCCTCAGGTGTCACATATGGGTGAATTCTGGCAGTGGTGAAAGGCTGGGTGGGCCTGTCCTTAGCTTCCCAAAAGGCAAAGTTTAAAGGCAGATGTATTTGTTGGCAGTGGTGGACAGGGCAGGGCAACTGTAAGCCTCCAGATGATGTGCATGGGTGCTGGGGATAGGAAGCAGGGCAGGCCTGTCTTCGGATCCCTTGATGATGTGTGTGAGCACAGGGATGGGCTGATCCTCAGGTCCCCTGATGGTGCATGTGGGCACTGGCAGTGGGTGGGACAGGTCTGTTGTCAGGTCGCCCCTGATGGTGCATGCAGGCATCAGTGTTGGTGGGTGGGGTAGGTTGATCCCTAGGTCCCCCCAACAACACACTTAGTTGCCAGTGGTGGTGGAAACAGGTTGGGCAGGCCTATCCTTAGACCCCTGGAAGACGTATGTGGGTGCCAGTGGTGAGTGGTGGGTGAGTCAATCCCCAGATCCCTGGACAGCATACATGGGCACCAGTAGTGGTGGGTTGGGCAGGCTTGTCCTCAGGCCCCATGACAGCACCTGGTGGGCTGACCTTCAGGCCCCCTGAAGGTGTATATAAGTGTCTGGTGACCCTGCTGCTGGGGAAGTGGCAGAGTTGCTGACAGTGGCAGCAGCTGCAGGCAGGCGGCTCTTGGGTTTTGGGGAGCTTGTGCTTCAGCTCCCTTTGTCATGGGGACAGCCTCCCTGATGCATTGCATCACTGTTCCCCAGGGTAAAGGACACTGTGTGGGTTAAAGTGCAGGGGACCCAGCTGCATCACCAAGTCCAGCCAGTGTTGTGAACCTGTAGCCTTTTGAGTAGACATGGCGGGTGGGTGTTAGCAGGGCTCCAGGGATGTGGAGAAGCAGGGCCTGTTGGGCCTTAGGACAGGATATAGTATGATGGGGCTGGACTTTTAACATGGTACCATGCTGCAGCTGCTTGGGTCTGGGGGGCTGGAGGGTGTGTGATTCAGTGTGAACTCCTTCTCTGGAACAATACTGTTATGCGGAGTCTAGGTAGCACTAGTCTCAGGGCCCAGATGGCTCTCCAGTGGCTAGCGTTACCAAAGTCTGCAGTGGAATATGGACCACTGGGGATCTCTCCATCACCTTTTCCCATATTGGGAAGTTTCTCCTGGCTCCAAGCTGACCCTAGCAGGGCCAACTGCTTTGCTTCCTTCTATTTTCTTGCTTCAGACCTCCTCTGTCCCTCTTTTGCTTAATTCCAGTGTTCTTTCTGTGATGCTGTATTCAACTTGTGATAGGTTACTCACTGTTTCGGTTCATCTTTGCTAGGGAGACAAGTTCTGGGTGCCTCTAGTTAGCCATCTTGAAGCCTATAATAATAATTTTTTTTTGAGACACGATCTCACTCTGTTGCCCAGGTAGAGTGTCATGATATGATCATGACTCAATGCAGTCTCAACGTCCTGGGCTCAAGTGGTCCTCCTACCTCAGCCTCCTGAGTAGCTGGGACTACAGGTGCACATCACCATGCCTGGCTAATTTTCTCTATTTTTTGTAGAGATGGGGTCTCACTGTGTTGTTCAGGCTGGTCTTGAACTCTTGGGCTCAAGTGATCCTACCATCTTGGCCTCCCAAAGTGCTAGGATTACAGGTTTGACCCACCATGCCCAGCCAGCCTACAATAATTCTTTAAGCGGGTGAATGTGTTAATCTGAATTATTTATAAGTGGTAGAGACCAATTCAAACTAGGTTATGCAAAAACCAAGGTGTTTAAAGGTTACAACATCAAATCACAGGAGTGGATGTGACTTCAGGAATGATTGGACCCAGGGAGACAGATGCTATCAAGACTCTCCTCTTGCTTTATCCCTTGTCTCCTCCTCTTTTTTTCTCTCTCTCTCATTGACCTTGTTAGCCACTGGCAATCCTAGACTCACATTCTTACAGCATTGTAACCAATGAGGGGAGAGTACTTCTAGCTCCAGTGCACGGAATCCCAGGCCTATCTTGGATCACTTGCCTATCCTTCATTTGGGGGGTAGGGGTATGCATCATTGCATTTGCCCGGCCTGGTCAGCACCCATCCTATGGCTGTCAGAGAGTGCTATGATACTGTAATTTGCTCTGTGGTTGAGGGGAAGAGGCATGGTTTCCCAAGTGAAGAAGAATGTGATTCTGGGAAGACAAACAATAGACATTCACTAGTTTGCAGATGAAACAGGCTCAGAAAGGCTAGGCACAGAGTGCACTCAAGGTCACACAACTATCAAGGAGCAGAGAAGGAATCCTTTTAGGTTTTAAGACACACTGACTCCCTAAGTGACTAGGTGTGGTGAGTGGCATGGGTTGCTGAGGTGTATTGTGGAATTTTCAGCAAAGACCTCACTAAGGCATTTGTATTTCTGAGTTGGTGTTTATCCTCCTTAGAGGCAGAGGGAGGGACATGGTGACCACTTGCTGTCCTACAGGCCTAGATGAGTGGGTGACAATCACATTTCTCCTTTTGTCCGTGTTTCTTCCTCCTCTTATTGTATTCCTTTCCCAACGTAAAAGGGTTAAGATCTGAGACACTCTACAAATGCAAAACCAGATTACAGGGATTGTGTCTCCTTTGAAGGACATGGTAGCACTTAGCATTTTTAAAATGGTATTTAATAGACTTGACCCAGAGAGAGAAAGTGAGCCAGGGAGCATGTTCATAAATCTCAGCTTACCCTAGGGTCTGTCTGAATAAAGGTCTTCAAATTGAACTGTGGTTGGGTGGGAAGCTACTTCCTCATGTCTTGGTTCCTGGACTCAAGGAGCTCAACAGAGGGCTGTTGGCAAATCCAGGAAAGGCCATTTGCTTGTGCCTGGTCCAGGCATGACTAGGGGACATTTATAAAGGAGAAGGTGCCATAGAACTGGTGTTGGAGAAAGAGCAGGAGTGATGCATTGTACAAAGAGCAGGAAGATCTTCCAGGTGGGGGAAACATTGAATAAAAAGACATAGGGCTGTAGGACCCTCTGATACATTTGGAGAACTATATATAGTTGAAGCAAGATATCTCGGCCTGAGATGTCTTGGCTGACATTGTCTCTTGACTCAATACCACAAGAAAGAAGGGGCTGAGAAAAGTGGCAGGCAGCTACATGAAAGCAGCTCTGCAGCTCACCCCGATGGGTCTTCTTTCCCCTCCAGCCTCTACCTATTTTGACATGAGGGAACTATTCCCAACAGGGTTTGGGTCAGGGGCCCCTGCCAACATTGATAATTAACTGAAGAAAGTACAGAAAAAGTAACATTGAATCTTGTGTTTATTAAATTGATATCGGTAAAACACCGCATTATGAGTGGGCAGAATGAGAAACTGAAGCTTGGGGAAATTGAGTGTAGTCCCTGCAGTCATTTTGTTTTTAGTTGCAGTTAGGATACTAATTCGAGGTGGTATTTGATGTTTCAAAACAAACTATGAAAATATGAAGGAGTGACAATAAATGACAAACCCGTGCAGTCTAGAGGTCGCTTTCAAATGTAAAGGCATTTCTGCCATTTATGACGGTTTTATGTGAAATGTGAAATTTTGAAATGAAGATGAGGATTAAAGTGTAAGAGGAAAACATGTGAAGCAAAGATTCCATTACTTTTTCTGAATAGGTGTCAGAACATCAAAGATAACACCATTGGCATCGAGGAGAACGGGGTCTCCCTGACCTGTCGCTTTCACGTCACCGTCTTTAAATTCATAGGGGATTACGATGAAGTTCACCTTCACTGTGCAGTGTCGCTCTGTGACTCAGAAAAGTACTCCTGTAAAATCGTAAGTGAAAGTGTGATAAACAACGTGCTTAGCCTTATTTCTCACTGTCTCAGTTTCCCAACATGAGGATTATGAATGCCAGGTGGCCGGGCTGGAATCATGCAGAGATGCTTGGGGTGGACAGTCATCTTTGACGGGACAATGTGAGAGAACACGGGGAAATAATATTATTTACTCTCCTCTCTCTGAAATATCAACCAGTCATTGGCTTAACACTAGACTTTGTTTCTCAAAGCTCAGCACTATTGGCATACTGGACTAAATAATTCTTTGTTGTGGAGGACTGTTCTGTGCAGTGTAGGATGTTGGCACCATCCCTCACCCCTACCCACAAATACCAATCACACCTTCCCCCAGTTGCAAAACCCAAAATGTCTCTAGATGTTGCCAGCTTGCCTGGTTGAGAACCACTGTACTAGAGTCTCAAGGAGCCAGACAGCCTGATTCTGATGACCAGTGGGCCAAGTTCCACTCCACTACAGGACCAAATTCCTGAGCTCAGGATGCAATTTATTCAGGTGTCCTGTGCTCACCTGATCTACATCAGGGCTCTAGAGGGGGTGAGGGATGAGGGAGCAAACCAGTCATCTCCTCCATGTCAGGCTTCCACCCCCACCACGTATGGGCTGTGTCCTTAAGATGTGATTGCACCAATACCTGGCCCCTAGCCTTTAACATTGCAGCTTATGCTTACACCGTGTTTGCAGAATCAAGATGTGAATTATGGTTAGAGCAACTCACAAATGATACTGCATACATTAGTGTCTGATGAGATACAGCAATCCTATTCCTGGGCAGGGAGCCTCTTTGAATCTAATTCCAGTGTGGATCAATCAGAAATGAAGGAGAGATTTTTGAAAAGGAAAAACTACTAATTCCAGTGTGAAGAGTATATTTAATTCTGTTCAACACATAGCCTAGAGTCCCAGTGGATTCGATGATCAAGAATGCATTGGTTCTAATTAATCTGAGCAGCAATAATGCTTGAGGCCAGAGCCACTGCCTGTTTTAGAGGTGAAAACATGGTGAAGAATAAGTTATCAGCTTAATCGTGTGAAATTTTCCTCCTGGTGTTCTGTCTTGCAGACTTGCCCACAAAATTCCAGGATTGCCACAGATTATTTAAAAGAACCCAAAGAACAGATCATTTCAGTGGGACCTATTAGAAGAAAAAGTACGTATGTTCTCTAAAATACACCCTAAATTACTAAACAATGGGATTTGAAGGCTCAGATGGGTTTCACCTCTGATATGGGTCCAGTGGATGAGGAGGCTGGTGTTGGGGACACCGGGTTTGAGAAGATCACCCGTTTCCTTAAGGAAATCTTTTCATTGACTTACAAATACTCAACAATGGCATTGAGCTTTTCTTTGTCCACTTCTCTTTTTAAAGCCTTGCCTTTCCATACCAGTGGAAGGGTTGAACTGTCTGTAGTTAATTTGCCTAACTGCTCTTTTGTAGGGCTGGACTGGTGTGAGGACAATGGAGGGTGTGAGCAGATTTGCACGAGCCGCGTGGACGGGCCTCTCTGCAGCTGTGTAACAGGATCCCTGCAGGAGGATGGCAAGAGCTGCAGAGGTAGACACTCTTCTACCATGGGGCAGGCAGCTAGGGGACACGGGAGGGTCTTTTCCCCCAGAAGGAGAAATTCAGATTTGAAGCCCACTCGATCAGCAAGTCTCCCTTGAAAACTCCAGAAATTAAGAAGAAAAGCTGGGGAACATGCCCGAGGAATTCTAGGACCATGAAAACAAAACAAAACAAAACAAAAAACACCCTTGCCCTTTCATTTAAAATATGAAGGCGATTAAAAAAAAAAAAAAACAAGTTATCCAACCATTTAAGGGCCATATATTGGCCTATATCTGGCTGCCAAGTCTACTTGGGCTAGGGTTGGGATTGGGATGCTTCCTCCAGCAAACAAGCCTTAGCACGTGGTTTCCTTGACCTTTTATGAGGTTGTCAGGAAGAGTGGCTCAGTTCTGCCGCTTTGCTGCCGTAGTGCCACTTGGCTAAAATGGCTTCTTGGCGATGAAATTTCCTTTCTTTAGCTGAGTGCTGCAAAGACATCTGATCCCTACCAAACAGGTATTCTTCTTTCCCGTGGGACTTACTGCATTTCTCTCTGTTTACAGCCTCTAGTTCTTCAATCAGACTTCAAGTCTGGACACTTCTTCTCATCATGATCCAGATTTCATTATGGCATTTTGTCTATAAATCAGGCACAACCTCATAATTAACTCAAGGTTTCTATATAAAGTACTGTAATTTACTTACTTCAACTCCCTGTAGGATAAAAAGCGTGTGTCCTTAAGTCAAAACCTATTTGAAAATGTCCAGCATTTCAAAATGATGCCACCTGCCTCCTGCGGTCCAAGGTCCAGAAATCAGCGACCATCCAACCTCCTCTTTCAGAGCAGGAAACAGGGCTTCTACAAGCCAGTTGTGGAAAGTATATCTCTTGTGTAAAATTTCCAAACAGTTGTCACTAGAAACTTTGGTTCACATGAAAAACCAGTAAAGAAAAAAATTCTGGTTAGAGAAATCGGACTGGAAATCTGACCAGAGAAATCTGTCAAGCCAGTGCTATTTCTGGATCACAGGTTTTTTTTTATAGAGAGAGGGCCTGTTGGAACGATTTTGAAGTGATGACTGGAAGGTTTGACTCCCTCTAAGAATCTTGCTGGCGTTTGGAAGTGTCTGATCTATGATACGTACGTGTTCTGTCTATGAGGCGCTGCTCCCTGCACTGTGTCCTTCAACCTTGCCATGGCAGCTTTGGCCACTGGGCATACTGTTGACCTGGGGAACCCCGCCCACTCTCCTACACCCTCAAACCCAATCCCTTCTCTTTTTACAAATCAACCAAATAATTCTTAATGTGTTTTAATCCTTAAATAAACTTTGTGTTCAAGTATTCTCATTACTTGGTGGCTGGAATCATTCTCACTGATGTTACACTTTGTACACTAAATAGCATGCCATGAATTTTTTTTTTTAAGAAGTAGCAGCAATTGGAGCAGGAGGGCACTGTTGGCCAGAACGTTAATGCACTGTCATACTGCTGTTCATGTGTACTTACAGAGCATTAGCAGAGCATTAAGGTGCTGTGTAGAAGAGAAGCAGGGAGCATCCTCTTTTGTAAGTGGTACACAAACACGTATCTGCTATAATTAACTACAAAATGGAGGGTCTGCTAAATATATCCCTGGAGTGCTCTGCTTTTTAAGGGCAAAAACAAAGCAAAACCTGCTTCAGGTTTATTTTGAAATTGTCTTGGATTTAAACAGATAACATTTTTGTATTTTTCTGAGAATGCTGAAAAGCTGAGCATAAATGCTTAGTGTTCTTGAATGTGAGTGTGGGTGAAATGGCCATTGTCTCCTATGTCAAAGTACTGGCATCACAGTGTCACCAAGCTGAAGAGGTGAGGTGTAGGCTGAGTGTGCACTAAGCTGTTTTGTTCTTCCAGCCCCCTGGGACAGTCAACACATTCTAGCTTATCTCAGCAGTCACACATACTATGCAGCTAAGAGGACCACAGGTATTGATGGAGAAAAATATGTGTCTGCTTTTGCTTGAACATCTTAAGATCTTCTGGGAAAATGCATTGAGATGGATTAAGGAATCAAGCCATCTACTCTAGCTGAGACATAATACTTCTTCCTCACGAAGATAGAAATGAATGTTAGGCGTGTATTCTTTGTTTGCATGAAAACCTGGATTCCAGACTGTCCCACACTTCAAGATCTCAGGATTCGGATGAGCTCATGCACCATTTCAATTCACACCATTAAAGGTTTAGGCTTTTGAAATAAAACAGATTGAGTTGAATACAATAATATCTCATTTATGGTCTTACCTGAGATCCTTAGATGAATTTTTTTTTTTTTTTTTTTTTTTTTTTTTTTTTTTTGTTCTTTTTTTTTCTTCTGTGGAGACGGAGTTTCCCCATGTTGCCCAGACTGGTTTCAAACTCCTAGGCTCAAGCTTCCACCTTG